>NW_021620812.1:2534667-2570140 GCF_004785775.1 Grammomys surdaster
GAGAAGGAGAAGGAGAAGGAGAAGGAGAAGGAGAAGGAGAAGGAGAAAAGCCTGAGAAAGCAAAGCAGAGAGCAGAATTTCTCTGTGGTTTCTGCTTCAAGTGCCCACATTGACTTCCCTCAACATTTGACTCTAATAGACCTCAAAGATATAATAGACCTTTTCTTCTCTGAGTTGCTTTTGGTTATAGTGGTTTTTACAGTAAGAAAATGCTAAGAAGGACAGTGTCCGAACTCAGCAATCACTTTTACCCACCAAACAACTCCTCAGCCTTCATCCCTAAGAACTAGCAGAGTAATTTCTAAGTGAATATTTTACTAAGTGAGTACAGGAATCTGCTGGGAGTGGCAGGTAGAAGCCTGGGCAGGGACTGGAGGAGAGGCAGAGAAAAGGAAAACCTTGAGTCTAACCTATTAACTAACAGATTTTTACAAAAATCTTCATGTCTGTGATGAGTAAAGATGAACATTCTGTTACTTAGCTCATCCTTAACAACAGGAGTGTCATCAAATTCTGAAAGGGAACCGTGATCCCAGGGCTGAGACAGAACACGTGTCTCAGCAGACAGTATTTATGACTTCAGCAGGCTATTTTTTCAAATTACACTCTTGGGAGCTCAGGCTGTGTTCCCTGGCTTCCAAAAGGTGACTTTGTGAGGCAAGTTTTCTCCCAGTAATTAGAGGCATTTATCTTAGGACTCATTTGACTGCGGCAGTGAGGTCACAGGCTGCCAGCCCTACTGTCACAGCCTCCCTCAATTAAAGGCAGTGGCACTTCACCTCCATGCAAAATATTAGTAAATTAACGCTCGTCACTCGGCATTCATTTGGGAAATCTGCTCAGCGTGTGAGGAACGTGAGAGGCAGGGAGTCATCAAGACAGCTCAGAATACCTTTAAGCCTTCTACACATCAATTAAAACTCTGGCTTTGCTCCTTGCAGTTGAGATTTAGTCTGTGGGGTTCATTTCTTTCATTATGCATGAGGCAGAAACCAGCACTGTTAATTGGTGAGAAAAACATGACACACCACACCACACACACACACACACACACACACACACACACACACACACACAGAGAGAGAGAGAGAGAGAGAGAGAGAGAGAGAGAGAGAGAGAGCAGAAAAATCCACACCAATGTTCCCGAATCTTTTCTAGAACTTGGTGGCTGTTTTAAGACAAAAAATAAATGACCTCTGGCATGGTATGTCTTTTCCAGACCAGATTTACAACTTTGACTTAAAGCACAAATCACACTATGAAGACTGCAAAGAGATTACTATCCAATGGCCACTGCTCAGGGCATCTTAGTTCACCCAGACCTCCTTAAGTCTGTGACTGTGCTTCAGTTGTTGCATAAAAACTGAAAACAAACAAACAAAAAACCAAAAAAAAAAAAAAAAAAAACCAAGGGACGGCTGGACTTTATTCTCACCAGATCCCCAGTGAAATATGGCAGCCCACTAGGCAAGAACTCCCAGTCTAAGGCAAAGGGGCAGAGAGGGCAGAGGACAGGGGACTGAGACTGCCTACCACAGAGCAGCTGCCGTGGTAGATGCTGTGGTGTTTGTGACAGGAGGAACTATTTTATGGCCCATGATCTCTGTCTTTGCTGTGACTTAAAACCTGAATCAGATCTGTCAGTCAGGCTGGCCTTCACCTCTGAAACTCACACTCAAACATGAAGAAGGGCCTGAAGACCCAGTATCATCCTTCATTGGGACACTGACTATCAGTGACCTTAGAACCACCCGAGCATGCATGAAAACATTTATATTGACACATGTGTGTATACATGCACTCTATTAAAGACCAGAAAGATGGACACCTCCCATCAGTCCTAGCTCTCTTCTACAAACCAAACCATCAGAGAAGATTATGGCAGAGTCAGGATCCGTTACCATGTACAGTACATGACAAAGTCTAACTTAAAAATCAAATCTCCGTCCACAGCACGCCAACCGCTGTCTACTGATGTCACGAGGCCTTAGTAAACAGAGAAATGGGCATACGTTGCTTAAAACTACCCAGACTGTGGCCTTTAAACCCAGATGATATAGTGCAGGAGACAAAATTAACTTTTCCATAAAAATCAAGTGCAAGGTTTTAAAAATCATCATGGCTAAATCAAGGGCTATTACTAAAAACGACTACCCCTTTTAAATTGACACTGCATACCGTCCCCAAAGCCGATCCTTAAAATCAAGAGCATTTCCGAGTGAGAACATGGAGTGGTTGGAGGTCTGAAAGTCATTCTTGTGCAGTCATGCCCCCATGAAGCCAACTTACTGTCACGATGAGCCCCTTCTCCTGGAAGTACTTCACTAGCGGTGCGGCATTCTGCTTGAAGTTCACTAGTCTCCTTTGGGTCGCTTTCAGGTTGTCGTCTGGCCGCCCCTGCTGCTCTGCACGCTTCTGCAATCTCTCCTTGAGCCTCTGGTTGGCACAAGCCAGGAACACCACCAGGTCAGGGGTGCAGATCTGAGGGAAACAGACAGGTGTTTAGGACATCAAGCAACACACACGTCGGCAGCAGCGGGACCCTCCGATGGTTCTGTTGTGGTGGCCATGTCCTCAGCTCTTTCTGTTCTGTTTTGGTTTTTTTCTAGCTTATTTCCTGAGTTGCTCTCTACACAAGGCCAGGACTGCCTCATCTTATCGCCGTTCCTGTAAATGACAAGCTATCCCATGGGGCAGTGTGTGATAGCCCTTTATACTTCAGGAAACACATTTTCTGTCTATGCTCACATATATTTTCAGATTGAACTTCGCTAGAGCATGCACACAACCTGATGTTAGAGGAGAGATGGTCATTGGGCCCCAGTTGTCTGCAGCAAAGCCATGTTTCCACTGTAACCACTGTTGTCTGTAGTTTACAACTGGCTAGTGTATGCTAAAGCCTGAAGCTAAGCTAGTTCTTTATAATATGACTAAACTCCATGGCATTCTACAAGGTGATACACATCACGTCTGCTTTGTACACGAGCGGAACGAGGCTTTGAGAGTCCAGAGTTCACACAGTCACTAAGGTCAAAGTTGAGTCTTGCTCTGTTTGGTCTGTAACCTCTCTCCCTTTCCCCATCACACAGCCCGAGAAGGTCAAAGTCCTTCATGAACTACCAAGGAGTTATGTGGATATAGCTTTAAAAATAACCAGTTTTTATGCAACTGAGACCTGGAGCGTTTAAAAGGTAACATGAACAGGAAGTGAACGCAGTTTACTGCCGAGCCTGGGAAGAGGCTAAAGGCATGATGGTTTAAAGTAAGAGTCTCCAATTTAAAAGAAAGAATTGCTCCTCTGTCCTAGGAGATGGCTGAGTGTGTAAAGATATTCATCACCAGGGCTGACAATCTAAATATGACTCACGTGCTGAAAAGATAAAAGCTCCTCCAACTAAGTTGTCCTCTGATCTCCTCACACACAGCATGGCACTTTAGCAACACACACACACATGTGCACACACACTCATATACACACATGTACACACAGACACATTCATACACATGTACACACACACATGCACACAAGTGCATGCACACACACACTCATACACATGCACACACAGACACATTCATACAAACACACATACACACAGAGAACATAAAACAATTTTTTTTTTTTAAGGAAGAAAAAGAAAATTGTCTTGGGAAACTGGAGGTACTTGTGTCAGGACCTGACAGCTGAACAGAGGGCCAAGATTTTGAACCACTAAGCATTTGTGTCCTCATGAGTCAATACGGATGTGTGAATGAATTTCCCCGTGTTATTCCGAAAACTACACTCGGAAGCTCCCAGAACAAACTCAAGACATGAGCCATGCTCCCAGGCTCTTGATTTTCCTGTGTGATTCTGGGTCTCCTTTGTCATATTTTTCTTTTGTTGTTTTTTTTCCCCTATAATATTTTTCCTCTCAAACTCCCAACAGGTTGTTTTCCAAGTCTCCAATCATATGTCCCCTCTCCAGACTTGCTCTCCTGCAGCGGCTCTCCCGTTTGGTTTTCATCTGTACCCTATATTGATTCCAAATACACACTTTCTCCACTGACTTTCAACAGCCCGGTGTTTTTTCAAGTGTCTTTGTGACAGTTCTTTCCAGGAGTCTTAATGTAACTTGTGACTCAGCCAGATCTCAAATGGACCTTAGCACTTTTCTACCTCAATCTTGTCACAGTAAAACTCCTCCCCTCTCTTCTTCTCCTCCCCTCCCTTCACTGTCCCCTCCCTTCTCACTCTCTCTTCTTCCTCCTTCCACTCTTTCTGGTAACAATGTTCCTTTCTTAAATCTCTAAACTAGAAGCTTTAATAGACACCTGTACCCCTCGCCAGCCTTCGGTCTGTCTCAGGGATAGCCACACCTCTTGGTTTGTCTGTGAGAGTCCTCCAGCCTCCCTCCAGTGCCCCAGTGCCTGCCTGATCACAACGCCTCAGGGAAAGGGACTGAGAGCATGTATCCAGAATGAGATTGTCTTTGGTTTCCATCTAGGAAGCAGTTCACAACCCTCCTAACACTGTGACCCTTTACTAGAGTTCCAGATGTTGAGGTGACCCCAACTATAAAACTATTTCTGGTGTTACTTTATAACCATAATTTTGCTACTGTTTTGAATCGTAATGTAAGCATCTGATATGCAGGATATCTGATATGTGACCCTTGTAAAAGGGGTCACAACCCACAGATTGAGAATTGCTCACTAATCTAAACATTTGGCAGATGTTTGTCTTTTGGCAAACGTCAGTCTTTGTGAACCCATTTTCTTAAATAAGGGGGAAGATTTTCAACACAGTAATTTAGCATTGCCCCTTTAAAAACAAAAGAAAGAGATACAAAGAAGACCCATGTGTGGCTGAGGTGAAGGCTCGTTGAGGAAAGGGTCATGGAAGCATGAGGACCCAAGTTCAATCCCCAGAGCCCCGTGGAGAAACCAGGTATCGATACCTTCTGTAATCCTAGCGTGCAGGAGGCGTGGACTGCTGCAGCTCCCTCGTCTGCCAGCCCAGCTCGGTCAGAGGCTCAGAGCCAGTGACAGACTCTGCCTCAAAAACAAAGTGTAAGCTGAACAGAGCTGAGGAAGCCCCTTGATGGGGCTGACCTCTGGCTTCTGCAACTACATGCACACATGTGCACGCACACCATCTCCACATGCATGCATACAAAAACATATACATACATGTGCCGTAGACATACACAGATAAATACACCCAGGAATGCAAATTGCTCTTGAATAACCTTAAAAACTTAGAAAAATCACTTATAGTTTTATGGCGTATAATCAGGAGATCACTTGAAGCTAAAACTTTATTTTCTAAAATGCTGTACTATAAAATTTGTATTTATTATCATGTGTAATATTCATCCTTATAAGACATAAAAAAGGACACATTTAAAACTACTTTAAATAAATTATGTAAGGAAGAAGGTAACTTTTTGTTGTTGTTGTTTTGTTAAACAGGGTTTCTCTGTGTAGCCCTGGCTGTCCTGGAACTCACTATGTAACCCAGGCTGGTCTTAAATTCAGGGATCTGTCTGCCTCTGCCTCCCAAGTGCTGGGATTAAAGATGTGAGCCACCACACCCTGGCAGGAAGAAGGCAATTACTGACAAACAGACTACACTATATTAAGCTTGTTTTGATAACACTATATATTAAAATGCAGAGAAAAAAAAAAGGTCAGTATTGGATACAAGTGAAAACATCTTGTACTTTTAAATTCTTGCACTGTGTGCCTATGCAATTCACCTGGCTGATGCTCATATGCACGTATCTTAGTCCAAGTGGTATGCAGACGGTTCCCTCTGTGACAGAGTGAAGTCATAAGTAGCTTTACATATTGCATTCAGTCCTGTGGTTGGCTTCTGTATACCAGAGACAGCTTCAAATTCATATTGTACACTCTGAATAAAATTGCATTTTTAGGTTGGTATTTAAATGAGTAGAGTTTATAAATAGTCACTTTAGACTTATCAAAAAGTGGAGCAGTACACACACACACACACACACACACACACACACACACACACGTATATTCTCTTGAGTGGAAGGTCAGTATGGAGAAAAATGGTCTTAAATTGAAATTACAAATTTACTTAATTTTATAATGGTGATTACTCCACTGTCTTTCTTGGTACACACTGAAAACCATATGACTCTGAATTAAAAAAAAAAAACAAAAACAAAAATTAAAGCCTAGAACAGCCAAGGCTAGACCAGTAGCTGGAGTAGTAAGCAAGCTGACCCCAGCTGCTGGTGGCCTTCACTTGCTCGGGCCTCATGGTGTCCAACAGCGTTCCATGTGTGAGAGAAAAGTATGTAACTTGCTGTGCTTTTCTCCCCACCCCCCGCCCCCACCAAAAGCAGACACCATTGTGTGAAGTAGAGTGGGGTGACAAACGCCACACTGCACGCCGTCTGAAAGAAAGCTGTGTGCAGGGGGGGGGCTGGAAGCTCTCAAAATGAAAGAGGAGCCTGAGGAGGACTACAGGAGAGCAGACGTGCATGGTGCTTGGTTCTCGTTCCCCAGCTCGACTGACAGCCACGTCCATTCTAGGGCTTCCCTTTTCCTTTCTTAACAAGCTGTGCACTTCTGCCCTACACCTAAAAGCCAGGACTCTCCGTTGATCTTCCCAGAGGCTGCCAGGTTCTTCATCCAACCTGTATTCTCTTTCCCCATACCGGCTCATAAAATCATCCTTGAGCTTCCTTGTGGGTCCATCTCTGGGTTCTTTGATTAGCGAGACTGAGAACCCCAAAGGGTGCCTCAGTTTCTCTGGTAGCAACTGCGTTTCGGAAGATGTGAAACCCTCACGGATTGTTCACGAAGTTGACTTGAGACTAGGGGAGGGAGGGCCACCTCACCAGACAGGGGGAACCATCCAGTCCTCGGCACCCCCCTGCTCAGGGAAGTATGTGCTGATTAAATGAATGAGTAGCCAGATACAAAAATACATGAGAAAGAAAACAGAGACACCACTTTTGTCTACAAGGCAGTAACATTTGAAACGGGTGATTCTGTTTCTCTCACTGGATTAAGTCAGTGAGTCCTCCCCACCACCACCCCAAACCCCGGCTTCCCACGGATAATTCAGTCACCCTGGATCCATTTTAAGCCCTTAATTCTGTTCAATGTGTTTGCAAGAATACATTCACTGTGTCAGGCTCAAAATGAAACTCAGTTTTAATACTCTCTCACCCAGGGTTGCTCTCTGCCATGTTCTTTGTGCAGCTGTATTGGGAGAGCTTTGACTCCTAAATTGGATCTGCTACACAGTCAGAGATCAGGAAGCAAAAACACAATTAGCGTTGAGGTAAAACCTGGAGTCATAGAAAGTAGGAGGTGGACAAGGAATGGAAGCTACCTAGCCTGAGTTAACCCCAAACCTGCAAACATCTGTACTCCGGGTGACAAAAGGCTTTAAAACTGGAACATTCAGTACTCTTCCCTGAGCACTGCCTGTTCCAGGTACTGATGATTAAGGGGTGGATCTGGGGGATCCCCCTGAGATCTTGCTTCTAACGGGGCTCCTGTTTGCCTTCCCATTCTACCAAATGGCTTCTTCACACATTCAACATTTACCGAATGAAAACCTCTGTGTTGCTCCACGGATGGGTCAGCTATGAAAGGAAAGCTGATTGAAACTGGATTTCATCATCTTTAAAAAAAATTATTTCATTTTTAAATTTTGTGTGTTTATCTCTGAATTTTTTGCATATTAAACACAAATGCCCTGTGCAAAAGCAGCAGGTTCCCTTAATCCTTGAGCCATCTCTTCAGTGTGTGACTTCATTGTGTGTGTGCACATGTGTGTACATGCACCTGTTTGTGCTTGTGTGCATGTGTGTGTTGTACTTATGTACCAGGGCACAGAGGGCAGAGGAGGATGTTGGGTGTGGTGTCAGCTTTCTCCTCTGTCACTCTCTGCCTTACTTATTATTATTTTTTTTGAGACAGTGTTTCTCACCGAAGCTGCTGTTTTCTATTTAAGACAGTGGCCAGCAAACCTCAAATCCTCTTGTCCCAGCTTTACTCCAGTGCTGGCATTGAACATCTAGGGATCTAAACTCAGTCCTCATCTTGTATAGCAAGTGCTCTTACCCACTGAGCCACCTCCCCAGCCCTTTACCATCTTGAAACATGGAGATTTTTTCTGAGAGGTTTCCAATGGGACAGGGAACAAACCTGGCAACATGTACCACCCATATGGGTTAAACAGCAGCTGCAATAGAAGTAATTTTATTACCCAGGCTCTTAAATAAGTCTAGTGAAGAGTGGCACGGGACACCACAGTGGGGCTGTGAGATGGCTCAGTGGGTAAGGCACCTGCTGCCAAGCCTGAGGACCAGAGTTTGATCCCTGGTGGTGAACATGGCGGAAGGAGACTCTAATATCTTCTGGTTTCAACATGTGCACTGTGGCACACATAGACATACAACCACATGAATAAATACATACGCATTAGATAAACAAAATGTAGTTTAAAAGAACACTACACTGACCTTAGCAGACACCAAATATTCAAATAAAATTAAACATACAACATGGCCATAAACACAGAGGTCATAAAATATGTCAAGCCTTCCAGAGATGATCAATGCCATTCCTTAATTTTAACAGTTTTTTTTTTATAGTGTGTGTGGGGAGACGACTAAAGTTATACCTGAAATTTGGTGAGAAATGTGGAGAGACAAGATGAGCAAAGCCACCTTGGAAACTCGGCACCACATGTGTGACATACTGCAAATGTATGAGTGAGTTTACCTTTTATTAGTCTAATTGGGCTAAACTCAATGGGAAATGTCTGCAACATTGTATCAAAACCACAAAACCTTACTAATTCAGAAAATTCAAGTGGAAACCACCCACCCACCAGAATGGCAAATGTCATAGGGATCAGTAAGGCCCCATGCTGGCTGGGATGTAGCAACTAGAGGAAGTCCGTGTCATTTGTCCACCACCTCCTTCGTAGCTTCTGCACCTCGTTTTGATGAGATCCACTTTGGGTACCACCGATGAGCAATAAGCACACAACAAACATATCCTGACTCTGATGGAGCTTAACCAGGAGGAAGAGACAGACCCCAATTCAAGACCCATACAAGTAAATGTTAAACTGTTACTAGATGCAATACCTCAGGCGGAACACTACGAGAGCACCCCACAGGGAGAGCCAGCTCTGCCAGGCAAGTCACAGGAGACTCTTAGTCCTGTGAGCCTCAGGAATCGGCGCACACGTTGGCTTGCCCCTCAGCAGTGCAGTTGTAGCACCATCTTCTCTAAGAGAGGTAGACTGCAGAGACTGCAGCCATTTTTTCTCGGCAGGAGGGTTCAAGTAATTAGTATCTTGGATTAATTTTTCCAAATTGAATTTGGAAGATTCTAGACACTGGAACAGTGGCAAATATGGAGTCGCCTCAGCTCTGTATTCTTTGTCTGCTCTCTTTCCTCAGTTAAGCTGAGGCCTCAGCTGTTAAGTTTCTCAGTCCTAGAAAGGGCACAACGTGGGAAGAACACTGCTCTCTTCAGAAGGCGCCCATTGTTCCCAGCCTCCTCACTTTCAGGGAGAAAATGTGTGAGGGAAGTTGGTGGGAGCAAGGCCTTTTGGTGTGCTACAGTTCCAAGCTGAGAGGCAGCTTGTCTCGAGAGTAGAGTCGTCCCTCTCTCTTCCCTCTGCTGTTCATCTTGACTTGTTGACTTGGACAGTCAGCAGAATGTGCTGAACTAGATTCTCAGGAGGCCAGTGTTGGTACAGATCCAGTTTCTGTTTCTTCTGCACTGTCTAGCTCAACATTTCTGGGGCAACAGTGGGGACAGCCTGAGACTGGGGGATGAACTAGGTTGGAGGCCGTCATTTGACTTGTCTTGGTCTTAATCTCTAGGCTTTGGATCTTGCTTTTTCACACAAGATGAAAGGAATTCTCAGGGCCAGAGAGATAACTCAGTGATTGAGTACTTCCTGCTCTCTGGTTCCCAGCAAAGATGTGAGTGGCACCAAACTGTCTATAACTCCAGCTCCAGGGAACCTTCACATACACATATATATATGCACAAAGGAACTCTGTATGATTCAGATGTGTAGTTTGGAAACAGAGTTCCAGAGAAAGGCCATGTGTTTTCCGGCCCTTGTTGTCCCAGAGTTTGATCAACTCTGGGATGAAGGTAGGCCGCAGATAGGATCTGTTTCCTACAAATGTCATTTTTCTTCTTTCCTGTGTCTGGTTATTTCAGCTAAGAATTAGGCCTTGGTGATTAAAAACGAGGATCAGACATTTCCCCTGATCTTAGACGCTGTGACTGAGATGAAGAGAGATCACTAAGAGATGCGGCTCCAGGGGCCTACCCGCTCAGCCAAGAGGAACAAGCTAAAGACTTCTGTCACACAACAAAGTGAGCAGGAATGTGTCGCTGCTTACCATGGGTGACAGTAACTTTGAATACTCTCACTACAAAAACACATCACTAAAAAAGTTGATGTGGACACAAGGAAATGTGTCTTAAACTGCTCAGCTGAGCCATTCCACAGTGGGTAAGTATTTCAAAACGTCATTTTGTATTTAACAAAGAGGAATTTTTATTTGTCAATTTAAAGCTATTAATTGAAAGAGCATTGTGATAAGCAAAAGGTCTCTAAAATAAGGAAGTAAAAGCAGGGAACCAAGTCAGGTGATACTTTCTTCTCAGTCTTTTCATAGAACAAATACATTTCTGTCACGAGGATGGTGGTCCCAGTCGTGTGGATTAAATAAAATCTGGTTCACCATGGTAAGGCCAGATAGCCATAGAAGGAGCCTCAGCAGCAGCAGCACCGAATGGGGGAGGCGTTGAACTGGGGAAGCATCTCAGAAACGAGGTTCCTGAGGCCATCCCCTCAGCACTGGCTTTACCGCTGCTTTATGTGACAAGAACTTCGGAACAGCACGAGAGGTTAGTGCAGGAGCTCAGTGAAGACTTGGAGTCATTGAAGCTAAAGAGATTGTGTGACTAAACATAAAAACGAGACACTGCTTTTTTACGTTTTAGGGGAATTAACAGTGTATGAGACCTTAGTGTTGATGGTTTGGGTATTTTCTGTGGAGAAACCATTTCCTATTATTTCTATGACCCTGCCATGTTCTCCTCCAGTCCCAAAAGTACACACATTGTTTTTACTACACTAGGGAACTGTTACCTAGGATACTGTCCCTTCTACAGTCAGTCATAAGCTGGATTAGTCATGTCCTCTGAATAGAACGCATCATTAGTGGTTTAAAAGTATAACCATCGACATTAGTTTATGAAAAAATACATTTCCGTGGTTTAACGGTGCCGAGCTTCATCCAATAAAAGCAGCCAGGGTACGTTTAGGATGCCAACATGCAGGGACTTAAAAGAGACAATTAAAGGTGTTGTTTGATATATATCGTATTGGCAGCAAGCAAGTCATGCATACTTATGAGGCTATTTTCCCCACAGATAACTTCTTCCATCATAAATTTTGTTATTTAGGTTTGTAGTTTCTAGTTTATATTTTCATTCATCTAGCATACACACACACACACACACACACACACACACACACACACACACACATACTCACTGATATCTTACTATTGTGACCTAGGAGTTGGGTTTCTAGGAAGGTAATAGAGTGAGGACCAATGACAGAGCAGGGGCACACAGTGGAGATTAACAGAACATTCTGGAAAGCTAGCAAGCCTGGGTTGTCCATGGCGACATGCCCCTTCTGTGGAGAGTTCAAATACAACATAATGAGCAACAGTCACTGTGAGTTTCATTTTAATCATCAACTAAGAACTACAGGTAACCTCTAATAGCATTAGGCGGTCAGCCCTGACACGGAGCCAAGGACCAGCCAGGCATGGTGATGCTTGCCCGTAATCCCAGCTACTGGCGTGGCTGAGGCAAGATGACCGAAGGCTCAAGGGCAGCCTAGGTTGTGCAGTGAGATCCTGTCTCAAAAAAAAAAAAACGATAATAAATAGAAGAAAACAGAAGGACTTTGTCACGCTGAAGGGGAGAGACAGCCAGGGCAGAGTGCCAGGGCTTCCTGCCTCTGTGGGCTAAGTCCCATCTTCCTGGTTCACCATCTTCCTGGTGGTCTATGTAGGGACACCTTGATACTGAGGGCAGTAACACTAAGGTGATCAGACCAAAGACAAAGAGAACAACAGATAGAAATGGTGGAAGAATCGGATGCTAATATCAAGTGATGCTGCCATCGCTATAGTGATTTTCCTTGGCAGATTTGGCAACAGCACTCAGCCAGTTTCTGAGCCAGCCCGTCTCCCCATCCTCATCAATGCTGAACATTTAAGCCCATAATGTTGACAGAAATTGTCCTTGGTATGCGAGTACCAACTTGATTCAAACTGCCTACTGTGCAGATAATTTCAAGGAGGTAAAACTACCCGGATGACGCTTAGAAGTACACAGGCCAGCAGAAAACAACAGAAAGGTGTCCTCTCCTGACTAACTTGCTTCACACGCTGGGTTTATGCACCAAAGCTTGCTGTGCTCATGCAGAGGTATATGCTGGAAAAGCTGAGAAATTCTTAAAATGAAAGCCACATTTCAGATCATCTAGTGCATTTCTTAGAGGAAGAGGAAATTCAAAGGTATATTAAGTGCAGACTGGTACGTAAGGAATAGAAAATAGGTGTGAAGTTATGTACAGCTCTATTAACTTATTGAATGGAAAAATTCACCTAAAACATTATTAGAGGGTATGAAGGATTTGGAAGTTTATATATATATATATTTATACACACACACACACACACACACACACACACACACACACTACACACACACACACACACAGAGTTATAAGCTCCCTGCTATGGGTTCTGATAACTGAAGAGTCTTTTAAGAGCACTCGGTGCTCTTAATTGCTGAGCCATCTCTCCCACCCCATAGTTTCTTCTTCTCATGTATATGTTATCCTGATTTGTGTGTCCGGAAGACGGTAACACTTAACAACAGATGTGCGCTTCCTACAGCTGTATTTGAAGCTAATGCCTGCTTGCTGCTTAGCGTGCACTCAAGGACAAATCTCTCTCCAAAGAAATTCACAGAAGACTATCAAGCCACCCCTGACTGAAGAAAGACAGTGTCCACCCTGCTCGTTAACACCAGCTCTCTTTGCTTCGAAGAACTCTTCCCTTTTTACTGATGAGAGAACTACTTTAAATTCACAGCTACAGGCAATAGCTGAGGCTATCTGTGCATGGTGGCACATACCGGTAAACTTGGGACAAAAGAGTGGGCTGAAGCTGAAGGATTGTGAGTTCGAGGCCATCCTCTGTTTCTCCCGTTAAAACAAAACATCAAAAAAACCAAATTCCAGTCAGTGTTTGAGAACATACACTTTGTGTTCTCCAGGTTTTCTTGTGCATCTTATGTGTGAGAACCAGTGAAGGAGATATATCTTTCTACTTGTTCAATCTGCAAGCATCACTAACTCTTAATATTTTCAACAATGACATGTGGCATCAGGATTCAACCCCCCACCCAATCTCTCAGCTTTTAAATAAACACTGCACTGGATTATGTAATGAAAAGCTTTGTTCTCCTGTGAAAATCAAGTAAATGATCCAGGCCTGTGGCAAAGGCCTGGAATCCTAGCTCTTGGCGAGGCTGAGGCAGGAGGAGCCCATGTTAAAGGCCACCCAGAGCTACAGAGTACAGTCAAGACCTGCCTGGGCAACGTAGTAAGACTGTGCCTCAAAATATAAACTGTAGTCAGAGCTGGGTTATAGCTTGATAGTACTAAGCTGGCCTATCAGACCAACATCCTAGGCTCAGTTCCCCGTGCCTGGCCCCCTACCCCAAAAGGTCTATAAATGGCCCGATAGATTTTGGATTTTAGAACAGGGGGTTGGAGTTGGCTCAGTGGGCAAAAACACTGCTGCCCAGGCTGATAGCCTGAGTTTGATCTTCCGGACCCACATGTTGGAAGGAGAGCTGACTCCAGGTTACATGTTCTCTGAACCTTTTCACACATTTTTGACACACACGCACACACACACACAGTTGCACACAGTCTCTCTCACTCACACACACTCTCATGCACAATCACACATACTCATGTACATATACTCTGTCACACACACATAGACACACATTCACACGTACTCTCACACAGACACTGTCTCACACACACAGACACACACTAACACACACCCTCTCACACACATACTCCCACACATGCTCTCTCTCACACACACTCACACACGCACACTTCTCTCTCTGACACACAAACAATAAATAAAGTTTAAATTTTTTTTTTTGGTTAGGACATAGGGTGGGAATAATTTGTTCCTGGGACACAGGATGGGAATTCAGTCTTTCTCTCCTGTCTGCACACTGGAGACCGGCTCCTTCTCAGGGTTTACATCTGGGGATGGCCAGAGAACCCACACCGGTTAGTGATTGCAACCCTCAGGACTCTCAACAGAGCAATAGCAGAGCCATGGACATCCAACTGTGCTATATAAGATGAGACGTTTCCGCTACTGCTGGCTTTATCTCTAAGAGCGATGTCTCCTTGAGGCACACGTGAAAGTTAGTTCAAGTGTCACGGTATGGCCCGACCAGCAACACATGCACATACACGTTTTTCTACCACATTTCATGGTAGTTGAATTTGTAATGTTTAGCAGTGGTGAATGAAAACCGCTATTTTTATGAAAAATCAAAGGAATGATTTCTGAACATTTCTTGATGACCATTCTCAATGCACCCCTCAGCGATTTCTGGCAAGCTAATCCTTGGTTGCCGTCCCATTGATAAGCGGGTGATTTTCCAAGGCTCTGTCAGCCAACGGCTATTCTAAGAAAGGGTCTTTCAGATCGTGCTGATGCTACTGAGCTGAACGGAGACTCGAGTGTCGCCTGGCCCTGGTAGCCACTGCTGTGACCTTGTCCTTGCGCCCTAAGAGAGAGCTAGGGCACAGAGGTGTGAGGATCACTCCCCGCAGCAGGGGAGTGCCAACATTAACTTGCTGCAGTTTTCTTTTCCTGTTGTTGGGAAGTATGAGGGACTTGGGAAAAACCAATATGAGATTAAAAAACAAACAAACAACTTTCCAAATGTTTCTCCTCTCCGCTCCCCTCTCTGCTCTCCTGTCCCCTTGCTTCTCACTCACTCTTCCTCCCTCTCATTTGCTTTTGTCCCCTCTCTCTCCTCCCTTTTCCTTCTCCTTCCCCTCCTCTCCCCTGGCTTCTCCCCTGCCCCTCTGCTTCCCTCACTCCCCCTCTCTTCATTCCTCTCCACTACTTCCCCTCTCCTCCCCTCTCCTCTGCTTCCCCCTGATAGTCCTCCTTTCTTCCCCCTCCTCTCCCTTCTCCCCTCTCTCCTCTGCTTCTTCCCCTCCACTTCCCTCTACTCGCCTTCCCTTCCTTCCCCTTTTCTCCTTCACTTGCCCTCCCTTCTCCCCTCCCCTGCCCTCCATCTCCTCTCTTCTCCTCTGCTCGTATCTCCCCCACAGCCCCACATGGCTTGTGTCTTGGCACCTGTCTACACCAGCACTTTATGTACACACATGCTGCCTAAAGGAGACTGTTAGAATATTTGTAAGTTCAAGTGAAACATTTCTGGATAGAGTTCCAAAAAGGCTTGTGGTTAAATTTTAACAGAGAACCAGGAATATAGGAAGATTTACCAGGGATTTTAATCTACCATTTTCCTATTTGTCATTTATTATAAGATAATTTTATAAATATTAAGTGTCTCATGTGTGTGATGATTTTTTTAAATTAGAATATCCTAAACATTTGGACTAGGAATATAGTTCAGTGGTGGAGGACTTGCCCAGGGTGTGTCCTGGGTTCATTTCCCATCTCCTACCCCAGACTTCCAAAAAATTTCCAGACAGGAAGAACTGGTGGATAGCTCCACTAATTTGTTCTAATGTTTAATAACTGATATTTTAAGGACTTTTTGGATATGCATCATCTTATTTTTTTTTTAAATACAAACACATGTACTCAGGGGAGAGAAAGCAGATGATGCACTATTATTTAAAATCAATGAGAAGCATACATAAAGAGATAACAAAGGGATGAACATGAGAGTGTGTGCCTGTAATGTCAACATCACTTGTGATGTCAGCATCATACATGCTTGCCTATGATGCCAGCATCACACATGCTTGCCTATGATGTCAGCATTGCCTGTGATGTCAGCATCGCCTGTGAGGTCAGCATCATACATGCTCACCTGTGATGTCAGCATTGCCTGTGATGTCAGCATTGCCTGTGATGTCAGCATCATCTGTGATGTCAGCATCATCTGTGATGTCAGCATTGCCTGTGATGTCAGCATCACACATGCTCTCCTGTGATGTCAGCATCACTTGTGATGTCAGCATTGCCTGTGATGTCAGCATTGCCTGTGATGTCAGCATCACCACATGCTCAAAGCTAGACAGTCTGAACATTTCCAGGCCACCTAGGGCTGTGTGGCAAAACTATGACTCAAAAGCAGAAGCAAATGAATATAAAGAAAAGCAAATGTTTGAATCAAGAGCAGATAAACTATCTAAACAGGCCCCCAAATCTCCTAAGGAAATAGAAGAAGTCATTAAAAACCTCCCAACCAAAAACAGCCCAGGGCCCAGAGGACTTTGGCACAGAATTCTACCAGACCTTCAAAAAGAGCTAGTACCAGTGATCCTCAAACTATTCCATGAAATAGAAACATAAGGAACACTACCTAATTCATTTTATGATGCCACAATTACTCTGATACCTAAGCCACACAGACCCAGAAAAGAAAGAGAACTTCAGACCAATTTCGATCATAAACATCAATGCAAAAGTACTCATTAAAATTCTAGCAAATTGAATCCAAGGACACATCAAAATGATCCTTCACCATGATTATCCCAGGGACGCAAGGATGGTTCAATATATGAAAATCTATTAATGTAATCCACTATATAAACAAACTCAAAGAAAAAAAATCACATGATCATCTCATTAGATGCTGATAAAGCATTTAATAAAATACAATACCCCTTCATGTTAAAAGTATTGGAGAGAACAGGAATTTAAGGACCATACCTAAACATAAAAAGACAATATACAACAAACCAACAGCCAATATCAAATTGAATGGAGAGCTACTTGAAGCAATCCCAGTAAAATCAGGGACAAGACAAGGATGCTCACTCTCCATGTGTCTATTCAATATAGTACTGGAAGTTCTAGCTAGAGCAATAAGACAACAAAAGGAGATCAAGAGGATACAAATTGACAAAGAAGAAATCAAAGTATCACTATTTGCAGATGATATGAAAGTATACATAAGCGACCCCAAAAATTCTACCAGAAAACTTCTATAGCTGATAAACAGCTTCAGCAAAGTGGCTGGATATAAAATTAAGCCAAGTAAATAATTAGCCTTCCTTTATACAAATGATAAATGGGCTGAGAGAGAAAATAGGGAAATAACACCCTTAACAATAGTCACATATAATATAAAATATCAATTGTTTGGTTAGGGTAACTCTAACCAAACAAGTGAGAGATCTGTATGACAAGAACTTCAAGTTTCTCAAGAAAGAAATCAAGGAAGACCTCAGAAAATGGAGAGATCTCCCATGCTCATGGATAGGTAGGATTAACATAGTAAAAATGGCCATTCTACCAAAAGCAATCTACAGATTCAATGCAATATCCATCAAAATTCCAACATAATTCTTCAAATACATGGAAAGAGCAATTCTCAATTTCGTATGGAAAAACAAAAATCACAGGATATCAAAAACAATTCTTAACAATAAAAGAACTTCTGGGGGAATTACCACCCCTGACCTCAAGCTGTACTACAGAGCAATAGTGATAAAAATGGCATGGTATTGGTACAGACACATTGATCACTGGAAAAGTATTGAAGACACAGAAATAAAACCACACACTTATGGACACTTGATCTTTGACAAAGAAGCCAAAAATTTACAATGGAAAAAGAAAAGCATCTTCAATAAATGACCTAACTGGCAGTCAATATGTAGAAAAATGAAAACATCCATATTTGTCACCTTGCACAAAGCTCAAGTCCAAGTGGATCAAGGACCTCAACATAAAACCAGATATACTGAATCTAATAGAAGAGAAAGTGGAAAATAGCCTTGAACTCATAGGCATGGGGAGAAATTTCCTAAAAAGAACTCCAATAGCTCAGGCTCTAAGGTCAAGAAGTGATAAATAGGACCTTGTAAAACTGAAAAGCTTCTGTAAGGCAAAGAACACTGTCAATAGGACAAATCGGCAACCTATAGATTGGGGAATCACTAACCCCATATCTGATAGAGGGCTAATATCCAAAATATATAAAGAACACAAGAAGCTAAGCTCCAAAAACCCCAAACAACCCGATCAAGAAATGGGGTATAGAACTAAACAGAGAATTCACAACAAAGGAATCTTGAATGGCTGAAAAGCACTTAAAGAAATGTCCAAAGTCCTTAGTGATCAGAGAAATGCAAATCAAAACGACCCTAAGATTCCACCTTACACCAATCAGAATGACTAAGATCAAAACCTCAGGTGGCAACACATGTTAGCAAGAACATGGAGAACAAGGAACACTCCTCCACTGCTGGTGGAATTCCAAACTGGTATAACCACTCTGGAAATCAATATGGAGGTTCCTCAGAAAATTGGAAATAGATCTACCTGAGGACCCAGTGAAACCACTCCTGGACATATACCCAAAAACCATGTCACAAGGACACATGCTCCACTATGTTCATAGTGGCCTTATTTGCAATAGCCAGAAGCTGGAAACAACCCAGATGTCTCAAAACAGAAAAATGGATACAGAAAATGGTTCATTTATACAATGGAACACTACTCAGGTATTAAGAATGAGGACATCGTGAGTTTTGCAGGCAAATGGATGGAACTAGAAAATATCCTGAGTGAGGTATCTCAGTCCCAAAAGGACATGTACAGTATGTACTCACTAATAAGTGGATATTCACCAAAAAGGTAGAGAATACCCAGGATATAATCCACAGAACTCACGAAGGTTAACAAGTCAAAGGGTCCAAGTGAGGATGCTTCAATCCCACTTGGGAGGGAGAAGAAAGCAGAGGGCAGAAGGAGGGGATGGGATCTGGGTGGGAGAGGGGAGTGGAAGGGGAAGGGGAATGAATGGAAATATCCAACCTTGGGAGGTGGGTAAGTGGGGGGGACCCTCTAGAATGTACCAGAGATCTGGGAAGTGATAGAATCTCAACAATCAACAAACCTTAGATGAAATGCCCTACAGTGGGGAGAGGAAACTTGTAGAGCCCACCTCCAGTAGAAAGACATGGCATCAAGTAGAGGGATGGGGTTGCCATCCCACAGTCAAAAACTCTGACCCAGAATTGTTCCTGTCTGAAAGAACTGCAGGGACAAAAATGGAGAAGAAACTGAGGGAAAGGAGATCCAGTGACAGACCCAACTTGGGCTCCATCTCAAGGGGAGGTTCCAAGGCCTGACACTATTACTGATGCTATGGTGTGCTTACACACGGGAGCCTAGCATGGTGGGCCTCCGAGAGGCCCAACAAGCAGCTGAATGAGTCGGAGGCAGATACACCCAAACAATGGACTAAAGTCAGGGAACCCTGTGGTTGAATTAGGAAAAAGCTGGAAGAAGCTGAGGAGGAGGGCTGCCCTATGGGAAGAGCAGCAGTCTCAACTAACCTGGACCCCTAAGATCTCTCAGACACTGAGCCACCAACCAGGCAGCATACACTGGCTGGTCCGAGGTCCCTGACATATACACAGCAGAGGACTGCCTAGTCTGGCCTCAATGAGAGAAGATGCGCCTAACCCTCGAGGACTTGAGGCCCAAGGGAGTGGGGAGGCCTGGCAGGGTGTGTGGTTGTATGGGAGTGTGGGGCATCCTGTTGGAGATGGGGGAGGGGGAATGAGATGAGCAACTGTCGGAGTTATTTTAATTAAAATTAATTTTTTTAAAAAAATAACAGAGAACTTTAAAAAGCCGAACACGCTTCTGCGTTCAGAATAGGCCTCTTAGGAAAGTAAAACCTCGTTATAATGTGATGTCTGCTGAGGAATACGTTCTTGGATCTAATTACAGAGATGTTCTGGCTGGCAAGTCCTAGTCCTCTGGGTCGAGATTCAATCGTTACTTGGTTTTGGCATTGCTGCTGGCTTTCTTTCTTTCTTTATCCTGTAGGATGGAACCGGGGGAGGAAAGGGGTGTGGGACAATGGACTCAAGATCTTTAGTAAATAGCCCACACGCTTACCCAGACCAGCCCATGTATCCCAGCCGCCTAACTCCTCCATGACTGATTTTCTCACGCACAACATGAATGGGCTGGCTATTGATTTTTGTCTTAAGTTAAAGGCTTTTAAAGTTTTCTTGATAATCCCCAGAATCTCCATAAGGCAAAGGATTTGATGGAGAAATTGCTAATGTTAGCCTGGGTTTGTTTGACTCTTCAGTGACTAAGTTACTCTCAGAGACAGGGGCTACCTATTTCTATTTCCAGAGACTGAGTAAAGTTGCCTTCAAAATCTGTGACTAAGTTAAAAAAAAAAAACAACTGCAAAATGAACAGGTACAATTAAGCCATGTAGGGACTCTGAGTTCCATGAAATTTACTGAATAATTGTGGGCATTCATTTTATAGATTATTTTAGGATTTTCTTTCTGGACCATTAGAGTGGTTTGAATATGCTTGGCCCATGGGAAGCGGCACTGTTAGGAGGTGTGGCCTTATTGGAGGAAGTGTGTCACTGTGGGGGTGGGCTTTGAGGTCCTATGCTCAAGCTCTGACCAGTGTGGAAAAGACCCTCCTCCTGGATGCCTGGGAAAGTCTCTTCCTTGCTGTCCTTGGATCAAGATGTAGAACTCTCAGCTCCTCCAGCATCACGTCTACCTGCATGCTGCCATACTTCCTACCATGATGATAACGGTACTGAATCTCTGAAACCATAAGCTATCCCCAATGAAATGTTTGCCTTTATATGAGTTGCCTTGCTCATGGGGTCTCTTCACAGTGATCAAACCCTAAGACAGTTATCACGTAATTCGCAAGTACAGATCAACTGCAGAATATCTCTGTAGTTAGCTCCAAGAACATCAGCAGTGAACATCGTATTGCAGATTATGAAGAGTTCTTTACAACATGAATGAGAATTTGTTTAGGCTGTGACAAAGACAAAGTGCCAAGGACCTACATATTAAACAAGGCAATCAAGAGCTGTTGAACCTGTTAGAGAGTTAGTCAGTACCTCTTCTGCCACTTTCCCTACTCTGGATTTAGATCAAGTACCCATGACCATACATTGGAACAACGCTGCTATGGAGAAAGGTGTTCTCTTCTAAGTCAAGGTTTCGTAAAGAAGCCGTCATTGAGAAGTTAGAAAAAGTGGAGGGTGAGTTACCATATGAAGTAGGGAAATTCATACACAAACTGCAAGTTCAACAGCCACTAGACCACACAGGACACTGAGTTCCGTCATCTTGCTAAATGTAATGAACAATTACTGACATTCATTTTACAGGTTGTTTTAGGATTTTCTCTCTACATCACCATGCGATCCGTAAATTCAGATTGACATTTTCTCCCCACATTTATACTCTCCATTCACCTTTCTTGTCTTAGAGAGTTATTTGGAACGTCTAGGACAATGCTGCAGAAAGCAGGAAGAGGATATCTATCATAGTTCCCAGTATTGGGAGGGAAGCACACAGTGTTGCACCGTTAGATATAATGTTAACTGTGGGGTTTATAAAATACATCTTTCATCAGACAAATGGTTCCTTCCTATTTCCATTGTGCTAGGCTCTGTGCCCACCCCATGACCCAATAAATTGCTGCTGGATGTTGCCGAATGCTTTTTCTGTCACTGTCAAGGTACGTAGTCTATTCTATACTAACATTTAGGTTTTTTGGGTTAATTTGCTTTGATGAATGTACGTGTGCACTTGAGAACGCTGCTTTACACAGTTGTTGGACAGAGTGTCTTAGATGTGTCCATTATTGTTCAAATTATCTCCTTTTTGATATTTTATCTAGTTGTCATACTATACAATGAAAACACATAAAACTTTCCACTCCGTTGTGTCCATTTCACTTCTCTCATTTGTTTATATCTATAAATGTAAAAGACATATATATTTTGAAACAGTTTTATTAGTATATATTTTATAATTAACACATCACTGAACACGTGAAAATGCAACTGCGGGCAAGGTGTGGTGGCTCATGTCTTTAATTCCAGTACTCAGAGATAGAGGCAGGCCCATCTCTGTGAATTGGAGGCTAGCCTGGTCTACGTAGTAATTTCTAGACCTTGCAGGGCATCATGGAGAGAAAATACAACTGTGTGTGTATTCAAAGGATCTGTTGAGTTAACCTGTTTACACTGGGAAACGCCCCTCTGCCCCTGGTAATCCTCCTTGCCTTGGCGGACTGTAACATCATCAATGTTCCTGCAGCTTTCTTTTGTTGGTGCTTATATGGTACATTGTTCCTGTCCTTTACTCTTGATCCATGTCACGATTTTAAAAGCACGTATTGTAAAAACAAAGTTTATCCATTTATACCGAAACAATGACGGTCCTGTAGAAATACTTCAGTAAAGGTGGGAAACCTTCACAGTGCAAATTGATGTCCTGTTGATTCTTTCGGTAAATTCCACACTCCGTTCTCTTCCCCCCCCCTCGTCATATGGGGCGCCCTCTACACGTGTTCACTGTTTACAGACTGCAATATGCTTTGAGTCATAGCTAAATTGGAATGATATGAAAATAATATTTTGGGTTTCCAAAATCTATGACAGCCAGCTTAATTTGACTTTAGTTTTTGAGATTTACTTAAGATACTCGAATTAGAACTTCATATGCATTCTCTCCAGGAACTGTCGTCTGCTAAGGAAAGTGAGGGGACAGGGACCGGGTGATTATGGGAACTTATGTCAGAGTGCATCACTGTGAAGGAAGTATTGGATGATAGCCTTTTGTAACTGATCCTTATGAAGCATTCTGTGGAAACAAACAAATGTGTGTTTGGTGGGGCAAAGCAATGTAGTTATTGATGAATTCCCATATACTGAGGAGCTGTGAGCAAAAAAAATCAGGTGATGGACCCTCTGCCCTCAGCACGCCTGCAGTGTACTGTACAGTCCTTGGCCTCTCTAGGCTACTTTCCACCAGTCATGCACCAACTCTGTGGCAATGTCGGCCACCCTTCCAGAATGGAATTATAGGTTTTGATGACCTCTGACTTCCTGACAGTTTGGAATAGGGCAAGCAGGGCACTGGAAGGTGGCAGAGGGGAGGTAAATGATTATTCCCTTGGCTCTAACCAGAGGCTGCCTCCTCTGTCTATGGAGAGTCAAGGCCCCTGCCTGTGACCCTCTTTTGATATCTGTTTGTTCTGGGCTCAGGTAAAAAGTTCCTGCTTCTCAGGTCTGTAGCCTTTGGTATGAAAACTGCTCTTTTCTGCCAGTTGTATGGTGTGGAACTATTGCTTTCTCATATCCCATGTCCGTCTTGCAAAGGTGTCCTACACATACTCAGTTAAATGCCTTTCTGCTTGGTCTCTGTGAGTGTGCCCTTGCTTTCCTGTGGATCCCCAACAATGCAGCCATCTGCCGAGCAATGTACATGCCTATGATAAAAGTCATAAGTGTGTTTCAAACTGTAGCATAACTTTCTGCTTAAGCAGAGGGGAGAGCACAGTCAGCAAGGCTGGGAGGACGTTCAAGGGACACCATGGCTAGAAGCTTGTTTTAAAAGAAAAAAGAAAAGGAAGAAAGATTATCAAAGATTAGTAGAGAGAAAGAATGAAGAGTCTATGTTGGAGCAGTGGTAAGACCAGGTACATCTAGCTCAGACCAGACTGAGCTAGACAGAGATTCTCTGGAGACATGTGTCACTCAGAGACAAGTGTCATTGGGAATATATCTTTTGCTAGAGTTCCATACTGTGAGGAAGTTCTACTCAGGTGAGTTAGGGAGAGGAGAGTGCAGGCACAGATGTTAAGATAATTGTGAGTGTGCTTTGATTGCTAACGTTAATGCAGTTACCACCAGATCGCCCGCTCTGTAACTACGGACAGCACCCCTGAAACTCACTGTCCTGTGCTGCCAGACACTAAGGTCAAGTTGGAACTTTTTGTACAGAAGGATCAACTTTGCTAAAGGATATGTAAACTTGCAGATTCTTGGGTTCTACTCCCAGAAAATCCTGACTCAGTCTGTGAAGTAACATGGACAATATGATTTTTACTTTTTTTGTGCTCTGTTTTGAGACAAAGTCTCATGTAACTAAAGATGGCCTCTAATCTGCTATTTAGCTGATGATAACCTTAAATTTCTGATTCTCCTGACTCCACCCCTCATGTGCTGGGATGTCAGGGATCTGCCAACACACACACACTCACACACACACACACACACACACACACACGCATGCAAGCATACACATATTTGCACACACATGCACACATGCACGCATACAGTTCATGCACGTGCACTCACACACATGTAATCACACATACACACAAACACAATGCATTCATTTGCACACACACACACACACACACACACACACACACACACACATCATTGTCTAATGCTAGGTTAGAATTGGTGGTAGGGCTTTCTTCTGGCCTTCTGGGTTAAGACCTTTGGAGCCTTGTGTTCCCGGTGGACCATGAAGTCCTTGAGGCAGACAGATGCCTGAAGCTGCAGTTGTTCTAGCCTCTACCTGCTTGAGTCTGTCCCAAGGAAACATCAGACACACGAGTAAGGACAACACTCAGGTGCTCCTAACCCCAACCACTACTGAAGAGCAGCCTCCCTAGAGAGCCTGAGTTGAAACCAACCAGTCAAATGGTTCTTGGATTATTGCTCCATGTAATTAATGCCTGAGGAATTACAGTTCATGTTACCTGCCACTAAGCTTGGGGACGATGTGCTAGGCAGCACTCATATGTAACATGCACAGCGGACATGAAGAATGACTTTGATCCATGGCTACACAGAGTCGGAAAGCTTTCTTTCACTTCACATAGGTTGATTATAAAAATCCCATCAGCCCTTTAATTTTTAATGGACTTATATTGTATCACAACACATTGCAATAAAAATAAATTAATAATTATCTTCTAATAGAATTTCAATATCAAACCCTAATTATTAAATAATTATAAACAAGCTTCTAAGCCATAAGTTCTAGGGGGAAAGCATCAAGATTTTATTTAATATTTTGCATGGAAGTGCTAAAGGCTTAGGATAAATATTACATAATTAAAATTAAATCGCTCCCCCTTAAAAGCAAATCAGATTTGTCCCCCTTAGGAATAGCAAATGAAATTACGAGTCTGTCAAATCAATTCACTATGCACAAAGGACAGCGGCAGCCTTTGGGGGTTGGTTTTCCTCTATCTGTAAGATTAAAAAAATATATTTATCTAGTTGAGATTTATATATACATATAAATATATATGAATATATATATGAATATATATATATATATATATATATATATATATATATATATATTCTCAGTCATTCAAACTCAGAACTGGATCTACTTTTAAACTCCCTTTTAATGGCAAAGCTAATGCTAAATTATAGATGCTATACAGGAAATCACTAGAAAAAAGAAGAGGAAACACCCAGACCACCATATACATCTGCTCTGGCAGATTTCGCCCCTTTAGCCTACAATGCATGATAAATAGAGTTCCCAAGGCTGTGTGGGCTCAGGGGCCATAGTCCTCCTACATACAGTTACTCAAGAAGCATAAAGGATGTTGTGAATGTAGTTGTGAGGCCAAGCTCATGATTAGCACGCGGGTGACACTGGGTTCAATCTCCAGCATCAAAACACATATCCTCTGGGTACGCTGGCACAAGGCTGTAAAAGTCCAGCACTCAAGGCGGGGGGAGGCAAGAGGATTACTGAAAGTTCAAAGCCAGCCTGGGCTAACACAGCCAGTGGCAAGCCAGCCTGAGCTAACACAGCCAGTGGCAAGCCAGCCTGGGCTAACACAGCCAGTGGCAAGCCAGCCTGGACCACATAGCATGACCCTGCCTCAGAATGCTTAAACAAACAAGAAGCAGAAGCCTTAAGGGAAACAAATAGCTGAGCATAGTGATTAAGATGCCTTAGGAAGTCCCCTCCCCATGACCTCTGCCACCACGGCCACCACAGCACAGTCTAAGTCTTCTGCTTGATGTTGGCTAGGGCTAAGCATCGGCATTTCATCTGTGAGCATTCTGCTGCCAAACTCTGAGCACACCTCAGAGAAGAAAACTCCATGGCAACCGTTGCCTTATCGAGTGGAGTGTGTGTTAAAGGAGCCGTCACTCGGCTACCCCGGGTGCCAGCGCCTTTGGGTCTGCCTTAGAAATGCTGAGTCCTTGATCCCATGATCCCACAGGGTATGTGATCTGCCGTGTAGGGGTGTGTGCCTTGGGATGAAAAAATTAGGTTCAGGAAGCGAGAATATACCTTGTTTTAACTTTATTAGTAAAAATTTCTAAACGGGAGGAATGAAGCGTCCGTAATCTTGCACACGTAAACCAGGATCGCAGCCCCCAAGCAGTCAGAATGCCACCTCTCACCCACAAAAGACTTACGCATCTCTGTAAACTTTCTTGTGGTACAATAATATCAGTATGCAACATCACTATACGATGAGTTAAGTTTGAACCATCCTTTGAAACTTACAAAGTTTTAGCTGTTTTTTCAAACTTTCATTTGAAATTATAATAAGTTGAAAATCGGTTAGTTAATAGAAAAATGGTTTTCACACTAAAACACAAACTGATATAATTATTATTTCCCACAGACCTCACTTTCTTAAATATTCCGAGTGTGGTATATAATTGGTTTTATAATGAACAGTAGAAGCTAGTTCACACATGATTTGTAATGATTCTGTCTACGTTCAAAAGATTAGAGGATAATATACAAACATACTCATGGGAAAAGTAAAAAGTGAGATCGGAGAGATAGCTTAGTTAATAAAATCCATACTGCATAAGTCTGAGAACCCGCGTTCAGATCCCAGCACCTACTTTAAAAGCTTGGCATGGTGACACATGCCTGCTATCTATCAGCAGTAGAGAGTTGGAGGCAGGAGGACCCATGGACTCACTGGCCAGCCAGCTTTGCCTACTCAGTAAGCTCCAGGTCCCAGTGTCAGACTCTACAGCAGAGCAAACAAAACAACAAGCCCAGGTGCATGGTGCCAGTTGGAGTTCATCCCTAGCCTCCCTACCCAATTATACCTGCATTTACATGACCATGTGCACATGTGTGCGCTCTCTCTCTCTCTCCCCCTCATCTCTCTCTTTGTCTCTGTCTCTCTGTCTCTCTCCCCATCTCTCTCTGTCTCTGTCTCTGTTTCTCTCTCTCTCTCTCTCTCTCTCTCTCTCTCTCTCACACACACACACACACACACACACACACACACACAGAGTTGAGAAAATCTATTTTCTTTATGTACCCTGTATCTGGAAGGACAAATTATTATCTACACCATCCTGGGAGAGTAACCTGGATAAGGGTAGGAGTAGGATACAGTGCCCCAGAGTTGATAATTTTATATCTCTGGAAAGTTCAACTATGGGAATGTTGGGTAATTTGGAATAGACATTCCAAATTAATTCAACTAATGAATTAGTTTAAACTAATGAAATACAGCCAGCCAGATGACACACTAGATACTGTATGTATGGACTCTCTACTTTTCACATATCATATTTGCACCATGAGAGCTTACAGATTCACTCATCTCTGTACTTAAAAACCATGCCACAGCCTGGAAGAAGGTTAATGAATGTTCTTTGCTGCCTGTTTATTTGTTTGTTTTGATATAGTGTCTTGCTACGGCCCAGCTTACTCTCTTACCTGGAGCTTACTGGGTAGCTCATATTAGACTCACTCAGTGCAATCTCCAGCCTCCCTGCCACTGAGACTACAGGTATGAGCCACTATACCTGTCAATGCCGAGATGAAATCCAAGAGGCCCTTGTTTCCCCCAAGCTACCCATTACGCATTCTTCAGTGGACGACTGGGAATCTTCCAGGTATCTGGCTCTTATCTCATTTGCTTTATCCTCTCACTAGAGTTAAATAATATCCTTCAATATGGTTGCCAGCTAAGCTTCTTGTTCTATCATCTGGATCCTGTTGGTTGTTGTCTTGGTCACTGTTCTATTGCTACGAAGACACCAAAACCAAGGTAACTTACAAAAGAAAGCACTTAGGTGACTCATGGTTTCTCAGGGTTAGAGTCCACGATCCTCATGGTGTGAAGCATGGCCGCCTGAGGCAGGCATCGTTCCTGAGCAGTCACTGAGAGCTCATGTGCTGATTTACAAGTTGGAGGCAAAGAGAGAGCTAACTGGGAATGCCGCTGGCTTTTAAAACCTCAAGGCCAGTGGCATTCCTCCAACAAGGACATGCCTACTAATCCTTCCCAAATAATTCCACCAACTAAGGAGGAAACATTCAAATGAATGAGGCTATGGAGACCATTTGCATTTAAGCCACCACAGGTGTTTGTTGGTTTTTTTTATTTTTATTTTTTTATTTTTAATGTTTTCGTGGTGCTGAAATTGAACGCAGGTTTCAGCTATGTTAGGTAAACCCTTTGCCAGAGAGCCAGATCCCTACTCTGATTTTAGGTTATCAAATGAGCTGGTTTGTTTTTGTCAACTTGACACAAATTTAGACATATCTGGGAAGAAGAAACTGCAATTGAGAAAATGCCTCTATTGTACGGGCCTGTAGGCAAGTCTGTGGGAGCATTTTCTTAATTAATGCTTGGTGTGGGCGGGCCCAGCCCACTGTGGGTGGTACCACCCCTGTGCAAGTGTGCAAGTGTGCAAATGATCCTGAAAGATATACATATACACATATGTATTGCATATGTATATATTATACAATATATTATATGTGTATATATTACACACACACACACACACACACACACACATATGTGGAGAGACAGAGAGAGAATATCTCTGGAGAGTAATCCAGTATGGAGCTTCTCTCCATGGTCTCTGCTTCAGTTACTGCTTCCAGGTTCTAGCTCTGAGCTTTTCTTGACTTTTCTTCATGGTGGACTACAAGCTATGAACAAAAACCAACCCTTTTCCCAAGTTGCCTTTGGTGGTGATGTTTAGCACAGCAATACAAATCAAGCTAGGACATAAATGTAATATTGCAACATTTGTAAATAGGAACGCCACAGCTTGTCTATGTTTCTAAAAGCGCAGGGGTGGTAGTTGGGGAGGGGTTTATACTGAGACTCAACTCTCAGGAGCCCACCCTTGGGCTCACTTCACCTCTCAAAGTGTTGAGGCTTTGCCCAGATCCAGTTGTAAACTATCCGCTCTTCACACGTGAAATACTTTCACATTGTTGGCAGAATCAACATACACTTGTGTAAGGATGTAGACAGATTCCGAACAATGTCTGCTGCACGGTAACTCTTCCATATGTGCTCAGTGTGATGTGTCTACCACTGTTGCTAAGACACTATTTCTCTTTTCCCATACCAGTCAAGCAAATGGCAAATTGCCCTTTAGTGTTTCATAGATGTGCAACAGAGAGGCCAGAAAGACTGGAGGCCCTGCTGGGAGCATCCTGGTGGGAAAGGGCTATCCGCAGTGTCATTACTGTCTGGGGTAGAGGCTATATTAATGATGTAGCAACTGCTTCTGGCATAGAGGACACAGTGACATCACAGAGTCATGGGAATAGTGAACAGCCACTGGAGTGGGATCTGCTGGGCAGGTCACAGCCAAGACCAGGCAGGGCGAGTGGCCATGTGGGATAAGAACTCCAAGGCTTTGAAAGGGTCAGACTGTGGGAGAGAGGCAGGGGTGGGCTGGGGACAGTCATGAACTGAAGAACTAACTCCTTGTCTGACTACCAACCGTCACCACTGAGATCCAGGAGTGTGTTCTGGAGCCACCAAATCTCCAAGAAAATGGCTTTCTATTTTATAATCTTCCAATTTTAAATTTTGGCACACTGTTTTTTGAAAATGTTGTCTGCAGCCCACACTCAGCCTGGAGGCTGTCTGTTTATAATCTCTAGGGTAGGGAATGACAGTGGTCTTGATTCTGTATCTGCACCAAGACTGGCATGCCAGCTGTGTCCTTGCCTGACGGTGTCACCTGCCTCTGTTTCTATATCTGTAGAGTGCAGTGAAGATATGTGCTCAGGGAGTGAAGTGGTCAACACACCATATACACTATACATTATATCATAATGTATCATATACATTACATACATTAAATTATAGATTATACATTATATTATATATTATACATTGGGTGTATATGTATACACACACACACACACACACACACACATGTATGACACATAAAACAGAACACAAATATAGCTACGAATGGTGACACAAGCCTACAGTCTAAGCATTCAGGAGGCTGAGTCAGAAGGATCAAGAGTTCAAGGCCAGCCTGGGCTATTTAGTGAGGTGGCTTTTCTGTTACTGCCGCACCCGCTGCTCTTTGCTAAATCAATACGTTTATAGGATAAAAATAAATTAAAGAATAAGATAGCCTTGTTCTCTTTCCTAGTCTGATATAAAGGTCAAATTCTTTCATCAGCCCATGCGAATCACAGCACACCACCACCACCACCACATACACACACACACACACACACACACACACACACACCACCCACAGTGGCTGGTACAGGCAATGAAGATTTCACCTCTCATCTTCCATTTATCCTACTTGAGGCCCTCACTGTTGCATCAGGAAAGCTTCCTGACTCCTGCTTACACTTGCTACCTTGAAGGGTAAGGGGCCCAACATTTTCTGGAATATCTCTCTGTCTCTGTCTATCTCTCCATCTCTCCCTGTGTCTCTGTCTCTCTCTCTCTTGCCCCCCCTGTTCCAGTAGACATGTCCAGCCCACAGAGATGAGGAACCTAGCCTCTTTAAAAGGCTTTTCAGTGGAAATCCTCCTCTCCAGCAACCAACCGTACAAAGAAGGGCCTCTGACAGAGCTCTAACCAAACATACACAAAGGCGAACCGGGGCCACCTATATGGTCTTAAAAACTCAGCGAGAATGTATAACTAGAGAGAATGTTAATTAGTAGTACTTTAAAACAAAATTTTTGCATCTCTGAGCACAGCTGTTATCCTAACCTGGGCAACCTGCTGTTCCTGGAGGCACAGAGTCCATCATCCAGGCACTTGGTCAGCCTGGTTAGAAGGGGCCTAGTGGATCATCAAATGCCAGAAAATTACTAATGTGGTTTACCTGTCTGATGTTAAACCTGTTTTTCTAACAAACAGTCAAGATGGAGAATAAGAAGGCCGCACTGGAATAATAAACCTATCAAAGGCTTTTGCTGTGTCTTTAGAAGTGGACCCAAAGGCCCCATGCAGGTAAGTTCATCTATAAACCTGTGATCCAGAGCTGCTGCTTCTGCTTTCGGGATTTTCCCCGTGGGATGTGACCTGATGACACTCTGACTGTTACTTGTGCCATCCCAGGAAAGAACCATCTCAACTCTGGCAAAATCCCTCTAATGTGTTTTATTCTTCTATCAGAATCTGTCTGACTCCATGTAAATTAAATAATGTCCCCTCCATTGCTCCTGGGGGGGGAATCTCCACAGCTGGCTCTGTCACACACAACCTCAGGCTTGAGCCAGACTCTACCAGCCCAGGCTTCAGAACATAGCCTCTAACCTCTGCAGGGCACCTCAGACCACAGAAGTCTCTGGGAAATAAACAAATCATAGTTGTCCATGTCTAAACCGGTGGCTTCAGTTGATTCTCTTGAGTTTCATGAAAGCTTACGAAAAATCCAAATTCTCTCTCCTGTGACACCACATGCCCTGGCCGTCCATGGCCTTCTCCCTGTGGCACCACATGCCCTGGCCATTCTGAGATCTTCTTGAGGAGGTAAATAAAATCCCTTCTTGCCATGCCTGCTGCTCTCTGGTTTTCTTCTCGCTGCCCACTTTCTAATCATAATTTAGATGAGTGTAGCCATGGCTAGCTCCTCTGATCCATCTCATAGGAATCCTTGTTTTCTCTACGGTTTTAATCTCTGTCAATTGCCTCTGTCAATGGCTAATCAAATCTATTCCTTCTACAATTAAACACATTCATCTTCAAATGGTTCTATATATTTTGTGGAGAACCAGGCTGGGTCCCGCTCAAAATCTGCTCAGTCGGGATCAAACATTTTTACTTTTTACTTCTCCCTCTATGAAGCACAGCTATGGCCTCTGTACTCCGAATGCTACTGGAGACAGGCTCTGTACAGTTCAGCCTTTCCCTGCGGGCCATGTATATCTCTGGACATATGGATATGTATCACAACTGGGTAGGAGCACCCTTCCCCATCCCACACTTGCTCAGAAAAGCATACCCCTATATTCTCAATGCCTTTGTCAGATTTCTTTCTTCTCAGTTCTGTAGTTCTGACTCAAGGGGACATTTAGACACAGCCTTCAACCCCCTATCACCATCAGCCAAACTTCCCTTTAGTGCCCAGACCAAGCCACGTGGACTTTCCACTAAAACTGGTTCCAAGTGTGGTCCTCTTTTCAAGGCAACTGCAAACCCTTCCTAGGGAGATCAGAACAGAATAAACCCTTGATCATTTCAAATAAACTAATAAAGTCTCCTAAACTCAAATTTGTAGCTCTATCAGGCTCAAGGACAGTACTATTGGGAAGGTCAAGACCAAGAGAGGTCAGAAAGTGAGCAGGTCCTCCATGAGACATCTCCAGACAAAACTGTAGCTGTGTTCTGTCCAAACACTAAAACATCAGAAGGGCGTTGGACAAGCAAAACCAGTTGCAACCAAATACTGGAATTGCTCTCATTTCTGTGATGGGAATTGCAGCACACACAGTAGCTCACCCTCACTCACTGCCCAGAACCAAATACCAATCAACTTGGGGACTTATTTACTTATTTGGTAGAAGATTTTAGGACATTGTACATAAAGAGGCTTAACTTAATGAGGTTCCCCCAAAGTAGAAGCCCTCGGAGCTCACTGCTGTCTATAGGTGGGTTTTTTGTTGTTGTTGTTGTTGCTATCATGTCATTTGCAGTGTAAAAAATAAACTTGTCCTCCTTTTTACACTAGTATAGTCAGTGAATTCCTTCATCAATCCACCAAATATCCCAGCAAAGATGGTATATACAAATAAAGATGTTTGAGAGTACTTTAAGTTTGTGGTTCTTTGCATGCAAGGCCATGTGGGTGAACTCAGATTCCTGCAGGGATTATGTGAAAGAAGATTATACTGACCAGACAGTGTTTCTAAAACTCTACAGCTCAGAAGAGCGAGGCTTTCATTGCTCAGGTATAGGAATGGTGCTGTTCCACCTCAGCAGAAGCTGACTGCTTCGTGCTGTGTGCACCTGGAGCTCAGCACCTGCACTCTCAGGAGGAGCTCATTTTGGAACTCTGGGCTGTTTTCACTTCTGGGTTAGCTTCAGCTGATCAATTATTACTGCTTTTTTTCCTACTTCAGGAGCAGAAAGAGGGAGAAGGAGGATGGAACCAAGATGTGCTAATTAGTGGGCTTTCAAAGGCTTCCTGTCCGGCAGTGCTGAATGTCCCTGGACTGCTGCTTCAAGCTCTGCAGTGCTTTCCAGACATTTGTAGAAAAGGACAAGATCTTCAAACAGAGGCTTAAGGCCACGCTCCAAAGGCAAGCTCGAAGGGGTGTTGTTGTGGGCAGCCTTAAGACCTCAAGGATGCCTCTGGTGGTTTAATCAGTCAGTTTGAAAAATAGACTGTAGAAGGAATAGAGTCTTTGCCTTCACAGCATCCGACAGAAGGAGAGAAGAACCGGCCTTCCGTTCTATAAATCAAAAGAGTGTGGTTTTTGCCAGGCCCGTTATTAATCATCACGCCCATCTGGCAAAGCACAGGAGCCATGGCTGTGCAGAGAACTACAGAAAGTGACTCTCGCTCTCACCACCATCCTGTGAGGTGCTGTCATCTCATTCTTTAAAGGGGAACACTGGGGTCTCAGAGAGAGTCTGCACATTAATCAGGAGTATACAGACTAGCAAAGGCAACACTCGCTGACCAAGCCTGCTGGTTCACACGAAGGTCTGGGAAATGATTCAAAATTACTTCCTATGTAGTTACTTAAATCATTCCTTTCTGTGGTATCCAAAATCGTAGTGTTTGTTTCCCTCTCTGAATCATTCTATGTCTAATCGAACCCTCTGAAGCAAAGGAACATAATGAGTGGATGAGACAGGTGTGAGGGTCCGGAGAAACGGAAAAGGAAGCAGGCCTTCAGAATGACTGAATAAACTCTGCCTCAAAGAACACAGAAGAGAAGCCTGTGCCAGAGACAAACAACAGACACAGTAATTCTATCAAGGTCAGCCAAACACCGAGAAGAATAGGTTACAAAGGGGGCAATTTGTCCATAATGCCATAAGCTGCAAAGGAACAGAGCTAACAAAACGGCACAAGATTTTTATATGGAAGACTAGAAAACTGTATGCAACAATTCAGAACTAGGCCCACTACACACGGCACCATGGCAGTGGTCACTTGTGTTGGTCAGTTCTGTCAGTCTGATACAATCTAGAATCCCTTGGGAGGATGCTCTCACTGGAGGACTGCTTAGGTCAGTTCCGTCTGTGGGAATGCCTGTGGGAGATTTTTCTTAACTGGCTTAATTAAAAGGGAAGATTCGACCTGACTGTGGGCAGGACCATTTCATGGGCTAGTCCTTAGTCTGTATGAAAGTGGAAGAAAAACAAAAACAAAATCTAGCCAAGCAAGTAGGCAGGCACGCATTCCTTCTGTCTTTGCAGGTAGGTGTTCTCTAACCAGCTGAGTTCCTGTCTTGACTTCTTCAAAAGGATGGACTGGGACGTGGAACTGTAAGCTGGAGTTGTTTTTTGTTGGGGTATTTTACAATTATCTACATACCTATATCTTCATAAAAGCTATATTGGAAATTAAAACCAAGGCTATTCTATTTTTATAAAGAGCTAGATATGGAGGCCAGCCTACTTGGAAAAGCAGGTGCAGCTTTGCATCACTCTAAGGGATTGCCTGACAGGCAGGCAAGTATCAAGTAGAAAGGTATAATTTGGCTCATGGTTGTAGAAGGTGAAGTCTAAGATTGAGTGGCCACACTGGTCTGGGCCTCTCACAAGGTTGGCATATCCTTATGGGAACACGTCAGAATGAGTGTTCAAAATACAACCAGGAAGAGAGGGGACCGGTAGGGGCCCTACCATCCCTGTGAGACCTTGCCTCCAAGGATATGAAGATCTCCCATAAAGTCCCACTCCTGAAAGTTTTGCAGACCCTCTCAACACCTCCACCTGGGAGACCAGAATCTTACATAGACTTGTGGAAGACATTACCCACATTCCAATAGTAGCAAGAGGGGCATGCCCTTCCATAATTAGGACATAGTTTAGTTTTTTTTTTT
>NW_021620812.1:2570150-2579211 GCF_004785775.1 Grammomys surdaster
ACCCATGTCTACACATCAATAAAGACCCATGTCTACACATCAATAAAATCATTTCAAAGAGGAAAATGGCTTCCCAAGGTGAACACAAGCCTGTTTCCACCCTCTTCTACATTGGTAAGGAACAGGGAAGACTTCAGAGGCGTAAGCCTCAGAAGACAGTAATGACAATCATCGGGCTCAGCTGATGTGAATGTGGGACCAGAAACAGGTCCTGTGCTGGGCGCCCTACAATCCTCCCACAGGGCTTACTCACCAAGTGCACCTGATTCTGTGTCTTCAGCACATGTCCTCAGTTTCTCTCCTCTTAAGGGAGGCTTTATTTTACCTAGCCTGCTCTTGTGCCTCTAGTTCTTTAGTGGTGAGAGGGAAGAGAAATTGACTTTAGGGTTGCAGTTAATTGAGTATGAGAAGCAAAGCCAGAGCTAGGGAATGGAACTGTCAATGCACCTGGGGTGCTGAGCTTTGAGAACATGCTCAGGCGCTCACCAAGCTGAGTGGTGGTGTGCTGTGTGTGGGAGGAAGGAAGCACACCGACTTCTGTCTGGCCATTTGTACAAGATGAAAACTTCCCAGTCATGAAGTTGTTGCTGACCCATCTGTCCCGGTGGAACACACTTCCCACTCTTCTCCATGGCCAAATTCTCAATGCCAGTGAGCAATGGGGCTGGGTGTGAATAACACCAGTGAACACAAGGGTTGGGTGTGAACAGCACCAGTGAGCACAAGGGCTGGGTGTGAACAGCACCAGTAAGCACAAGGGCTTGGTGTCATTTTCTGACCTGGGACTTTAGACCTTTCTTGTTATTTTCCCAACAGGCCATCTAGAACTTGTATGTGATGACAACCCTCCTAGCACACAGTTGATAATGGTAGCATCCTACATGGAAGAGTAACACCAAGGTGGGAGCCATGGTCCCTTAAAGGAAAAAAGCTGCTTGAACAATTTCAATGTTTATAATTCCTTAAGGTGAAGGGAAAAAAATCACTCTTCTTTGTTCTATGAGCCAGGCAATTGTTGGGTGTTTTATCAAAATAGCTGTGCTGGTACCATATCTGGCTGTCATTGGAAATACAGCCCTTCTTACACCTTAGATCTGTGGTGTGAAATCTTGAGGGAAATGGAATTATCTTTGTGTGTTGTTGTTTCAGTGTGTGTGTGTGTATTTCCATTAAAATGAGTTGAATTAAATAAATCAATTTTTAAAGGTACTAAAGAAAAGCATGATGTGTGGCTTAATAAAAACATACAGCCTTTGTTTCCGGCACAGAGCTGTTGGAATTTCATGATGGGCATGTCTTTGGCTCTTCCTAAGAACCCATCAGAAAGCAGTGTGTCTATACTGATGAGGTGACCATGAAGAAGGTCTCAGGTAGACTCGGGACAGAGAGTGGTGGCAACTACTCTGCCTCATAATACCCAGGGAGGAGGGAGAGGTTGGAGATAAGGCTATTAAAACTTTCTTGAAGTCTCCAGGACTTGTACACAATTTGGTGCACAAACTAGGAAGCTCTGTCTTCTCCTGACAGTCCTTGCCCTATGCCTCTGTTCCTATGTTGTGTCCTTATAATATACCAGGATATGAAAGCCACATATTTTTCTGAGTTCTTTCAGTCTTTCCAGTAACTTCTTAAACTAGTGAAGGGAAGCATGGAGACCTCCATTTTTTTCAGTCATTCTCTTTTAAGTACAGGGAGCTGCTGGAGTTTGGGCTAACTCTGGATGCTTAATGATTAAGCACAATTAAACTCCTGGATGCTCAGTTGGTGATATAGAACTGATGTGGAAACACTTGCACATTTGATGTCAGAGGTGGAAAAATAGAAAGATATACTGCAGTAGCCTCCACCTACACATCGTGAGGAGGGTGGGTGGGACCAACCCTGACATTTTACATAAACCTCTCAGCTTTGCCTCTGCATCCACTGAACTCCCATAGCATCATTTGCAGCATCAACTTCAGGTACCACTGCACAGCCAACATGTCTGAGAAACTCTAGGATGCTAAGATGTAAGCTTAGGAAGATACTGGATTTTATCCAGTGTGACAGGGAACAAGAAGTGTCAGTAGACCATGCTGTAAGGATCTGCTTGCTAGGTTCCCAAAGCTCTTGGCACATGCCAAGTGTGAGTGAGGACCGAGACTGACAGGAATCCAGGAGAGCTGTGTGTGGCTCCCTGTATGGGAGGAGCCATGTCTGCATGTCCCTCTTTCCCTCCCTCTGCTCTAACTGAAAAGCATATTCTAAAAGAATTGTTCCAGGATTCTAGGCAATGAAAATACCGCTCTGGCTTATGAGTCTTTTCAAAGATGAATAGACACAGTAGTTCAATTTTTGTGCTCATTTAGGACAGGTTCAGTAGATGCTAAGAAAGCATAATTTACTCCACTCGAGTACACTCTGGGAGCTGAACAGCATCTTAACATAGGAAGCCCAGCATTTCTTGACCCAGTAGAGAGGCCTTCTTTAACCAACAAGGATCATGGTGTAGCGTAATCCCACGTCCATCCCTGGACATTACTGACTGAGACTTATTTTAAAGAAATTAAACATTAAAAAAAGCATCCTAGAGCAAGTATTTGAAATAAAGTTTATAAAAAACTACACTTTTAAATAAAATTAATAAATTCTATCATCAATCTTTATGTTTCTTTTTGGCAGATGTTGTCTTCAATTTTTAAACATCTGCCAAGGGAAAACATCCTTTGCCAACACACATGGATGGATTTGCCTATTTTAGACCAGAATTCAGAAATGCTGCCAAGAAATCTTTGTTCATATTTGTTTTTGTTTAATCCCAAAAATTTAAGTAAAAAATGGGACTTTAAAAAAAATCAGTTAATAGCAATAAGGCTAGGCTATGCCCTCAGTGGTAAAAAAGTTGTCTGACATATGCAGGATTCTTGTTCTGTACAAACATCATACATGGATACACACACATACATGTATATGATAGATAGATAGATAGATAGATAGATAGGCAGAAAGGCAGATAGATAGATAGATAGATAGATAGATAGGCAGAAAGGCAGATAGATAGATAGATAGATAGATAGATAGATAGATAGATAGATAGATAGATAAAAGATAGTGGACAGAAGAGATAAGTTAAAAAAAAAGGCTAGGAGATATTCTTACCTGATCCTCAAAAGACAGAGCCTGGGCAACATCTCTTGGGAATCCATCAATAACAATGCCTTCTTCATCAGGTATTTGCATCAGTTTTTGTTTTATCTCCGTAATTGTTGTCTCCTTTAATACAAAGATGAAAATCCACAGTGTACCCCAGGCAGGAGCAATTAATTTTTACATGAGAGAAGGCAATCATGCGGTAGTACCTGTGGGGCCAGCTCCCCGTTGGTGATTATCTTGGCGATCAGACTCCATTTTCTGTTGCTGCTGGCACTGTGGATTTTCTTCCTTAATAATTCTCCCACAGAAATGTACTGGAATCCATACCGCTCTGCGATTTTCAAACTCTGAGTACCCTTTCCACTTCCTGGACCACCTGTCATTCAAAATAGGCAAAACTATGACCTTACAGGAAGAGATATTCATCCGTGATAGCTACTATTCTCCTGGGAGATGACAACATGGGACAAAGACTGTTGTATACTCAGAGGTCTCCCATGATGTCACAGATTTTTGAGAAAGTTAGAATTTGCAAGTAATCAACACATACACGTTGTGTGGCTGTGGAGATGGCTGAGTCAGCAAAGTGCCTGCTATGCAGGATCTGAGTCCCAGACCCCATGTCAAAAGCTGGACACAGTGATGAATAGTCTCAAGGCTAGGGAGGTGGAGTCAGCAATTCTCTGAGGATCACTCTCCAGCCAGCCTAGCCTATTTGGAGAGCTCTGAGACAGTGAGAGACTCTGTCTCAAAAAGCAAGGGGGCAGCTTCTGGGGAATGACACCTGAGATTGATCTCTGTCCTCTACACACACTCACAGTCATCTGTATACACACACACATCTCCATACACATCACACTCATACACACAGACACAACATGAACACACATGCATCATCATCTGTGTACACACACACACGCTCACATACACAGCACAAACACACACCAAGCCACACACATGCATGCACAACCATCTGTTTACACATACCACATACTTCCACACAAAGCATACACACATATATTTGCAAAACAAAAATACTTTCCTCGCCTAAACTACTTAAAACATGTTCAGTATCTATTCCTTGTGAGACAGAATTGGGCGTATATTTTTGTATCAAGCACAAGATTCACAGCGCTTTTATCTTTGCTTTTGGCAGAATGACCACAAGTGGTGTAACGCACCACTCTCTTACACTTGCTTGTTGATAAGATGGAAACAGTTCTTTATTATAGGCATTACTTTGCACTCATATGAATACTTCCAGTACATTATTATTTGTTTTCCTTCTCCGGTTTCTAGGGAATAAAATTTTTATTTGCCACTTAAAGAGATATTTTCATTTTAAAAGGAAATATCTATTTGGCTAACTATCTACATTAACATTTAAATGAAGAAAGCAGCAGCTTCATAGAATCTTGGAGATATCGTTTGCAATTCATTATAGAGAAGTACTGTGATGTTTTAATGGGAATTCAAGAATATGAAATAAGCGTTAAACAGAATTCTAATTCTGCTTTATTGAAAAGTGCTCTCAACTGTTTCCGTATGCCATCCCTTGAAGTTTCTGCTTGTTATTATCCAACTGGACATTTGCAGATTTGCTACCTAATTATTGTTTCTGAAACATAAAGTGACGAACAAAGTTAGTATTAGCGGAAAACCACCACGCCTGCTGTCATACCTATGACAAGGATGATTTTCGGCCGAGGTCTACTCGGGTCAAAAACATCATACTCTTCTATCAGTTCCGCGGTCTCGGACAGGTCAGTGTCGCTCTCTATGGAAAACTGGTGGATTGGAGGGAGCCGGTCATACCGCCGATATGGAAAGTTTGAATTTTCAGGCATGACTGCAAAAGAGTAGGACAGTTTTGTAAGGGAGAAACCAAAGCAGAGCAACACACTTTCCACAGTTGACCGATTAGTACGGGAAATTATTTCAACCAGCCATTCTCTGAAAGGTTTCCTCAGTGGCCAGTGACTCAGACTTTTAGAGCCACACTGTCTCATGCTCAACACCCACGGTAGCATGGATATGGTCATTGACAATACACACGTGAATGAGGGGCCAGTGTTCTAATAAAACTTTATTGATACAGATGGATGGCTAGACTGGGCCACCTGCATTGAAAAGGAGTGACTTTCTCCAGCATGGCTTCATTTTACATCACAGCCTCTGCCACGCTATCCTGGAGTTTGAGAACATAACCTCACCTTACCCAGCTGCCAAGGGATTCAGTGCCTATGTGGAATGAACTCTATCTTCTCTACAAACAGAGACGTGCCTTTACTCTGGGATCCAGTAAAGTGTTTAGCGGCATAAAGATCAAATATTTAGCTTGTAGCACCTTTTGACATGGTATCCTTAATTTTCAATATTTAGTTCTGTGGTGGTTTGAGTGAGAACGGCCCCCGTAGGCTCATTTATTTGCATACTTAGTTCCCAGTTGATGAACTCTTTGGGAAGGATCAGGAGGTGTGGCCTTGTTGGAGGAATGCACCATAGACTTGAGCTTTGAGGTTGTAAACGTCCATGCCACATCCAGTGTCTTCCTGCTGCCTGGGAATCAGGATGTAAAATTCTCAGCTACTTCTTCAGCACCATGCTTGCCCGTGTGCCACCACACTCCCTGCCGTAACAATGGACTAGTCCTCTGAAACCGTCAGCAAGACCCTCCGTTAAATGATTAAAGGCTTTCTTTTATGAGAGTTGCCTTGGGTTGTGGAGTCTCTTGTCAGCAATAGAGCAGTAAGTAACTAACATGAGTATCTCTGATTTTGTTGACTTGCAATGTTAACGTGAAGATTTAATGTTATGTCTATTCTATACTGGCAACAAGCATTTGACCTTTACCTCCAAGTGTATCTGTATGTATGTGTGCGTGTTTGGGGGGTGTGATTTTTAGTAGGAGGCCACATTGTAACTGTCTCCTCAGTTCTAGTCATTCTAAACATACGTGTTTTAATCTGACAGCCACGTGCCCACCAGGCTGAAAGGCCATGGTTCAAGTTTTTCTTGGTAAACTCCATAGGATATCAAGAAGATAAACATGTCTGGGCTGGAGTCATCAAAAAGGATTTGCAGAAGAGAAAGATTCAGAAGTTAGAACAAACAGAGGTGACGGGACAGAGGCAGTGGATCCCACTTGGGACTTGCAACATTAAACTGAAGAGTAGAAATAGAAACCATACACGCCCAGTGGTCCAGGAGACAGATCTGGCAAGCCCCAGATAGACAGCAGACAGCAGACAGCAGACAGCAGACAGACAGACAGACAGATGATATCTGCCACTGTCAGTTTATAGTTTCTTTACTCATCACAGGTGTTGTGATGTCACCAAGGAAGCAGAGAACCCTAACTTGCAAATAACCCTACAGGAAGAGGCCGGCAGCTCCCCGGCCTTCCATAAGGGCTCTCAATAGTTGAGGAAACCGAAGCACAGCACATGCGGCATCTCCCACAGTGCTCATCAGGTTGGGACTTCCTGTTCTCTGTTGATACAGCACATGGGATCATTTGACCTCTGACTTCCTAGACTCTGATTAGCACACCATGACTTTCTCCCACACCACACTCAAAGTAAAGGAGTCTTCAGATGGCAGCAGACAGTCTTTAGAAACTGTGGGGAAAGGCTGTCTCAGAAAAGGCACTGACTATAGTAACCTGCTTTGCCTTAACAATGCGATAATTTAAAGATCTGTCTGCTTATTGTTTGCCTTTGTTTTATGGTATTTTCATTTCAGTGATTCACTTAGACGATGAAATATTTCATGCCACACAATAATTCGTCAAGATACCTGCATGTTAATATCCCATTGTCAACATGTTTGCAAAAAAAATGATGAATCATTCTATTTCTAGAAATCTTTAAGTTTATGGGACAGTTAGAAATGTTCTTGAATGTAGCAATCTATCCCACCAAGTATGATTTATGTCTAGGAAGGAGTGGAGCCACAGCCCAGTTGTTAGAGTGCTTTTCATTCTTGCATGAGGTCCTGAATCCAAGTCCCCAGCATTTTAAAACAAAACAAAAACAAAGCAAACAAAAAAATACAAATGATAAAAGCACAAATCACTTTATAACATAAAAATTTGTAATTATAAAATAAATGAATTTATAAAAATATTCTGTATCCTTCTAGCATATATTTCAGGTATAGGACAGCAAAGTGTAAAGTTTTCTTGAGCACAAACCATAGAAAAGTCTGTCTAATGATTAACAGAAATATAATTAGCAGCATAATCGCACTTGTGTGGATAAGGAAAGATATTTCTCTCTCTGGAGAGGTCTTTCAGGGAATGATATTTCTACTTTCCCCTTCTTGAGTTTCTTAAAAATTAGTATACCATGACTTTCTCCCACACCACACTCAAATAAAATCTAACTGGGTCATGACCAACGTGGTCACACATACTAAGAGTTGTTTCCTCCTTTTATTTACTGCAAAGAAAGTTTGTTTTGACCTCTTGGTGTGGCTGAAACTTTTATGAGACAGAATGTTTAAATTTTATTTTATTATTTCTTTATGTGTGTATGTTTGTGGGGGATATGCACATGTGAGTGCAGGTGCCTGTGGAGGCCAGAAGAGGGCAGTAGATCCCCTGGAGCTGGAAATCTAGGCAGTGGTGAGTAGCCAGTCATGAGTGCTGGGAGCTGAAACTCAGTCCTCTGGAAGAGTAAGCAGAAGTCTCAATCACTGAGCCATTTTTTCCAACCTCGCTGTAGAACAATTTTGAACATAGTTTAAAATTTCAAAGTATAATTGTCTCGGCCACTGGAAAAGAATTAGTTTACCTTCCCTGATTGGAATTAATTCTGCATTTACAGACTTTTATACTTACAACTTCATTGCACAGAGAAGGCTGAGTGGCCCATGTTTTTAACACACACTTGAAAACGAGATTGCAAAAGTGTAAATCAGCTCCACACACCACAGCTTCCAGTTCTCAACTGTTCCTGACACAGTCAACGAGTTTATTTCTGTGTCTTTGACTCAAATGACAAATCTACTATATTCAGTGGTCACTTAGTTGAATCTTTATTAAATTAACCCTGATAAACCATCCATACACTTATGAAAACACACTAATAGGTACTCTGTACTTGGAAGCAATATTAGCAAGCCAAGACTCTGACTAATAGAAAAATGTTGAGTTGTTATATAATAACTACTAATTTTATCTGCATTCTACTTGTGTATTCGGGAAAAGCCTATTTTCAATGTTAAAAATAAAACCAACATTCTTAAATGTAATTTATGTTGCAAAATAATGAGTTTAGCAATATAAACTTTCATTACATTTACAGAAGATTGCCAGACAATGGTGTGTTGCTGTCTTCCTCTTATCGCAGGTGATGAGAATTAGTAGCAGAAAAAGATAAATCCTCCCAAAACACTTATAAATCCGATCATTAACAGCACTCTCTCCAGTCTGCACGGTGTATTTTAAAGAGATCTGCTCTCCCGTGAGATACCCATCATTCTGGACACATGTTACCGTTTCGGAGGAAGGATCTCCGTGACTGTCCTCCATTTAGCGGTGGTAACGTCTTCTTCTCCTGGCTGACGAATGTGTCCCACTTGACCTTGTCACAGCCTCCTAGCTCCTTGACTTTCTGTAAACAACTTTCCAAGTACTCTACGGGGTCTTCTGGCTTGGAACACATCAAGCCATTCAGCAGGCTCTGAAATATATATATGCAAAAAAAAAAGTAAAAATAAAATCTATTTTGACACCATGTCCTAGTTTGCTTTCTATTGCTGCGATAAAAATTCAAGACCAAAAGCACAGGGAGGAAAGGGTTTCTTTGGCTTATGCTCCCGAATTACAGTCCCACATCACGGAGGGACATCAGGGCAGGGATTCGAGCAGGGGCCTAGAGGCAGGCACTGGAGCAGGGGCCCGGAGGCAGGCACTGGAGCAGGG
>NW_021620812.1:2579221-2621843 GCF_004785775.1 Grammomys surdaster
GAGGCAGGCACTGGAGCAGGGGCCCGGAGGCAGGCACTGGAGCAGGGGCCCGGAGGCAGGCACTGGAGCAGGGGCCCGGAGGCAGGCACTGGAGGGGCCCGGAGGCAGGCACGGAAGCAGGGGCCCGGAGGCAGGCACTCGAGAAGCCATGAAGAATGCCATGCTGGCTTGCCCTCACGGCTAGTTCATCCCGCTTTCTAATGTAATCTGGGATCACCTGCTCAGGGGCGGCACCACCCACCCTACGGTGAGCTGAACCCTCCCACTTCGATTATTATTGAAAACAATGCCTTGCAGATTTCTCTTCCCAGATGGCTCTAGCTTGCACCAAGCCGACACGCCCACCAGCACACAGGATCGTTGTTACAATGTTATTATGCCTTTTCTCTAAATTCACCCCTTTCGGTTGTTTTCTTTTCATTATACAGAGCAATAGAACTCGGTGATGACCTTTGCACGTCTGTATGCATCTCACTGTACTCTGCTCGTGTTCATACCCCATAACCTTGTTCCCCCTCCCACTGGCCCCTCTTACCCCTGAAATTACTCCACTTTCGTGCCATGTATATTCTTATGTATAGTTAAATCTAGATTCCATCCACAAGACAAGATACGCAATACTGGTCGCTTCCCCCTTGCCCTCTCCCCTGTAGCCTCCTTCCTCCCCTAAATCGGCGCCCTTCTGTTTTGATACCATTTATTTGTCTAAATCTCTATTTTTACATGGGATAAAGCCTGTGATATTTGTCTTTTCGGTCTGGCTTATTTCGCTTAACATGATTTCCAGTTCCAATCGCGTCTTCTATGTCCCTGAAAGTGGCATAATTTTGTTCTTCTGAATAACCGGCTAAAACTCCATTGTGTATAAGTATCACATTTTAAAAATCCATCCATCCGTTGATCAGTGTCAGTGCCATCTGCCGTTAGCTGTCGGTTTGACGCAGTCCATCGTCATCTGAGTGGGTCCCAGTTGGAGGGTTACCTAGATCCGATTACCCTGAGACCGTGTTAATGGGATTGTTAGTGGGATTTCTCAGTAGATGTCAGAGACCACAGAACTGTGGGCGGATCCATCGTTAGGCAGGTAAGCCTGGGATGTATAAGAAAGCAAAGTGAGCAGAAACCAGAGAGAGTGAACCAGGAAGCGGCATTCATCTGTGGCATTTGCTTTGTTTATCGTCTAAGCTGTGTATATATCTTGGCTCTAGTGAATGGTACCACAGTAAACACGGATGTGTGGGCATTTGTGTGGTAGGCTTAGACTCCTTTTGGTGCCCAGGAGTAGGTATATTTTTAATATTTTTAAAATATTAAAATATCTGAGACAGGCTCCCGCACAATCTAACGTGGCTTTGAACTTGCCACGCAGTCGAGGATGGTCTTGGACATCTAATTCTCATGACTCTGCCTCCCTTGTGATGGATTCCAGGAGTGGATCACTACATCTGGTTTATGCAGTGTCTGGGCTTTAACCTAGGGTCTCCTGCATTTGGGACAGGAGCTAGATAGATCTTAGATCTTCAACCCACTTTGAGCAAACTCTGTACTGATTCCATTAGTGTCTCCATCCCCACAAGAAGCATATAAGGAATTTCTCCCCATTCTCCAGGTATCTTCTCCAGCATTTGCTCCATTTCTCCCAGACAGCTTTTCCAACCATGGGAGGTGGAATCTCAGTGGTTAAGGTTTGCTGTGCCCTGATGATGGACGGTGTTGACCACTTCCTTCTTTATATCTTTTTTTCAATTTGGATTTCTTTTGCAAACTGTATACTTAATTTCTTCCATCAGTGTATTGATTGGTTTGCTTTGATAGTGCTTAATTTTATGATTCTTCATTTGTCGTACATGTTAATCCTTTGTCAGGTAGACAGCTGGTAAATTTTTTTCTCCATTCTGTATGCTGTATTTTCCCTGTGTTATTTCCTTTGTCTTACAAATACTTCTGAAGTTCGGCTCCTTTCTGCTCACATTGCTGGAACTACTATTTGTTTGTTTGTTTTCTCAGAAAGCCTTTGCTTATGCCTAGATCCTGATGTGTTTGTTTGTTTTCTCAGAAAGCCTTTGCTTATGCCTAGATCCTGATGTGTCTTCTCTGTTTTCTTCTTGTTGTTTCTGAGTTTCAGGTCTATATTATATAAGGACTTTGATCCACTTAAATCGATTTTTTTTTCAAGGTGAGAGTTACAGATTTAGTTTCATTCTGCCCATGAATACCCAGTACCATTTGTTAAGGAGGCTGTCTGTCTGTCTGTTCTCTAATGTCTGTTTCAGTTGGGAGTCTATAGCTTCCAGGCCCTCCATTCTGTTCCATCGGCCTGCACATCTGGCTCTATGCCTTTATCACGCTGGTTTTGCTGCTATGGCTGTATAGCGTTAATTTTAAACAACCAGGCATGGCGATCCCCAGGAGTCCTCTCTCTGTTCTTGGATTTCATTACATGAACCTTTGAATTGAAACTGTGATTTGATTGAGAACTTAAGATAACCCCGCAACTCCTTGACAAGTTAATTGTGTTTTGTTTGTTTCTGGTTTTTGTTTGTTTGTTTGTTTTTGTTGTTGTTTTTTGTTTTGAGGCAGAGTCTTGCTATGTAGCCTTGGTAGCCTAGATCTCAGTATGTAGACCACGCTGCTCTCAAACCTATAGAGATCCATCTTTCTCTGCCTCCTGAGTACTGGGATTGAAGGCTGGAGCCATCACACTGAGCATAAGTGAGAACTCAGCTCAGTATCCTCTGCCCTTCAAATAGCAAGGCATTTGAATACAGAAGAGTAGCGTCAAAGCAAGACCAAGTGCATCATGGGAAATATACTTATCATTATTTTTTATGTCCCTCGAGCCTTATCCTGTGTTTATTAAAGTCAATAGGGCTTTAGCTCTGCTGTGAAGCGGGTATATTTTAAAGAATTTTTAAAAATGCATTTAGATATTGCTTATTAAGTGTTTCATATGTAACACATGCATGCCCAATAAATGTTGGTTTTGCATCCTACCATGGTAATCATCAGAAAGCCGTTTCTGAAAACCTCGGCTGGCCTGTGGACCCTTTCTCTCGTGTTCTTATGGGGCTCAGGATGAGCAGCTGATTAGCAGGATGAAACAGCACACTTGTTATTTATACTGGAATGTTGATTTATGTGTCAGTCTCCCAAGCCTTAAGAGTTCATCAAAACAGAATAGGCCCCATTTGCTCTCTAGTCTCAAACACCTGATATTTCCTCCCTGGTGTGTAGTACATACATACATATGTGTTGGAACTTTATGATTAGGACTAAAAGATAATTCCAAACTCATGTTTAAGTGAGACTTAAAATTGAAGTCAGGGGCTGGAGAGATGGCTCAGGGTTAAGCTGTCCCTGTTGCTCTTGTAGGGGACCTGCATTTGCTTCCCAGCACCCACATCAGGCAGCTGACAACCGATTATTCCAGCTCCAGGGCATCTGACACCTTTGACTTCCACAGGCACTGCACAAACTAAAACACACACACACACACACACTTAAAAATACTGAAAACAATTCTAAAATGTTGATGTCAGATTTTAAAATGCTGATTGATACATAATCTCTCCCATATCTATAAGATTTTAGAGGGAAAAGTATTGTCTGACTTGTTTTTCATTCATGACGCCTTATAGAGGGCAAGAGGTCCGTGTGCTCACCGGTAATAAGCACGAGAGAAACCAGAACTGTTAACCACACAGAATTCGTTCTTCAGGGGAAGAAATTGGCAGCTGTTCACCAGAAGGTTGGAGTGGATGCTCTTTGATAATCTGATCATCTTTTGCTAGTTTTTGGTGCTAAGCTTGACCAGAATCTCCTAGAATCCTGAGCATTGATTCTCAGTCAAAAGAATCCATCCTTATGCTTATCATAAGCCCTTCCTCCCTAGGTCTTGAGCACTGCTTATCAGTCAATAGAACACATTCTATAGGTAAAGGTCACAGATACTTTGCTAAGGAGATATACTTTGCAAAGGAGTTTGGGTGAAGCCATGCTTAAAGCTTTGCTGTGGTAACCGTCGTGCGGAAACTTTTCTCCATGTTTTATTATGTTTAAATATGTAAAAATAAAGCACTTGATATCTGACTCCAGAAGTTTGAATCAGCACTGGCAGAACCTGAGATTCCCTAGTCTTTCTTCCTCAGGCCCATGCTCCTGCCAGTCATAGTATTTGCAGGGACCCGCCAAGTGCCTGGTGTGTGTAACTAGTGGGGACGACCACATGCTAGTTCCCACAAATTCTACAGCTTTGAAAATGTTCACTCCTGGAAGCTGGTCTGAAGTGCAAAATATTTTTCTTTAGAATGGAAAAAGCATACGTTTTTCTCACCTATACATTACTAGTGTATAAAGCACTCACCTTTTGGAAGGTTGACAAACCCTAACAGAGCTTTTAACTTTTAAAGTAGCACTGTTCCATTTTATCCCCAATGGCAGGCAGTTCCTACCAAGTGCCTTTGTTTTCTGAAATCCTGAATGGAGTGGGTTTGGGTGTGCAGCTCCATCAGAGGAGTTCAGCTGCTGAGGGGGCAGAGAAAGTGTCATCCGACTTCTGTGAGGCAGGTTAGCTTCCCACACTCCTGTTATTCCATGGGTCAGAACTGACTGCATCAACACACGAGATCTTGTGTCTCACACGAACTTTTGTGTGTGCTTATGTGTACATTCAACTCTGTGGGCATCACTAGTTTTGGATCAGGAAATTGTGTTTCAGAGATATCAGTGGATTTCTCAAGCGTACTTACTCAGACGGTCTTAGGTTCAAGACTCCGAGCCAGCTTCTCATATAATCTTCCTTGTACATTTTATAAAAACATGGAATGGGGTAAACGAGAATACTAGATTCTCTGAACCCCATATGTAATCCAACCACAGCATCAATACTTAAAATCCAGGTCTGTTCATTTTGTCTTTTCCTGAAGTTTAAGTACGGTGAGTATATGCAATGCGAGTTTTCCAACTGGAAGACAAACATTTCAAGTTTCCTTGAACAAAACTAGTCCCCCAAAGGGCACTGATTTTTAAGTCAAAGACAATGAACTTCACTCTTTCATTGATAATTTAAGTTCTTTTCCCTAAAAGCCAGCAGCATCCCAGGATGTAGATGTCAGTAGACATAGTAGATGTTACTTCTTAGTCTCTGAGTTCATCCTCTGAAAATGCAAATAATCTAACTAGACTTTTGATAGCATTCAACTAACTGTCAGTCTTTGCTCTAAGGTCTGAGACCAATAGTCATATTACAAAGCTGGGGTGAATTAGGAACACAACAGAACCAGCTGCATGTGTCTTGTTTTGTTTTTTTAATTTTATTTTTTAAAGTGGGAGTACATTTCAATCACAAACCTAGCAGATACTCTATACCACCCAAAGAAACCTGAGAAGCTTCGTTATATACATAGATTTTGGTGGTACATAGAATCACTCGTCTGTTACTGTGATCTGCAATGCCGTGTGCTATCTGTAACTGTCTGGGGTTTTGGCGAGCACCCGGTTAAACTTTTAGAATGGTGTGGATTCTGGCACAGAAAATCCATTTTAGAAACCTGAGGTGTTTGATTTTTGTGGTCTGTATTCGTCACACGAACAATCAGGTCCTGCTTCCCTCTGAGCCATGCACAGTGGATCGGTCTCACTCTTCGAATGGAACCTACAAGTCTCTAGTCTTGTCCGGCTCTTTGCTGCCCTGAACTGAGTCTCAGTGTACTGCATTAGTGCCTCTCAGGTAAGCAAGCTGACTTTTTTTTGAGTGTGTGCACTATTTCAAGACATCCCATTCACACACAGAAACACCAATGAAAAGCCTGCCTAAGCCTAACCTTCCGAGACTCGTTAGCATAGGCCACACAGAGTTCTGTGAAGAGACCACCCTGGCTCTCTGGAAGTTACCTAGCACCGAGGAAGAGAAACAGTTCCCACATTTTGCTGTCAGGCGGCTCTGCCAGGAATGTATCTATCATTCTTTTAGAAGCATAGAAATAAAATTGGCTTCAGTCTTAACATTTATAATAATAATAAAAAAACCCCTTCGGTTCTTCATTTCCACATTTACAAAAACAGCAAAAAACGAAACAACAAACAAACAACAAAAACCTCTCAAAGCACTGTGAGTATGGCATCCTGGGTTAAATAAACATAGTTGGGGGTATTGCAAAAATTATTTTCTTAAGCGCTGCATTTTTCTTCTAATAGAACAAATCCCCTAAACAGGAAAAAGAACAATGTGTGGCCTTAGTGTATTATTATTACTCTACCATTTCTTTAGAACGGGAAAGGAGGCTGTTCAGGGCTCATCCTATAAAGCTTGGGTTGGTGCCGTTCTTTTAAAATTTTTATTCTGTTTTATAACCTAAGCAAAAAAGCACTTCGGATTTACGGTGTTTGAAGATGGAATGTGGAGAGAATAATAGGAAGCAGGACTTCTCTCTGGGAAGGAGGTTGTGGCTGGAGCAAGGTACCTTTAGCTCATTCCTCCATCCCCCTTTCTCGCATTCTTTGAGAGTTACCGCATCCCCTGTCCCTGGTGCGGATACTGCTGCTACGCCCAACAGAGGCCAGCAACAGGAGTCACGCCTGTCTGGCCGCTCCCAGTCGACCCAGTCTGTGTAAGTGGGCGGGAGGGCTGGGGCTGGAGACTGCGACCGACCGGGAGGAGAGCCTGGAGAACCTTTCAAGCAACCAGCAAACGCGCTCGGGAGTTCATTGACTGGCAGAGCTTCAGTGACCTAGGAGATAGCGCTGCACTTGATCGGCTAAGCTGTGTATGTGTGTGTGCGCGGGTGTGTGGTTTTTTTTCCCTCCCTCTCCATCTTCATCCCTCTCCTCAAGCTGTCCCCCAGGAGCGTCGCTTCGTCCACACTTTCCCTTCCCTGCAAGGGGTCTCAATGCTTGGCGCCTGGAATGTTTAGGACTCTGGAACCTTCGGTTTCCTGTCCTGGCTCGGTGTGGGGGACGGTGCCATCACCTGGCTTGACCCTCAGCCCCAGAGAGTGCTGACAGGCCACGGTCTGCTGTCCACTCTGGGTGCCCCTCTCGGAGGGATGCTGTGGGGGCAGCCTGCATCCAGAACCCAGCTTGAAGAGGGAAACTTGATCCCAAGATAGGGTTTTGAAGCCTGCATTTGAGAGGGACCCTAGCGACCCGCGCGAAAGGCGACTTGTCTGGGGCGAGGGTACAGGGAGCTTCTGCGAGCGCCTTCATTAGGTACCCCGCACCGGAAGGTGCGGCGGGGCGCTGGCCCTCCAAGCCCTGGGGACGGTCATTGGGGACCCTTCGGCCACCCCAGCCTCTTACCTCGAAAAGCTGAGGAATGTCCCTCCGGGCCAGGTACTCCTTGGCGTCGTTGGTGTTCATGGCTGTACGGCGCGTGCAGTGGGAAGCAGGAGGGGAGGCTCCCGAGGTTGGGGCTGGCGGGGCGCAGCCCTCACTTGGATGCGCTCGGGCCGGGGTCCCCTCGGCGACTCCTGGGCTGCTGTGCCGTCCTCGCTCCCTTCGCCCCCGCGTCCGCGCCGGTCTCCGCGCCAGCCAGCAGCGAGCAGCGGCGGCTTCCCGGGCGCAGGCAGCGCGAGCGCCAGGGGAGGGACGCGGAGGAGGACCACGCGGCCGACGCCACCAGCCGCCGCCTCCCGGCTCTGCGCGCTCGCTCGGCCCGCGCCTCAGGAGCTCGCTGCGGCGGCCGCCAGTCACGCTGCGCGGGCGGGCGCGGGGCGCGGGGGTGGGGACGCGAGGGCTGCAGTCACTCCCCAGCCCGCAACGCGGCCGGGGCACCCGGGAGCCAAGGACCGGTTGATTGGAACTGGATACATTTCATTTCTACACACACACACACAGACACACACACACTACACAGACACACACACACTACACAGACACACACCACAGACAGACAGACACCCCCACACACAAACATAACACAGACAGACACACACACACCATAGACAGACACTACCCAACACACACACAAACACCACAGACAGACCCTACACACACACACACCTCAGACAGACACGCACACAGACACACACACACACACACACACACACACACACACACACACACCACCACCACCACCACCACCACACCACTTACCAGGAGCTCTTCCAGGGGGAAAACCCAAGTCAGAGAATTCATACATTCTTAAAGTTAATGGCTTTTCAGTGATAGGGAGTTGGGAGTAGGGAAAGAGGAAGGATTCTGTTGGGTCTTTTTACATTTGAGGACCCAGTCCTTAAGGCAAGTTGGGCCAACTGGTTTCACATTCCCTTAAACATTTGAGTAGAAGGCCTGAAATGGTTAGCACAAGATTTAGTGAGCAGTCTCCAGGATCATTTCTGCAGGGAGGAGCTGAAGGAGGAAAAGGGTGCTAAGTGATGGAGAGCCAGGGTCAGCTTTAAACTGGAAAGGGCTGGATGGTGGAGTAAGTGGTCCTCAGTTTAGAGGATCAGGTGGTCACTGGCGCAAGGCCACCAGAAGCCCCTAATAGGAAATGGTTGGTGAGGTGTACTAGTGCCAACCCAGTTGCAGATCACCACCAAGGTGCACCCATCCTCCCCACAGCTACCAAGATGACTCATTTCCCACACAAGATGTCTTTTCACTGCCTCTTTGAGAGATGCTCTAGGCCTCCTGGGAGTGTGATCTCTAACTGCTTGGAAGGGCCCACTCTGGAGAGGAGATGTGGAAGAAAGGGGGCAAAAGCTACAGACTCCTGGGGTCTGGTGGAGAGCAACTCTCTAATGCTTCAAATTAAAAACTCACCATCTGAATGTCTGTTTCAAGATCTTTTCTTGGATCTATTTCTTGGTCCACTTAAGCCACTTTTGCTCAAGCCTGAGGATGGCTACAGCTTTATTTGACCAGAGGGAGGGAGTTCACATTTAAATTAGCTCATTTTTATGAATTAAATAAAATTTGTGAACATTTGTGAAGCCACGTGCCATAACAGTGTGTCAGGTGGTAATCTCCATGGAGGGAGGCAGTTTTTCAGTTCTGAGGATGCTGGTGTCCTCTGTGAGAATACGTCTCTACTTCCGTTCCTCTAGCTTAGCAGACGTAGAAGCACATGAGACTGAAGAGGTCGGTTCCTGCAGGTCTTGATGTTGTTCTTTCTTGGTTCTGTTGCTGGTGTTAGGGTTTGTTTTGTTTTGAGGTGATGCATGACTCTTAGTGTCTTTAGTAAATCCAGCAAGTGACAGCAACAACTCAGTAAAGAGGGGGTCAGAAAAACCATACTGTATCGAACTTGAAAACAGATGTAGCAAGTTTTCATTAGCCTTAGAGAGTGACAGCTGGTGCTCTCCGGTGCAATGCAGAGTAGGTGCAGGAAGGGCAAGACCGCATCACTGTTATTGCAGAATTCGGCTTCACAAGGAGGGAGCGTATGCAGAAAGAACAGACTTTAAAAGCTGGACTGTTGGTTGGAAGATACCAAGGACAGGAACACAAGTACATCCTAGTCAAATCTATGCTGCCTTACCAGCTCTGTGATGATTCTAAGGCTCGGTATAGAAACAGCCTGAAGCCCCTCGTACTGCAGAGACACATTCCTACAAGCCCCAACAAACTATGATATTCTCCACGTCTGCTTGTTTCATAACAGTTAGCACATCATGCCATTTTCCCACCTTATAGTAAGATAAGTGGGTCATGACTAAATAAGTTAAAACAAACAAAGGTTTCATTTTTTGGCTTTATAATTAATAAAAATGAAATTATTCCCATCGTTTACGAAATCTTTTGGTATGGCCTTAATTTTTGTAATTTTCGAGAATGCTTAACGTTTTGAAGGTATAAGGAGTTGGGACATCTGAAAATAATTAATAAAATTGTCTCTTGTGGTTACGTCTTGGGAGACTATGGTAAGTTTCTGTGCTATGGTAGTAATTAAGACTTATACCATCTCTTGCTGGCAAGGAGCCGAGTTTCCATTGGAGAAGTCGTGTAGTGAGTGTAATACGTGTGTGTGATAAGTGTGGAATAAGTGTGTGTAATACGTGTGATGGGGCCAGCGAAATAGCTCAGTGTTAACAAGTTTGATCCCCTGACTTGTTCTCCAGGACCTACATGCTTGAAAAGAGAGAACCAACTCCCCAGATCTGTTCTCAGACCTCTTCGCATGGGCTCGGGTGCTGTGGCACGGGTGTCAGCACCCATTCACCTACACAAACACAGGCAGACAGACAGACAGACATAGACACATGCACACACACACACACACACACATACATACACACACACACCAAACAAATGAATAAAATGTAGTAAGTAATTTAAACAGTACAGTGTGGGGGGAAGCAACGAAAATGATCAAACAACATCAGACTGTGATAAGCAAAAAGCAGATAAAGCACAGAGACAGCAGAAAATCAGACACAAGCAAGAACACATCAGATAGTGGCCAGTGTGGTGGGAAAAATCAAACTAACTGTATTGATTTGAAGAAGGGGGCCAGTCCAGGCCTGTCCTGCGGAAGTGGCAGAGGAAGTGGAACTGTAGCTAATCACAAGACGATGACAATGACGAGGACTTTCCAAGCGCCAGGGATGGTGGAAGAGGGAGCAGCTTTGGGAAGGATCGTTCTCTGAGTCATCCATAAGGAGCTGGTTCCTGCTGCCACACAGACCTTGTCTCAGCAAAAGGCTAAGCCTGCTGGCCTTGTTCTTCGAGTGGCTAAGATGGAGGACCACTTGCCCACCCACACAAAGAAGGCCCGAGGACTTTCTTTGCTCTCTGCTACTCTCTAGACCAATGGTTCTCAACCTTCCTGATGCTGCCACCCTTTAATACAGTTCCTCGTGTTGTGGTGACCCCCAACCATAACATTATTTTTACCACTGTTTCATAACTGTAATCTTGCTATCACTATACAGTACAATGTAAATATCTGTGTTTCCTGATGGTCTTAGTCAACCCCTGTGAAAAGGTTTTTCTGACCCCCAAAGGGGTCACGATCCACAGGTTGAGAACCACTAGCCTAGACAGCTAACACACGCCTGCACTCAGCCCCTCAGTGACCCCCTGGCAGGCATGTCTGTCATCTAACTATGGCCAGCCTAGCACGGAAGACTTCAGTAATTATGCAGAAAACAACATCACAGAGGAAAAGGTTTGCTAGAGGAGGAGGGAGAAGTGGGGGAGGGAGAAGGGGGAGGGAGAGAGGGCGAGGGGGATAACAGAGGGCAATGGAGGTTATGATTATTTGTAAAAGAATAGAAAATCTCTATTAATAACACTTAAAGGAATGAAAAGGAACCATTTCTCATGCTGAAGTTACCCCCTCTCCCTCATGGGCGCTGAACGGAGGCAATAGCAGGGACTAGTCTAGTTCATGGTACTTGTATAAGGACAACTTTGACCATATGTGCAACAATGTATTGTTTGTCTTGTGTCCTCAGGTGCCGAGAGAACCTCACAGAGTATACAGTGTTACATATGTGTCTATATGTCACATTAATTTTTAAAACAGACAACAAGGTATACATCATTTCCATCATATTAATGAACTCACCAAAACTCAGAGAGCCAAATTCCAAAGTTATGCAACGGTCAGTTTGGTCATAGACTGGTCCCATATAACCCTTCCCTTACACACCAGCAGCATAGTGCCTTGCAGGTTGACAAAGGTCTGTAACAATTTAATTTTGCGTCTATCACTGCCTCCCCATTTTCCTTCTCTCCCCAGTGTATATGTATGTGTGTGTGTGTGTGTGTGTGTGTGTGTGTGTGTGTGCACATGGGTATACATACAAATTTATGTGGAGGGTAGTTCTCTTCCTTGTTCATTACTCTCCTTATTTTCTGAGACAGCATTGCTCATCAAACCTAGAGCTCACCATCTGGTTAGACAGGTAGGTCAGACAGATCCTTCTGTCTCTGCCTCTCCAGACCTGGAATGGCAGGCACAAGCCACCCTTCATGGCCAGCTTCCCCCACCCCGCCCCACCCTCTGTAGGAAGCAGGGCTAGAACTCAAAGCCTCATGCTTTCGTGGCAAGCATTTCCCCCTAAGCTCTCTCCTCATCACCACCATGACTACTCTCTAAGACTTTCCGTCTCTCACTTCTGTTTTTCAGCAGATATTATTTTGCATTGGGAGTAATGTGTCATTTAAATCATAAGCACTATAGCAGCAAACTTACACTGTGGATTTTCCAACTGTTGAACACTCTTTTCTGCTTATAAGATCTGTGGTTCCAGAGGTTGTGTAGGAAGGATTCCATTTCTAATCATTAAATATCCGAGTGCTGAATATCTCATGTGTAGTGCAGAAAATATCTGTCTTCTAATTTTCTATTTCCTTCATTAACTTATAACTTATTGGGTCATTTAAGCCCGTGAGAAGTTTGGAAGCTCTTTACACCCTAGAAAAAGTACTAAACATGTAAGAACTACTTCCACACTTTTGCATACACTGTTTTGATAAGTGAGTCTCTGGTTTATAAGCAGTCTCTCTTTAGGGTGTCCTTTTTACTTTTGTGATCATTGAGATGTATGTATTAGTCTCTTAAATCTGGGATGAACCCCAAGATTATGTGATAGTGTGTGACACAAATCTCAGCCAAAGAGAAATTCCACTATATTCCCTTTCTTCCCCACACAGACTGGACATTTAAAATCTAGATTTCAAAGTTCACCGGGTTAAGATTTAAAAGACTGAAACTTCTCATGGTGTCTGAAATAACTAAGAAAATTTCCAAGTTGGATAATGTTAATCTGGTACCAAAATAAGCTATGGCTCCAGACAATTTCATCAAAAGACTGTCAAAACGCAGCACATTCCTTGATCTAACGGTTATGAATAAGTGCCTATGTGTCCAACTCATATTTGGAGATAGAAATACAAAGGGTAAGACCCAAGGAGCTCAATGTCTCTTGGAAGGAGAGAAACATGTATCAATTATGTTTAGATAAATGCTGTAGTTCAGCAATGGGGTTATACATGTGAAGGATTTCATGTAGGAGCAAAGTGTAAGCATCACACAAACTTACATAAAAATCACGGAACAGAAACCCCCCAATAGACTTTCCTTCCACTTTTCACCATCCTCAAAAAACGATTTGTGTTTTACCTGCTGTCCCCTCCAGCTTCTCAGCCAGGACAGGCAGCTCTTCAGGGACGTCATCATGGCCATTCTTACATGTTCCCACTGTCATACCATTTTAGATGGCTTTGCAGTCACTGAGAGGCTTGAAGCAACATCCCCATCTTCTCTCAAGGCTGCACGCGTCGGTTGCTTCTACTACCATGCTACGCTAAGCAACTCTGGTACAAACTCCATGCATATTTTTTCACGTTTTAAATTATTCCTTAGTATAAACTTCCCGAAGTGGGATTGCTAGATGAAATGGAAAAATCATTTTGTGGTTCTTACTGAAGTTTCCAGAAGGGTCTGGTCTATTTATAGCACCGTAAGTCATGTTTGGAGTAGATGAGAGATCTAGTTTTATTGTGCTTTCTCTAATAAGGAATTCTATTTTCATCATTCATTTTAACCAAAATGGATAAAGAGTGCACATTAAGGCAATCGCACCAGAGCTTTGCTCCCTTCTTTGCTGAACCCTGTCTTCTGGCATTAGAAGGTTTTCATCTCCCGTCTTCTCCCACTGTCTGCTTTGCACTGCTTTCTTGTGATGAAATCCCTGTTTATGACTTGACTACAGTATTTATTATATTCTGCATTGTAGGACAATTACTTTCCAAATTGTATTTTTTAATTGGCTACATCTTTTGAAAGGAAGTTACCTTCATATGGGCCACAACGCAGTGTAGCCTCTTACACATTGAGATGCTGGTGAGCGAAGCACTGAGCACATTTCTCCTTTATTAGTACATAACTTAAACAGGTACTGTTTCCCCTTTCGGGATAAGAAGAAAATGAATCTGAGTCTCAGATCGTATGAGTATAGAGAAATTAAACAGTACAACCAGTGTGCTTCAGATCTAATGTAAACAGTAAAGGCACACAGCTTCTAGAAGAACACAGAGAAGAAAGGTCTCTTACTGAGATGTAGATTAAAGGTTTTAGGTGGGTTGTTGACATTGTTAGAAATACAAAGAAAATAATGGGAGTAACAGGGGTAAGAACCTCTGTACATCAAAAGATACAATGAAGAAAGTGAGGACACACCCAGCCCAGAGGGAGGTGTACCCGCCAACAAACGATACAATGAAGACACCCGACTGACTAAGAGGGAGGTAACCAGAGTAGCACGGATAAGAACTTCTGTTCATCAAAAGATACAATGAAGCTAGGGCACATCCGACTGAGAGAGGCGTGTGCTGTCCATACAGACAGCCAATAAAGGACTCAAATGCATAAATGACTTCTACAAATCAATAAGAAAAAGATAACACAATGTAAAACTGGTCAAAACACCTAAGGAGACATGTAAGACACCAAAGATCACTTTATTAATACAGAAAAATATGATGGCTAGCTTTAACTGTTAAATTGACATAACCAAGAAACACCTTTGAAACGTCTTAGGGAATGATTGTCCTCATTGGTTGGCCTCTGAGCGTGTCTGTGAGAGGATTGTATTGATTAAGGTAATCAGTGTGGGAGGATCCAGTTCACTGTGGATGACACCGTTACCTAGGTAGGTCTGTGTAGATGTAGTGTCTAGAAATGCAATTGTTTGCAAGTACAAAATCGAGCTACACAAGCCGCTGCCTAACAGTGAGAAATTGAGACAAGCACAAGCAAGTGAGCGAGTATGTCTTCATTCGCTGCTTCTGTTCTTCATGACTGCGGTGAGGTGACTATTCTTTGAAGTTCCTACCTTGGCTTCCCCAGAATGACGGACTGTAAGCTGGAGTCGGTACTTGACATAAACGGCTTTCTTCCCTGCCTTACTTTTTTGTCGAGGTGTTTTATCACAGCGGCTAAAAGTGGGACAAAATGCAAACTAACATCACAAGATGACACCAGTGTATACCCGCTGGAGCGCTTACATTGGAACAAAATAAAAGATGGCAATTATCAGCTAGTGGGCCTGTGGAGCTGTGAGAATCCACTGTGCTTCGGGGAGAAGATAAATACGTGCAACCACTCATTATTCAGTAGGTCCTTTCTAGAAGCATTGTCTGAAACAGCCCCAAGCTGGGAACTACAGCAGCGGTCCCAGATAGCACACAGTGCGTCACTCACAAAATGCAGTCTCCCAAGCACCGAGGCTCACTGCTCTCCAGGTACTTGTCAAAATGGATGAAGCTCAGATACACTGAGCAAGTGTCAGACAAAAAATATTCACTCTGTAATTCTATTTATATAAAGTCCAAAACTAGTCACAGGAAAACTAGTCACCTTAGAAACCACAACAGTGCTTGCCCACAGGAGACCGAAGTGGCCGGGAGCTTGAGAAGAGTCTTGGGGATGACTGTGGACATTCTGTTTCTAGATTTGGGAGCAGGCTTGCATGGTATACCATTGTGTGGACGTCCACTCAGCTGCATGAGGGGACAAGTATTTTTCTGCATGTGTGCCACAGTTCTACAGAGACGTATTCAGTAAAAGCAACAGGTGATACAGCATGGGATTCAAACGCAAGGCTCTACCGTTCTTAAATCCCAGCCTTCAAAACTGCACTATGCGATTTTATCATTGAAGGATTGGATCTCAAGAGAAATCCGAAAGCCACAGCCATTTGCTCTGGTCTTCATCGCTGCCTTTGGAGTCAACACTGTATTGCACATACATCATACTGTAGGCCATAGTCTGTTTCCAGTTTTTTCTCTCACTGGTTCTGGGCTCCTCACATGCAAGGACCATGTCCCAAAATTCTTTATATTTCTGTGTTTTGGACAATGCCTATCCCCAAATAGGCACACATGGGTGGAAGAATGAAATGCCTGTGTCTGTAGCTTTTACATCTGTAGCTATACTATAATAAGATGCTTAAGAGTCAGTCGAAAAAATTTATAAGGGAAAATGTAAACATTCTAATATCCTTTAGATTAAACATATTGATGCCATTTTAAATTACAGAATGACAGCTTGAATTAACCCCTTATATGAATTCTAAATTTACCTTCACAGGACTATCTTTAGGTGCTAAGAAAATTTAGCTCTAACAGTGGCTTTATAATATCCAGAATTGCAAGTTTATAAGTACACAACTGAGCTACACCCACCACAGTAAAAATAATACAGGATAATTCCTTCAGTCAACAGCTGTTTCATAAGGACCTACTGATACCAGACACCAATGGCCTTAGCCAAAGTGAGTGAGATGCACACCTGGAACAGCTAGGTGACTCAGCCTGACGGGTGACCCAAGTGCTGTCTGACCTATGATGCACCCCCTACAGTCTAAAAAAGGTTGTACAGAATCCAAATGACACATTAAGTTTCTGTTCTTTTTATTGTTATTGGTAAATTGCCTGGAAGCCTGAAGTGCTATACCACACACCTGCATCAGAAACAGAGTACCCTTCTGAGTGTTGACACTGTTTTATTTTTATGTCTTTACCTTGTGGCTCATGAACAATGCATCAGTAATCTCCAGGGATGAGTAAGACAGACCCTTAGCGTCCAAGGAATAGAATGAGATGTTTCTTAGCAGTCACGAGTCAGTCACATTGAGGTGCTAGAATTTTTTAAAAATTACCAGAAATCTACCATCTGTTCTTGTTTTTATCTAATCTCTCCAGCCACGTTTCTTCTGTTAATTGTCATTCTGCGGTATGATTAATTAGTTTCCATGCTGCGTCTAACTGAGTGAAATCACGGGTCTAAGGATGGATCTCTGCAAGCAGTGAGTGTGCTTAAGGAGAACGCTTCCCAGGTAAGTCAGAGCCCAGAAGACAGACGGTGCCAGGTCCCCTGGAGTTGGAGCTATGGGTGATTGTGGGCTGCCGCTGATTCATGTGGATTGTGGGATCTGAATTCTAGTTCTCTAGGAGAGCAGCAAGCGCTCTTAAGTGCTGAGTCATCTCTTCAGTCCCTCGTGGACGTCACACATGGTACCCATTGTCCACCTGCCTTTAAATTTAATATAGTTAAATGCAGCTCAATTTAAATCCAACCAGAATTTTTTAATTTCTTTATCGAATGAGCCACACCGCAAATACTCAACAGCCACACATGCCCGGTGGCTGCCACATTGCACAGGTATAGAGCACGCCATTATCGTATCAAGACCTATTGGGTCTGTGTAGAGAATGGATTTCATAGCATAGAGCTCAAGGCAGTCCACAATTGCATCCCAGCTTACTCTGGATACATAGCTGCCACTGTTCCTCACGCATGAGCAGTGTGCCCTGAATTTCTTTGTGTGTTTCTGAGCCTCAAGTTGACTCCCTCAGTTAAAATTCAATCCCCTTCTTTTCCACTCAGTAAAATATTCTTGAACCATTGAGGACCCATTTAAAGAAAGTGTTCATAAAAGCCACTGCACCTTAATGCGTACTTTCTCCTTCAGCCCCATCTCCTGCCCTGTCCCTTTTGACCATCTACCCAGGCCTTCAAATGTATCTCCATGGTTGTATCCCTGTGCAGCTTGTCATAGTGCTGTGTGTATAATAAATACTCTAAAACAGCTTTAGGAACTTCAAATATTAGGCCTATCTTATCAACACCTACAGACTCATTACTTGATGTACACCGAATATTAAAATTTCCTCGATCAGTTGTTTTCTAAGTTTATTGTTTCTAGATTATTATTGTTGTTTTTTTGAAACAGGGTCTCCCTATAGCCCAGGATAGCCTGGACCTTGCTATATAGACCAGGTTGGCCTTGAAACCACAGGGATCATCCTGCCTCTGCCTCCTGAGTTTTGGGATTGAGGGGTGCCGTACTGCCTTACTTCTAATATTATAATTGTCAAATCTCATCAGCATTGGCTGGGGGCAGCTGGGTCAACTAATTACATCATGCCACAGGAATAAGTTTCTCTTTGGCTGACTGGAGTTGAGGCTGGAGCATTGGAGTTACCTTTGTCATGCTCTCTCATGTCAGCAAATGAGATACAATTTATATTTTTGGTTTCCAGCCTAGCCTTTAATGGATGAGCCATCTCTCCAGCCCATGAGGTGCAATTTAAACCAATCAAGCACAAGAAAAATATTTATAATCCCTGACAACTGGTGGTAGGTGCTAAGTGCTAGGTACTAGGTACTAGGTACTAGGTGCTAGACATTCTTCCCTTCCAGCTGTGTCTGGTCACTGGTTTTACAGAATACAACCAACAAGGCAGAGAAGGGTTGTTAAAAACATGTGTATGCTCTCCAAAGACACTTACCTATCACAACATTTCCATTATTTAGGACCAAAGGAAGTTTGATACGAATTAATCCGCTTTCAAATGCTAAGTTGCAAATAGATAAACAGAGATCCTCCACCTCTCATTCTGGGAGACTTGACACAAGATGCCGTGTGCTCCTCCTAAGGGTATTTTGAATTGTATTCCTCTTCTACTACATTCTTAGTTATAACTTTCAGTAATTGGCATGATTATTTGTGAAAAATCATTTCACACTAATAAAGTATCCTAATGATGAAATTACTATCATGAAGATAAAGTGTTTGTATATTTCTGCTACCCTGAACAAATACTTTCAAAAGAAGATGTTCCCTAATATGGCCCTGGTGGTTTCTTGTCAATCATCCTGACTCCCTGGTCACTGTCGTTCAATGAGAGTGGGCAATGAAACCACTCAGTGCTCATACTGGAGTTCCAGCATGAAACAAATCCCATTAAAGTCCATTCTGAATACTTTCCCACCCATCTTTCTGGTAACCACACCACTGACTCTTCTGCTTATGGTTTGACTGGATATCTTCATCCAGAACTGTCTCCTGTTCCCAGTTCTCCCAGGGCAGTGGACTGGCCAGTCCATTCTTGCATTCACCTCACACTTATTGATAATTGGTTATATACAAAGGATGTGTTATGCTTTGAGGAAATAAAGTCACACTCATCTGGCAAAAATGTTCATGGTCTCCACAGAAGAAAAAGAGTCCCAGACCAAGACATCCACACACCACAGCTCGATGTGGTGGAAGAGGAAGAAGCAGAGCTTGGAGCTGTCCAACTCACTTGCCTCTCTTATTCAGATACCGATGTCTACAAGTTATTAACTAAGCTTTGACCTTAATATTTCTCCTCCTACAATTACACTCCTTGAGCCATAGAAGGAGGAGGAGCAAAAACTCAAGTTCAGCCTAGATTCCTTAGTGAGTCTGGTTACATGAGACCCTGCCTGAAAAACTCAAACCAAACCAGTAAAAAATAAGATGGTAAGGACAAAGTCACCTCTGTCTCTCTGAGTTCTTGTGAGGGAGTGAGCTGATGCATGCAGAGTTGACATTTTTTTAAAAAAAGTATTTTTTAATTTAACTTAATTTAAATTTTTTTGCTTTTTATCAAGACAGAGTATCACAGTGTAGTTCTGGCTATCCTGGAATTCACTATATAGACCAGGCTGGCCTCAAACTCTCAGAGATAACCTGCATCTGCCTCACAAGTGCTGGGATTAAAGGTATGTATCACCACGCCCAGCTGCAGAGTTGAAATTTAATACAGCTCTTAACTTCCGAGTTATAGTTCATTGCTTCCTGAATCCCTCATTCTAAACATTGATACGATCCTGATTCTAACAGCCCTGCTCCCTTTCCCACACGATAAGCTCAAATTAGGTAGATTTGTTTCCATGGACACGGGACCCGATGCTTCCTTGTCTCTGCTGAGTGGAACCTTCCTGCCCAGATCACGTTGTCCACCACGCACAGCTAAATTCTTCCTGCGCCAGCAGCCTTGATGAGTGCACTCTTCCCTCTAGCATCCCCTTGTTTTCTGCACTGAGAAATAACTGTCTTCCACGAAGTCCCCAGCATTTCATTTGAAGTTGTAAAAGCATGTTGGGTTTTCCCCCCCCTGTGAGAGATGACACATTGAGTACAAAATGAGAATAATTAAAATCTGTGCATCGAGAACGTGAACTGTGGCAACAGTTTGCACTTTGAGCTTGGGGGAACTGTGGTGGGCAGTTTTAATGCTAAGATGAAAAGAAACTTGTGGGATACAAAGAAGCGACCGTAGCTTTCATGTCACGTGACAAAAAGCCCAACAGGAACTACTTCTGGAAGAAAAGATTTCAACGTGTCTCAAGAGTTTCAGAGGGTTGACTGGCCCTGGGCGTGGAGGCAGAACATCATGGCACCTCAAGGAAGAGGTTGTCCACTTCCTGACCGGTGGAAAGCAGAGAGAGGAGACATAGGAATGGTCAGGACACAGCCCAGCTCCAAGATGCACCGCAAGTATCTCTAGTGCTCACACTCGCCTCTCACTCTGAAAGCTGAGTGTGTGCTTTAAAGCCAATTAAAACCTCAACAATTTACTAGTCATGAAAACTTTATGCTCTGAGACCTTGTGGATAATTTGAAGGTAGCCATTTTCGATCTGTAGCTGTTATCCTGGTTCTTGGTAAGCATGGTTTTGTCTGCTTCTCTTTAAACCAGCTTTAAAAAGAACTGAGCGCTTGCACAGTGTATCTTCACAGCTTCAAAATGTTTTAATTATTGAAGAAAGAATGGATTTCATGGTGACATCACTTGCTTCCTATGTCGTTAGACCTCTAAAGGAATGAAAATGTTAAAGATTCATAAATAAGGGATATTTTCTGAGTCAGCAATGCAGTCCTATTGTAAGGTTTGCTTCTCGGGAGTCTGATGCACAATAAATTAAATTATTCATTACCAAACAATAGAAGTTTGTGTTTCTGTTTGTGTAAATTTGGTACAGTGTTCTGACCTCTGAAAATGTCCACATTCTCCGAGTGTTAGGTAGGACTTGGTGGTAAACCCTTCCTACTTTCATGGTCAAGCAGGGCGTAGAAGGTGCTGAGACAAAAGCAGGAGACAGCTATTTATAGTCTTACATTTTGCTAATACCACCAGTTTAACTTCTTTTGCAGAAGTGGCCTTTGTCTCCGTGTCCCCATTAATGTGCACACGAAATGAAACAAAATGTGCATTCGTCTCTCAGTCTCCTGACAAGCCTGCCCTTTGCCCTTTGCCCCTGACTCGCACTGTGCTTTCATGCCCCACGGTGGGGCAGGGAGCAAACACATGCTCTCTCTTTTTTTTGTTTATATAATGTTCCTGCACTCAGATGGTTGCCTTCTAAACAATTCACCAACGCTGCCTCACCTGCCTCACAGACTCAGTGATAAGGGAGCCCAGGCAGCACTGAAGTAAATCCAGAGAACACAGCATCGGGCATTTTGACCTTGGGCACACCCAATCCCACAAGGTACCACCAGGGATGATGAGGAGGTTTGAGACTTGAGTACTTGCTTCACCACAGGGGTCCCTGACTCACCCCATTCTGAGACAGTATATCGGAAGCCGGGGTATAGAAACAACCACAGAACCCGTGACGCTCTGCCGTGGTAATATTTGTGAAGGGGAGAGCAGCTACTCCCAAGAGTGATGGAGCCAGCTGGGCAACTTGGGCCAGCCACGGCAAGAAACATGTGTCGCTCTCCCGAGATGAAACCAAGTTATCGGCAAACACCTGACCTCGGCAATTACAGTGAGCCCCAGTGCATGAGTTTCCCCTCACCTCTGAACCCAAATTCCAGAGGAAGTAGCCAAGGAAGGGACAGAGGAAGCAGAGGATGGCTGAGGACCTTAGCCCTCCCTCTTGCCTCCCCAGGGCAATCTCTTCTTTCTGCACATGGAGATATCTATCCAGAGAGGAGCAAGAAGGACTTTCTGAGATGCTGTGTGTTTATATAAGACAGAGCTTATCAAATATTCTCCATCTGTCCAAGAAGTTTACACACAACTCCGGGTGTATAGGTATATAAAATGGGTTTATAAATCAAACTGATAACTTACTGATAATATATCACAAAGAAATCTATTTTAAAACTGTTCTGTGGTAAATATATATTTTCACCATTAAAATTGAAAGCAAATTCACATACTAACGAGATGAGCTATTTTTTTTACATAAATAATTTAATCTTGGGTGAATATTTTGTACTACAGGACATAGATCGTCTATAATGTTTTTCTAAGTTGATTGATAATTTTGATTATAATCAATACTGAGTATTCTGCTGTGCACAAGTACATAATACAAAATGGCAGAAGTGTGTAGACAGTCACTCAGAAACTTCAGAGCTTCTGTACTAATCCGAAGCCAAAATTCATTATGTTTTTTTTTTAAAAATATCACCTAAGTCAGCAATCCAAATACCAATATTTAAAATCAGACATTTTAAGACAATAATATCAAAAACACTTTAATTTGGCACTTAGACACTGAGGAACGACTGTGGGACAATATTGTCATTTTCCACAATACTGATTATGCAGCTCTAAGGGCAGAAAACTTGGCACACACGGTAAAAGGCCTGCAGCTCATTTGTTAGCATCTGTAGGATGCCAGCATGCATACACACGCACACACACACACACAGAGTTCATTCCAAACCAAGACAGTGGTAAGATCATTGGATGTAACCTGGACGACCACTACCAGCAACACCTTCGATTCTTTTTTTTTTTCAGCCCAATTTATCGATGTTACTGTGTGTTCAGTAACCTTTCCCTATTGTCCACATTTTCATGACCTCAGATTCAGCTACACGGAGTCATAACCTAGGGTTTAAGCACTTAGGATCTAAGGGACTAGAGACATCAGGCAGGTATTTAAATGACTGTGTGATGCTGAAGTTTACGACATATGGACCGAACTATTTCTGTTCCTTCTCACCTGTGAATGAGAGGCTCATTCCCTCTGTGTTTTCTAGGTCTTCAGATCTGGATTTCTGACTTCTAAAAAATTTTTATTGGATATTTTCTTTATTTACATTTCAATTGTTTTCCCCTTTCCAGGTCTCCCCTTCAGAAACCTCCTACCCCATCCCCCCAACCCCCACCGCCTCTATGAGAGTGCTCCCCTACCCACCCACCCACTCCTGTCTTCCTGCCCTGGCATTCTCCTACACTGGGGGCATTGAGCCTCCACAGGACCAAGGGCCACTTCTCCCATTGATGCCAGATAAGGCCATCCTCTGCCACATATGTGGCGGGAGCCATGGGTCCCTCCATGTGTACTCTTTGGTTGGTGGTCCAGTTCCTGGGAGCTCTGGGAGGTCTGGCCAGTTGACACTGTTGCTCCCCACATTGGGCTGCAAACACCCTCAGCTCCTTCATGGGGATGAAGAAGTGATTGCATGGCGACCTCATAGACTTGCTCAGCAATCCTGGCACACAACAGTGCCAGGCACTGGTGGACACCATTAGTATGACGACTACGTGCTGCGGGCTACTTCAAATGACTTTTATTTTACTTACTATGGTACCCGAAGCACAAGCATAGTGATACTGACATCTGGATGTGCCAGAGAGAAGCCGTGATGGGATTTTCTTAATGAGGAAAGGAAGATACTACTTGCTGATGTCATGAAGACTGAGAGTGGGTCATCAATTTTAATCTCCTGGTGTTTCTAACTTATAAACTGAGCTTTATCACAGGAAAGTACCCACTGAGGTCCTGAGAAATATCTCAATGGAGAACATAATATTATTAACTTAGATATCTTATTGTTTGAAACAAATGTTTGTGGAGTTTTACTTTTTTGTGGTTCATATCATCATGGTTAATCATGCATTAGAACTATGATTTCAGTACCGCCCAGATTTTCTGTTCCTTATGGCTGCAGTGACCCTTAGTTTCATGTCCTGAGATTCCTGTACATTCAAATCTTCCATCATTGCTTCATCCGTACACACTAATAAGTAACAAATACTTTTTTACTTGCAGGCTGTGTTTTACGCTGTCTTTTGGATGAAGAATTTATGAATCCTTTGAAAGAAGATGAGGTAGTAAAATCAAATGGAATTCAACACCAATTTCTAGTTCACATTATCAATATATGAATTATGAAGACTAGAATTTGCCCAGATGGTATTGGTATATGCCTCTAATCCTAGCACTCAGGAGGCAGGGTCAGGCAGATCCCTGAGTTTGAGGCCAACTTGGTCTACAGAGCAAATTTCAAAACAGCCAGGGTTAAACCAGGGTTAAGAGAAATCTTGTTTTGAAGGGGAAAAAAGATAAAATTGGTTTAGTTACAAACTGACCAACTTTGGGCGACAGGCCACGCCTCTCAGCTCTCCTCTCCTCAAGCCACGCCTCTCAGCTCTCCTCTCCTCAAGCCACGCCTCTCAGCTGTCCTCTAGACCCATTGACTGTTCTCTTTGTTACCTTTTGTAGTGGTTTGTATATGCTCTGCCCAGGGAGTGGCACTATTATAGGGTGTGGCCCTGTTGGAGTAGGTGTGGCCTTATTGAAGTAAGTGTGTCACTCATCCTAGCTGCCTGGAAGTCAGTCTTCTGCTAGCAGCCTTCAGACAAAGATGTAGAACTCTCAGCTCCTCCTGCACCATGCCTGCCTGGATGCTGCCATGTTCCCCTCTTGATGATAATGGACTGAACCTCTGAACCTATAAGCCAGCCCCAATTAAATAATGTTGTCCTTATAAGAGTTGCCTTGGTCATGGTGTCTGCTCATAGTAGTAGAACCCTAAGACACCTTTCTTGATTCCTTCTCTAGTAGTAATTATGATGATAACTATGCAAGGTGCTTGCTCTGTGACCTTATCCAGTCTCCTGGCTTTATACACCATATGTATACTCTTAGTATTTCCAAATACAAGCTCTCGGCCTGTACCTTGATTCTAATAAACTCTTGTATACAATACTTACTTGATAATTCCACTTTAAGTATACTAACACTTTAATTTTAGTACTCTGAAGCCAAGTTTCTGATTGTGCCCTGCATCCCGACCCTTGTGAAGTCTTCTCTATTGCTGTGGTTAGAACAGGGATTTCCCTCCAAACCATGCAGCAGTGCTTAATCTCCCTTGTGTGGGTAGAGACGTCACTCAGCAGTGGGGTTCAGACTTGGGACCTTTGGGAGGTGATTAAGGTTAGAGGCAGTCATTGGGATAGAACACCTCTGATTGACCACTGGTGGTTTTGTGGGAATAGAGACTAAAGACTACAAATATACTTGTATGTTTGTGTACCCTCCCTGCTGCACCCCCTGTCTTTTGGCATGTAGTCTCTTGTGCTACCTTGGATTTCTTGCTTAACATAAGAATCCAAAAAAAAAAAAAAAGGCTTCCTGACCTCTCCCTGACCTTGCCAAAAGGATATTGTCCGTGATGCACAATCCATATGACAAGCCGCCTCCCCAACTGCTGGAAAGATGTGAAATGAAACAGAGCTGGGGACAAAGTCCAAGCCATATCCTCTGCCACATGGGCGTTTGTTTCTCCTAATATTTATTTTACTTCTGTGATATATATAATTAATAATTATATCAAGGATTAGAAGTTCTAATCTACTTGTCTGAAAAGATTTTTTTTTAAAGGTAATTTATCATCTGGAGGAAAAACAATAAATATTTAATTTGATAGGACTTAATTCCCGGAAAGTATTCCAAGTGTTGACTAAGGCTATTGGCAAGGTAATCAATTACAAAACTTGGTTGGGCTTCTTGCTTCACATGGGAAACAAAAAGATTATTTTTAAAGATTTTGTTTTATTTTTATATATGAATGTGAGTGTATGCTGCAGGAGCATGTTTATGCAGGAGCCTGCAGGAACCAGAAGAGGACATCGGATTCCCTGAAGCTGGAGGTAGAGGCAGTTATGAGTTATGAGAGGTAGAGGCATCATGAGTACTGAGAACTGAACTCAGGTCCTTGCCAGAGCAGCAAGGGATCTTAACTTCTGAGCCGTCTCTCCAGCCTCTCAATAGCTTGCTTTCTGAAATGCTGTCAAGATACTTGTAATTGAGTTTAGGAATTTCCTTAAGATAAATTTTTGTATTGAAAATGGATTTTTTTCATACATTATTTCCCTGCCCCCAAGCCCTCTCAGATCCTCCTCAGATCCTCCCCTGCCCACCTAAATTCACACCTTTTGTTTCTCTCTCTGATTAGAATACAAACAGCCATCTTTTAAAAATACATTTTAACTCTCCACATTTTGCCACTAACTCGAAGTTGTCAGTGTTACTAATTGAGGACATATTCTGTGTCATTTAGGGAATGCTTTTTAGTTTTTCTGTCCAAAACCAAAAAATAGTGTTTGAGCCAATTAAATTATTAGCTCTATATATCATGCTTGTTATTCAGTGAAGATATTTTTGTGTCGCATTAGGAAAAAGACCAAGAATTTCTAACGTCAACTTCACATTTTCTCACCCTGCCTTGCGCCGTCACCTCCCTGTTGTAGCCTGCTGCCCCTGCCTGGCTCCAGGGCCTGACACTGCATGGCACATGTGTTTTGAGATTGTTCCCCTGAGCTCTGTCTAAAGAATCAGTGGATTTACTGCTTGTTTACTTTGCTTTATTGTCATAGAAACTATTTTAGGCTTGAACTCTGTGCCCAAAGGCAGGCACATGAATGGGCACAAAGAAGGAAATCGGAAGCAGCTCAAATCAGATGAGCCTTAAAGCTGGAATATTTAGTAAAGTTCTGACAGGTCTCTGAACATTGTAGAGGCCTCAAATGACGTTGGGTTACCACCATCTAACTGTAAGCTTCTGAAAGAGACTGTATCTACCAAAAGGACTGTTGGCTCACAGGCAATCCTGCTAGGCTCTGCCCAACTGCTACCTAGCAACAGCTTACATCATCATCATCTCCACCAGATGGGAACAAGGCCTGTAACAGGGACTGCTAGGCTCGCCCTCTCTCCATCTTCTTTCTGTGTTCCCGGGCCCGACTCTCTCTCTCTCTCTCTCTCTCTCTCTCTCTCTCTCTCTCTCTCTCTTTCTCTCTCTCTCTCTCTCCCCTCTTTCTGTCCTCTATGCCCCCCCCTTTCTCTGCCTCTACTCATTTTCCAGGTCCCCTTCCCACCCTTCCCCCAATAAACTTCCTTTATACTAGCCCATTGCAAGGTGTGATTGTTCAGGAGGTACCTCAGCATGGGCCCACCGAGGTACTCCCTACCCCAACCCCCGCCTCGTCACAATTATACCGTATTATACTGTTACAAAACATAACAAAGACATGTTGAAGGAGGCTTTTGAATTCCTGTTCGAGCCTACTGCCCCAATATTAGTATACTTACTAGACACAGCCAATGTACAGGTCTCCCCAAAATAGAAACAGCCCCAAATTATAAAGGCAGAAAGTTTAAAAAGCACAATAAAATAGCGTGCATTTCCATACGCTAAAACTCCCGATAGACTCGTCTGGGGGCACTGATGAAATAATAGACGATCCTCTCTTGGTAAACTTACCCAGGCTAATGCTACATCAGTGTGGCAAGTGCACCATTGTGATGGCTTCTGCGGCCTGTGGGATGGAGATGCAGCTAGCAGGACACTGGGGCCTGGGACCTAGGGGCCTGGGACCTGAGAGGGTGCACATCGTAGCTCCATGGATCCTGCCTTTGCTGCAGGTCTGGAGTTTTGGAATCATCAACCCAGAGTTAAGCACAGGCCATGTTTTTGTTTGTTTGTTCATTTTATCTACCGTGCGGGTCTTCTGAGGGTTTGTTTGTCTCGTGTTATATAAGTCAGTCACGTGGAAATAGCAAGTACTTATCGTATTTTGTTAGAATTATCGTCTTATGTCTAAAGCTCCTCTGCGGAGCAGGGCTCTTGTCCAGCAGACAGGTGGAAGCCTTCCACTGTTGGCCTTTAGGGCTGGCCCATCACCCACAGCAAAGATGCGGGCGTGACTGGTTTCCTGACCTTCATCTCTGCTCCTCAGTTTGCTTCCCGCTCACCCCCAGATACTGTTTTTCAGGCGAGTACTATATTTATAATGTCCATCGGCACGGTGAGATCTGTTCTTATTTAAAAAGTTTCTGACAATTCATCGCCATACACAATGCTTGTAACCAACATGCAATAAAAACTACCCAGCCAAAATCTCACTTTGAGAAACTCACAATGAACTAGATTAAAGCTTACTTCATTTTTTATTCTTTCTTTCTTTTTTTTTTTTTCATGTTTTGATGAAGAGAGACAGCGTAACTTAGCAGCTAAGAGGGCAAAAAGTCACTGCAATTCCCAATGCCTTAAATTCCTCATCTGAACGACAGGGTAAAATTGTATCACCTCAGAGGGCTGAGTGCTGTGTTAGCCTGTGTGAAGCAGTTTCCATGGTTCTGTGTAAGCCGGTGCACGGTGGCTTAAGTGGAGTCATTGGATGACATATGACAGAAACAAAGACACGGCATTTATTCAAAGGTGTTTCTTTCTTAAACTATTTTTAAGAAATTATGAATGAATAGCAGCTGACTTCCTAAGTGAAAGAAAACAACAGGCAAGGATATGCATGCTGGGAAGAGAAACACCACTCTGTCATTGAGAGCAGTCACAGAAATCTGTGAATTTAATGAGTGAAGTAAGTCACTGTCAGCAAAGTCTGGTTCCCCCACCCCTGTGTCTACCACTCTCTGGACATCTGCTAGTGCAAATCCAGCCGTGTGCTGGACATTTGCAGGGTGTAGACATTCCCTGTCAGGTTGAAGAGGGTGCTGTCTCAGCAGATGAACCTAGAAAGTGTACTAACTCCATGGAACAACAAATGACTTTTTAACTCTAGTTCTGGTCCAAAGAAGATGTTAGCACGTGATATAGCATAGGTTAGAAATTACCATCCCCCTTCCCTCAGTCAGTATGAGAAATGAAGAAGCAATTTAGACCAGTGTCTCACATGCAGTGGCATGGGATCACAGGTCACTAATGTCACTGTTCATTGGGAACTCTGCTAAACACTGAGGACTTTCCCCTCTTTCTCCAGGGACCAAACCTCCTCCAGAGATCTGTAGATTTTCTCTCATCCACTTCAAAAGGCTTGCCCATGAACTGTTGGTTATTGCTACACTTGGAATTGCCTTTCTTCTGGATGTTGGTTGTGTTTTGGTTTGGTTGAGCCCAGCAATTATTTATCTACATTAGCTGTTCTGTAAAGTTTTTGAAAGGAGTAGTGACAAATAGGAACAGCAATTCAAAGGTTAAAACTCTTGAAAGGTGCAAGGTTAAAAGGACAATTAAACTTTTTCTCCCTCCATTATCCAGTTGCCCGAGATGCCTTATTAAGTGTCAGAGTTTTCCTACCCGGAATCAGTTATTTATAAATACAGATACATACATAGTCTTATTTTGTAATTACTGATATTTTTGTTTTCAGTTCTGAAATGTATCCCAGGACTGTAGGCTTGCCAGGCAAACACTCTAGAGCTAAGCTAACTCTCCAGACACTTACAAGTCTCATTTTGTGCAAATAAAATGAAATTGTATTTGTCAACTTTGTTCCTGCATTATACAAGGTCACTTTGGTGAACAATGTCCATTTAGGATGGTTTGGCCCAAAGTATGGGCTACACAGTAGAGATAAAATTCTCTCTATAGAGTCCTAGTTAATATTGCAGAGAATCAGGTTGCTATTGTCTAAAGCAGTGGTTCTCAACTTCCCCTAATGCTATGACCCCTTAATTCAGTTCTTCATGTTGTGGTGACCCCCACCGATAAAATTATTTTATTGCTGCTTCATAACTGTAATTTTGCTACTGTCATGAATTGTAATTCATGATATCCTGATAAGCAGGATATGCGACCCCCAAGGGGTTGTAACCCACAGGTTGAGAATCACTGGTCTAAAGCAACTGGCAATGAGGTGTGGGCAGCTTGTGTCTCACAGCCTTCAAGAAAAGAAGTGACTACAGGATTTCAGACATGGCTCCCAACTGGACATCCCTGGAGTTGGTACTTCACACTGCAGGAGCTGATTTCTGGTGAAAGTCCTTTGGGGGAAGGTCTTTTTCCAATTTCCTTTGAGGTAAGTATTAGTGGAATTTGCTTTTCCAATGTATGTTAATGTCAGATTACCCCGGGAAGTTTGATAATTCCATACAGAGTCTTCGTCCCATTCCATTCTACAGAACTATGTGAGCGAGTACTCTCATCCAACCACTGTGCTGTGGTTGGTTTATAAAAACAAAGCAACGCATGTTCTTGAATTCACAGAAGCCAATTCAAACTAAGACAAGTCAAATTCCCTAAGTGGCTTGGAGAGGCTGTTAGATGTCAACTCTGAGCCTAACATTTTTTACTTTGCAGGGAGGGGAACATAAAAAAGCATCCTGTGTTGTTACAGACCCATTGTTTCATTTCCCCTTTATTAATAACAAACATTCATTGAATTAACAAACACAAGCATCTTTCCTATGATTAAGATGTGCAGCAGCTGATTCTACCGACCATCAATGGAAATTTTGTTTTTGATAAAAATGCCTTTATTGACATGTGTGGTCTTTTCCTCTGCAAATGTTCCCTATGTGACACATGGTAATCACTCTCTTTGTAGCTCTTACATCATTTCATGAACTACTCGCAATTTGAATCCCAAGGAAGGATGTATGTAGGATATATGCAAATATCAGCTTTTTATATAAGACACTTGAACATCTGCAGATTTTGTATCCCCAAAGGATTTTAATACCAATCCCCCATGCATACCCAAGGACCATAATATGATTTGGGCCAAATAATCTTTGGTAGGCTCTTGTTAGTCACTGTGAGGATTTGACTTTTTACCCAGGGGCAGTAGAAGTGACTTCAGTGTTTAAACAAAAAGTACTGAATACTGTCTTACTGCTAACAAGTTTACAATGACTATGCCACTGTGGCATGGAGAATGGAGATAGGATAAATCGATGATATCCAGGCTGTATCTGGAGACAGGTTTGCTGATGAATCAGATGTAGGAGGTGTCACAGATGGATTCAGCGGGAACTGTGTTTTAGCCAAACATGTGTACTACATCTCAGAGCATGAGGGGCTCAAGCAGCAGACAAGGATCTGAGGTGACGTGAGGGAAGAGAGGAGGCAGTGGAGCAAACGGACTGGTGGATACTTGTTGGGGAGCTTGGTTGGGAGACAGGGTTAGAATAAAAATAGGTGATGGGGAAATTTGAATGTTAGAAATTTAGATTGCAAAAAGATATGCAATTTTTGGTCATGACAAGATCTCAGGCTTTACGTGGAAACAAGTGGCTGGCCTAAGGCAATGGCCACATCCACGGAGGAAAGCAGGCTTAGGATGTAGAAGTTAGAGGACTGGACGGGTCATCGACATAGACTTGACCAAGAGTCAAGTTAGCAGTAGTGTTGAAAGGAATGGGGTCCGAGTCAAACTGAAACCTGTGGATAATTGTAAGAAGAAACAGAAATGGTTTATGCTAGTCAGAAGAAATCATATTTAATGTCATAGTCTTGGGGAGGAGGAGAGGAAAATAATCTGAAGGAAGGGAACAACTCTCATGTTCTGTTCCACTTACAGGTCCAGCAGTTCACCATACAAAGGACCATAAAGGAGAGCTAGGCTTCCAGTAGAGCAAGAACGGGAGAAAAGACTGTGGAAATAAAAGTTCACTGATGATGATAAAAATGAAATCTTCCTGAAACAAGTCAATAAAAGGCTTTTGAAATTGCTTAGGCAGGAGATCAGTTCTATCCCTAAAATATAACACCAAGGAGGAAAATGATTTTAAAAGTCCATTACATTATTCCAGCTGGGACCTCTAGGGGGCAGCACCTTCCTCACCCCTGCCTTTGGCTGAGTAGAGGCCATCTTAGTTAGGGTTACTATTATTCTGATGAAACACCATGACCATGGCAACTCTTATTAAAAACAAAATGAACAAACAAATGAACAAACACAAATTTAATTGGAATGGCCTTAAAGTTTCAGAGGTTTAGTCCATTATCTTCATGGCAGGGAGCATGGTGGCATGCAGGCAGACATGGTGCTGGAGGAGGAGCTGAGAGTTCTACATCTGGATCTGCAGGCAGCACTGAGAAAGAGACTGGGGCTGGCACAGGCTTTTGAAACCTCTAAGCCCTCCTCCAACGACATAAACGTTTGTCAACAAGGCCACACCTCCTAATCCTTCTCAAGTAGTTGCACCCCCTGACTACTAAGTATTGAAATGTATAAGCCTATGGGGGCTATTCCTATTCAAACCAGCACAGAGGCTGAGGGCAAGGCAATCTTATTTCAAAAGTCCTTCAGTGGGTTTACATGTTCTGAGCTTCATGGACCTGGGGGTCGGCAGATTTTTCTAAAATGCCTTTCCATGTCAAGGCTAATATGCTTTGTCTACTATTGGAAGACAAATTCCTTCTACTTATTTCTCTCTCTGAATAGCTATTCTATGGCACTAATTCCGAGTAGCAAATGGAGTTAGACTTCTTCATAACGATTTTTAAAATATTAGACTCAATCATCACTACGCTTCACTTAACCTTCCCCAGCTGGAATAATGTAATGGACTTTTAAAATCATTTTCCTCCTTGGTGTTATATTTTAGGGATAGAACTGATCTCCTGCCTAAGCAATTTCAAAAGCCTTTTATTGACTTGTTTCAGGAAGATTTCATTTTTATGTTCTTAGAATAGAAATAAATGATATCAGACTCTCTTAAGCAGTATACATTATATTTAGTATCTTTCGTAGCCATTACCAGGAAAGCAATAATGAAAACCAATTATATGCATCTGTCCTTTCCTTCGGGCATCTATAACCTGTGAGGCCATTCCGTGTTACTTAGGCACAGTTTTATCTTCAGTTTTTAAAGTGCTCTTGGTGCTTTTATTGGCCTGCATCAAAAGAAAAACATAGTGATTGTTCGAGAATCAAAACTCTTGTGGGCAGGGTCAGGGTCAGGTCAGAGGGAGGGGGAGGTGCAGGAGCTGCAGTAGGGTGGGGCTGAGCACAGTTTGCATAACCCTGGATTCCATCCCCAGAACCCAGAACCTGGTGTGGTGACATACACCTGTAATCAGCACTCAGGAGGTGGAAACAGGAAGGTGGGAAATCCAAGGTCATCCTCAAATACATAATGAATTTCAGGCTAGCCTGGGCTACATGAGACTGACTGAAAAAAATACAAACAAACTTCCTATAAACAAAATCTAAAGCTGAAAACATGAAAACAGTGACAATCCTCCCTTTTCCCATAATTAATTGTATCTCTAGCTCACTTGCAGCAGAAAGCTCTGTCTTTTTGTTTGAGATAAAGGCAGGCAAATGCAGTCACATCTCTGTGACAGGAGAAACCCTGAGTTCAGTGGCTCTCCTCCCTCCTCTCTCCCCAGAACAGAAAGTCATGTTGGTCTGGAGCAGTCACTCAAGACATAGTGGCATTGGATGGGCAGAGAGCCGGGCGCTGACATTCCTTGAGGTGCACAGCTGTACATACTCAGACCCACCAAGTCCACACTGGCACTGGTTTGGAGGTTGACACTGTTGTCTCCAGAGATGGTCTCTCTGAGAAGCCGGCAGACATTGGACTCCAGGTGCTTCTTTTGTGTAAGTTAATCACTAAATCAAGTATGGGGAGGGATTGGCCTTTGTCTCTTACCTCTCTTGTCTTTAAGTAACTCAAAGTTTCTACAGGGCTCTGTGCCACGCCTTCCTGTCAGAGGCACAAGAGACTTCTCTGAGGTTACCCATGCTTCATTTTCAGATCTCCAGAGTGGAATAGACAGAAATCTCCTCCATAGGATCTCTATGGTTTGCACGATAGTTGTCTGCCACCCCCTGAAAGATCAGCTCCTAGCCGGCAAAGTCTCTCTTAAGGCCCACTTCATCTTTGAAGTCTCAGAAAGCAGCAAGTAGATGCTACTCTGCTAGATTTTGGAAGGAAACTCAGGTTTTGACTCATCTAAAGCTCAACCTTTTAAGATTAAAAAACCTACTGGTTTCAAGAGTCTACTGTAGAATCTAAAATATGAGCACTGATCACTCCTCTTTTAAATTATTACTTATGTGTACATATGTAGACCGCCTTGTCTGCATGTGTGCCACTTGTGTGTGATGCTCACGGACACTAGAAGAATGTGTCAGGTCCCCATGGAGCTGGAGTTACAGGTAGTTTCGACCTGCCCAGTTCAGCACTGGGAACTGAACTTGGGTTTTCTGCAAGTGTTCTTAACCAATGAGCCATCTGTCAGGCCCCGTTTAACTATTTCTTTTTATAACCTGCTACCCCTGGAGTCAACGGATGCCTTGACCAAGCAAAAGAGTCCTGACTGAGGACATGTGACGAATGGGCCAAGGAAGAGCCAGAAGAGGGGGGGGGGGACCTGGTAGTGCCTGAGCCTTTATCCACAGCCTCTGCTCTGAGCACTGTTTATTCCTCTGGGAGTTCTGTGATAAAGCCTGTTGTGATTTTCTTCTGACTTCTTCCACACCCTGCCTCAACTCTTCTCTTTGCTTTCCTTCCATCCCACTTTCCTTGCTGGTCTCTGCTCCTCTGAAATTCCAAGTCATTCCACCTTTGTTTGGCGTATCTGTAGACAATGCTTGCTCCGATTCTCCCTTCTGCCATTGTACGTCGATACTGGAGACATTGCTGCTCTTCCTTTCTGTAGAAAGGAGCCCTCCATTTCCTAGTCTCTGTGCTCAGTGTCCTTCACTGCTCTGAGTTCTTGCTCTGTCTGAACTGCGTGCTCTGTTACCTTGGAAATAGCTCATATTCAATCCTACCCGATCCCGGCCTTGGCCGGCGGTAGCCTGTTTTCTGAGTGTGTTCCCTTTGATCTAAGACTTTCCTTAGCTTCCTCTCCCCCTGCTCTGTCCAACCCCTTTGATCTCTAGCTTACATTTATCCTGATTTAGCTTCGTGCTCCTGCTCTCAGTTTCTTGGGTGAATAGATTTTGGACTTTATGGTCTCCCTCTGACTCTGAGTGTCCTTTGGAATTCTGTTGTTCATCTCGTGATCAGGTGATGAACATTCTGCTTGCCAAGGTTCCCATCTAACGTTGTGGAATGGGGGAAGGGCCCCGATCAACTAGCTTTGCTGCTTGCAAGCTTGTGCACACCATCTTGACGTTAATGATAATTTTATTCTGCTTATTTCTCACTTTCTGGTCTGCAGGGATTTCTCATGGTCTACAAGAGAAGATTTAAATACATCGGTCTTATGTAAGCCTTTCTGTAGTCTGTGATCCCAGCAGTCTGGCTGTTTGGCTAATGACAGCTCTGAAAGAATTATGGAGTAAGAAAGTGGCTCGGTTGGGAATATGCTTGATCTGGTATCGTATGTGGTAGCATGCATCTGTAATCTCAGTGCTGGGGAAGCAGAGGGGGCGGGAACACTAAGGCTTCCTGTCCACTTAGTGGAGCCATATTAGTGAACTCCAGGTTCAGTGAGAGACCTTGTATTCCAAAGGTAGATGGACAGAGATAGAGGAAGGCACTTGATGTCTACCTCTGGCCTGTCCCATGAACATGTGAATACACATACACACACACACATGCACACACATGCACATATATTCACACACATATACACACATACACACACATACATACACACACGTATATACACCTACATACACACATATACATACACACACACATACACATATATTCACACACATATACACACATACACACATACACACATACATACACACACATACACATATATTCATACACACACACACTCACACACCCTGCAGAACTCTCAGTGACTACACTAAAATGTTCTGATTATTGTCTCTCCAGCATCCCTTGCTTTTGGACAGATCTTCCGAGACATCTGAAATAGCCTCCACCTGCTTGCACATCCACTCTTGGAAACCAACCTTGTTCCAATTTGAGCTTAAATTACCTTCTGAAGATTTCTCATGGGCAGATCAATTCTCTTTCGCCGAAAACAAAAAGCAATCATAAGAAGTAATGTCTTATCATAATCATATAAACAGGAACACGAAGCATTGTAACATCCATATATACTGGTTGCACAGACGTAATTTTATTATAGGGTGCAGCAAGGTTCTGAGAGGTTCCCATGGAGAAATAAAAGACGTTTTTTAATTGTATGACAAAGGTTCCAATGGCCTCTGATCTCCCTTTTCTCAAGTCCATTGCTAGTCTGCGCGTTCCCCCCGACATTCTATGAACCTTGCAATTCTTTGCTCAGTGTCTTCAGCAGCCATCCCTTGAGTCTTTCCTCACTGCAAGCCCCCCTAAGCCCGGCTTTCTAGTTTTCTCATCCTAAACCTGGCATACAGTTGCTCCCCAAGTGATTGTAAGTGACCCCAAGGATCTGCTTCTGATTGACGGCATTGCTGTCTACTTATACGTCTTCTGCTAGCTAGCTCATTTGCAAGCATGTCCGACCCAAGGCCTCTGAGCTTCATGCAGCCGAGGATACTTATGAATGCAACTCAGCAGCAACTTAAAGCGTTAGGATTGCTTTAAACATTTTAACTTGATTTTTCCAGTTCTTTAGCACCATTTACCACTGACGACACTGTTTCGTAATGTTCCATGGTTGACCACACCTGATCAAGATACGTTTGGAGACTCTGTAGGTAACTTAGATGCCAAATGCCCAAAGTGAATTCACCGCTGCTTCTCACGGACCAGTATTTTCCTCTCCTGGATTCAGCACTTGCGTGAGGCCTCGTCTTTGGAGCCATCCATTCTGAGACAATCCTCAGCAGCTCCTTGGCTCCTCTGTTCTCACAATCCTCATTCTCTCCCCTCCTGATAAACTTGCACATCTCACTTCACCGAAATCGATCTCAACACATTTTACCATGCTGTTGAAAGTCTTGCAAACCGCCCTCTGCTTGATCGCCAGCCTTGTTATGTGCCCCCATTCTCCTCTACATTCTCAACTCTCATAACTCAACCTTCCAGACCATAATTGTTAGGTTTATTAGAATTATTCACAGGAGGGCTTAAAGATCACCCATCACAGTCACAATTTACCTACTTATGTTAGCTTCCCCTGCGTTATTTGCTAATGTTTGCCACACTCTCACTCTTTCTTGCTTCGTTCTATTGCAGAGTGGTAGAATGTGCCACTTTGGAATGAGCGTGACTCTGAACCAACAGCACTTAGAAAAGTATCCTATGTATAAGGATTCTCTGACTCATCCTTGTCTCTTCTGGAAGGCCAGCAATAATCTCCCCTGTGGATGATACGTTCCCTATACTAGAAGGGCAGTCATGATCTTAACCTTTTAAATTAACTAATTAGTTAGTTTAGTGTGTATGTTTCATGTATGTGTTTGGGCATGTGTTTGGTTCAGCACACGTGTGGAGGTCAGAGAACAGCTTGGAGGAGTCAGTTTTCTCTTTCTACACATGGGAACTGGGGAGCAAACTTAGGTGGTCAGACTTGGCAGAAAGCACCTTTACCGCTGAGCTATCTCCAATCTATAAGATAACATTTTTGTAATCAAAGAAAGATCGGCAGTTTGGTAGTTCATTTTGACCTTCAGCTGATGAGGTTTAGAATTTCCCAGGTGACAAATGCAGCCTGTAAGGATGTTTCCAGAGCAGTTTAACTCAAGTGGGAAGACCCATCCCGAGTGTGGCTGGATCCCCGGACTGAACAGAAACTGTTGCAGATTGGTTCCGATGCTTGGAATTAATCCAGCCCTCCAAACCGGGAATCTGTGTGTCCAAACGCTGAAGGTCCTCGCCTCCAGTTGGTTTTTTATCGGTCAATAAAGACCCAATAGGCAGTGGCTGGGCAGGTAGACTGAGGTGGGACCTTTAGATTTGCACGGGCTAGGAACTGGGAGAAGGGAAGACGGAGAATCACCATGACTCAGGGGGAAGGATGGGACGTAAGAGCTGCAGGAGAGAAAGCCAAGCAGCCATGTGAGAATTTGGGCGGGTGGTAGCCGCTTCCCTGACTGGTTACCGGGTGGTGGCAGGTTTAGGAGTTCCTAACCTTTGAGCTAGTCATGGCATGTAAAAAATGTAAAAAATTAACTCTCTCTCTCTCTCTCTCTCTCTCTCTCTCTCTCTCTCTCTCTCTCTCTCTCTCTCTCTCTGTGTGTGTGTGTGTGTGTCTTTTTCATTCGTGAATCTGGATAGCGCCCGAGAGGGTGTGGGCGTGGCCTACCGGGATAGAAATCAGTTTAGCTAACCTCACCACTACAAAAAAAGGACAAATGAAGATGAACAGAAAATCTCTCTCTGCTTGCTAACTGTGAGTAACGTGACGTCACCTCACGCTCTGTGGCCGTGGGTGCGTTTCTAACCACCACGATAGACTGCGTCATCAAACTAAGAGTGACCAGTCACCTCGTGCTCTGTGGCGGTGCATTTCTCTCTCTGTGTGTCCAGAACAAACTCCTTCTTGCTTAAGCTGTTTTTGTCATGAATGCCACAGCAAGTAGTAAAGTAATTACCTCAGGATTTGTTTTGAGAAGTGAGGCGTTTGAGTTTCATTGCTATGAAGACATACCACGACCAAGGCACCTATTAGAAAGGAAAACATTTAATTGGGACTGGCTTACAGGTTCAGAAGTTCAGTATGTTATCATCATGGTGGGAAGAATGGCAAGGCAGCATCTGGGCAGACATGGTGCTGGAGTAGCCAAGAGTTTTACATCTTCTTCCGAAGGTAGCAGAGAAAGAACATAATGACCCTCCATATATTCCACTGATGGATGCTTCTTTATTTAATTCTGCTCCCCACCCCCATTGGCCAAACAGCTTCTAAAACAACACAGGAAAAAAATTAGCCTATTTTTTTATTATCAACACTGACAGATAAATTTAGAAATTCTATAAAAAAAATGTAGCATTGTGAAAATTTTTAGTTTGTTTTCTGGCCAGAATATGCCTCTAAAGAGAAAGATGTCAGGCGGTGGAAATGATAACGATCCTATTTTACTATTTCCATGGATAGAAATATTACAACATTAATTTGAATTTTACATTTTCTTGAAGTTATTGGACGGATAAGAACAATGAAAATAGATCTGTTTTGAGTTAAATAAAACCCAGAAGAGCAGGGAAGTAGATTTGGTGGCACAGTTATTTCCAGACCACTGTGGTGATTTTTGTGCCCATCGGCTTCCAGCGTGGTCATATTCGGCAGTGACCAAGTGGGGCTTGGGTGAGAGGGACGAAGACCGAAAGTAACACAAAGACCCTGTCCACAACCAACACCAACTGAGCATCTGTGTATCACGTCTTGATTGTAAGCATGTGAATTTACGTGATTTCCTTTAACACACAATGAGGAACCAGCACTTCTGTTATCTCCATTTCCTGTCAAGAAAAGCAGAACATGGAAGGACTTGCCTATGGCTTCTTAGGTAGTAATGTCCGAGCTGAGAATAAAATCATGCTGGCTTGCCGACAGGCTTACAGCTCTCAGCACCACACCATAAATGATGGGAGAGATATAAGGCTCTGGTAGATCTATATTTAACATTAGCTACAAATAATGAGAGGTTTCTGGTGGTCCACAGATAGACGCTTATGACGTCAGCATACAGCTGTTAGGTTTAACTTAACACATTCAACAAAGTGGAAACCAAGGAAAAGGTTTCTGGCCACGGTTGATCGCTCTTGGTCTTTGAAGGGCTGTGCATCTTAGGTACGCTTCTTAGACAAATAAAGGTAAGAGCGCAGATGTCCCAAGGTCAAGATGCAAATAGAAAGCCATGAAGTATTTGCACTAACGGAGGAAGCTGTAGTGCTAAGGTCGTAGAGAAGGTAGAATCTTGGCAATCCCGTCAAGATCTTCAGAAAGGGTAGTTTCCAGTTTCCATGACAACATCATGGTCATGAAAGTTTCCGATGTTTAGCCTAAGCCTATCCAATCTCCCTAATTATAAATGATTTGCATGTGTTCAAGATGATGTTCAGTGTAACGCCTCAGGGAAATGGTGACATTTAGGTAATTAATTGGAGTAATTAGTGACAAATTCTATAGGCTATAACAGTTCATGAATCTTCCAAGTGTTAAGGAAAAGCCAATCCTAACATTCTGGCCTAGACTCTGCATTTGGGATTCTCTATGCTGTTTAGCTCTCTCCCCCGTGCAACTGTTTTGCTTCTTTGCAACTATTTGTCAGTAAATGAGATCACAAATACCAGTTAGGCATTAAAGTGGAATTTTTGGCTGTGTCACTGTGCTCCAACATAGTGCTATATTTGTTCTGATTGATAAACATACAAAGACAAATCGTGACATCATACTTTGTGCCAGGGTTCTGTATTCATTACTTTCCTGTTTCTGTGACAAAAATAAAATACCATGGCCAAAATCAACTTAAGGGAAGAGAGTCTATTCTGGCTTACAGTTCTAGAGGGCTACAGTCATCTAAACCAAGTTCTTCCCCTTGGTCTAAATAATAAATCTCTTGCCCACATCTTGATGCAGAATGCATTTTGTTCAACCTCAAAAGTCCCCAGAGTCTTTAATAATCTCAATACTGTTTCTAAGTCCAAAGCCTCTTTGGCAATCTACTAATTGTGACTCCCTATGAAACGAAACAAAACAAAAAATGATGTATTTTCTACATGCAAATATACATTATCATTCCAAAAAAGAGCAACGCGGGTGTAGTGATAAAACCCAGGACCAAAGCAAGACCAAAAACAGCGTAGAACAAACGTCAAGACCCGTGGCACACCCTGTGCAGCCTATCTGGCACTTCAGACCTGGATGGCTCTGCCCCTTAGGCTTAGGGGCCTGAAACAGGGCTGTTCTTGGGATTGTTTGCTTCGTGTGGGTTTTTACGAGTGTGTACTGAACCATCATCACCATTGCAGTTTTATCCCAAATTGGCTCGCTCCCTAAGTTCTCCCTGAATCTTTCCCTCCTCCTCTGCCCTCTCATTCCTGCTCCCTGCTAACCTGTTAACTGTCGCTGGAGTTTTGCTTTTTCCAGAATTTCACGCAGTTTGAACCACACAGAATGTAGCCTTTCAGTTCATGTAGCAATATGTGTTAAGACTAAGGACGCTCTAATAGGTGTGAAAAGAATTTTCTCAGCTTTTGCAACGACAGATGACCACACAGACTGTCTTTCTACATGCTCGCTTGCTGTCAGTCATCCTTGGCTTCTGAATCCCCGGGTAGGTAGGCCTGTGCCCTGAAGCTTGCTTCCCAGCAGATGTACATAGCTGGGGAGCCTGTGGAACCCACAGGAGGTATAGGCCAGTAGGGGGCAGGTCTTTATTTATTTAGTTTTGGGGGCGTTGAAATTTAAACCCATTTTGGTACCTGCTAGTATTGTGTCCAAACAGTGTGGTAGTTTGATTTGAATGCTTAGTTACCGGGAAGTGACGTATTTGGAAACTTGAAAGGATTGTACAGATTAGGAAATATGGCTGTGTTAGAGAAAGTGTGTCACTGCAGTGGGCTTTGAGGCTTTAAAAATCTGTGCTCCCCCACTCTAGATCAGGATATAGCTCTCAGCTACTGCTCCAGCACCACGTGTTGCCACGCTCCCTGCCATGATGATGAAGAACTAAACCTCTGAAAATATAAGCCAGCCCCAATTAAGTGCTTCTTTCCCAAGAGTTGCTTTGATCATAGTGTCTTTTCATAGCAATAGAACAGTGACTAAGACAACCAGTGAGCTTCTTAATTAAAAGAAGGGTGGGTGAGTTGTTTCTGTGGTTAAATTGCCTGCCACCAAATCTGGCAACCTGTGTTCAGTCAGAATGTATATGGCGGGAAGAGAGAACCAACTCCTGCGAGTTGTCCTCTGACCTCCACATTTTGGCCATGGTACCCATCCACATAAATACATGCAATAAATAATAAAAGACATTTAAAAGTAAAATAGCAGGGCGGTGGTGGCGCACGCCTTTAATCCCAGCACTTGGGAGGCAGAGGCAAAAAAAAATAATAATAATCAAAACACTGTAGACACCATTAAGAGAGAAAACCAGAAAATTATGCATAGAATAATGTCTTTTTGTTTGTTTGTTTTGTTTTGTTTTTTTCGAGACAGGGTTTCTCTGTGTAGCCCTGGCTGTCCTGGAACTCACTCCGTAGACCCGGCTGGCCTCAAACTTAGAAATCTGCCCACTTCTGCCTCCTAAGTGTTGGGATTAAAGGCGTGCACAAGCACTGCCCAGTGAATAATGTCTTTCAAATTAGAAATCAATTTTTTAAATGTGTTTTTTTCTGTTTGCATACACAGAGTGTAGGCATTCTATTCTCACATTCACACAGGTTGTTCATTAAACATCCACTCTGGGCAAAAAATATTTGGGAACCGAGAACACAGGGAGAAATAGATAGACTCCCTGCCCTCACGGAACTTCTATGTACAGCAGAGGAGGCAGCTATTAAACAATTGCACAAGTTATTAATTAACTATGCAATGACACATTGGGTAAAGGATGGAGCGAGGTGACATCGTCGTGAGCTAGGGCAGGCTAACCTAGCTCAGAGCTGGAGAATGGATGGAAACTGCAGGACAAAGGCAGAAAGGAAAACCTCTACAGAGAGCAAATAGCATTTTCATCAGAAAATGGCATTTTGAACTTTTAAAAGAGAAATAACTGATCTCTCTCTCTCTCTCTCTCTCTCTCTCTCTCTCTCTCTCTCTCTCTGTCTCTCTCTTTCTCTCCTCACCACAGCTGCACCACGCCAGACGTTTCTACTTGATGCTTGATTTGGGAAGATTTAGTTCGATGATGAGACATTTTCTCTCACATTCTTGTACATCAACTGAACGAGATGGAGATAGTTAAGATAATAAATTCAGACTGCAGGACAAAAACTGGAGAGAGAGGGAGAGAGAGAGAGAGAGAGAGAGAGAGAGAGAGAGAGAGAGAGAGAG
>NW_021620812.1:2621853-2622752 GCF_004785775.1 Grammomys surdaster
GAGAGAGAGAGAGAGAGAGAGAGAGAGAGAGAGAGAGAGAGAGAGAGGTCTAGAGATAGCCTCCTTGCTTGGGGGCTTACATTAGGGAACAGATTTGTGACCTTTGATATCCATCCACCAAAAAGCTTCCGAAATAGTCTTGCTGGTGACCTTGAGGATGATAAGAGCCAGCATCTATGCAGGCCCAGGTTCTGTTTTTATAGCTTCAAAATTAAGGACCATAAGAAATGAACAAAGGATAAGAACTGTTGTGAAATCTGCACAGCATGGATCAGGAATGGAATTTTTCTCAGATTTCATGAACAAAACAGCTGTTGCTGGATGCTGAGGAGTCAGGTCTCTAAAGTCCTTCCCCTCGCGCTCTCCTGTTATAGTTCTCAGGAGATCAGTGTTTTATCTCTTTGAAACACATCCGTGACTGAGTTATCCAGCATGTATTCTCATTCAACATTCCTCTGGGCATTGGGAATACAAGGCGAACAAGATGCTCGACACCCTTGGGCTCAAAGCCTTCAGTCTCACTACCATAGGCACGATAATAGGAATACATGTAGGGTGTGATGGGTGTGAAAGAGTGTACAACCTCACTGCGGCTGCACCCTTGGTGAGGATAGAAGAGAAACCACCTCCACAATAAATGCACAGCAATGATTTGTTTTTTAAATTGCATTTATTATTGTTGTTGATGATGATGATGGTAGGAGTGGCCTGCATGTGTGTACACATGCGAGAGCGTGTGTGCACGTGGGTGTGCATGTGTATGTGCATGCACATGTGAGAGTGCATGGGTATGTGTGTGTGCATGCACATGTGAGAGTGCATGGGTATGTGTGTGTGCATGCACATGTGAGAGTGCATGGGTGTGTGTGTGTGCATGCACATGTTAGAGTGCATGGGTG
>NW_021620812.1:2622762-2641989 GCF_004785775.1 Grammomys surdaster
GTGTGTGCATGCACATGTGAGAGTGCATGAGTGTGTGTGTGTGTGTGTGTGCATGTTCTGGTGCACACCTCCCATGATGTGCATGTGGAAGTTAGATGACAGATTTCAGGACTCAGTTCTCTCCTTCACTGTGAGTTTCATAGAGTGACGTCATCACGTTTGCTTGACAAACGCTTTTACTCACAAAGTCGTCTCTGCGGCCACATGCCACGTTCGTGATTCTTGCAGTTACTGACTAGCAGCTCTACGAAAACCAAAAAGGAAACGAGATATCTAGGCCTATTAACACTCATTAACCATGCCCTGAAAACAGTGACTAAGTAGTCAGGGTATAGGTGCTGGATGAGTTCTTTTGCTGCTTAAACAATTAACCACAAACCAGGTTAGTGGCCCAAAACAAATGCACTGTTTTATAGCTCTGCAGGTTAAGAATCCAAATTAGATGGAGCAGCTGCCTTGCGTCTGGAGGCTTTGGGAGAACCCACTTCTTTGTCCAGAACTTTCTCCCAACCCTTGTGTCTCGGCCGGCACTCAGGCCACCACTTCTGCCTTTGCATCTTTTCTGAAGCCCATTGCTGCATCTTTAAGGACTCCTGTGGTCTAAATTCTCTCAGTAATCCAGTGGAATCTCCCTTTCTTAACATGCTAAATTTAATCACATCTTAAAAGTTTTCATGTAAAGTAATCCATTTCTTTTTCATGTAAAGTAAAATGTTCTCAAGTTTACAGGCTCAGTCCTTACATATCTCTATGGAGCCATTGTTCTGCTTGCTGTGACATCCTTGCAGTAAATTTCTACAAAGAATACTCATTCCTCTCTCTGTCTCTTCTCTCCAGTATCCTCCTATAGCTGAATTGTCACTTTTGACTGCTGTTATAAAAACACTATCAACAAGGCGACTTATAGAAAGAAGATGGCTTACGTTTCCAGAGGAGAGTCTGTAATGTCAGAAAGGCATGGCTGTAGTCAGCTAGAACCACACACAAACGCAGAGAGACACTGCAAGTGGGGCAGACCTTAAACTCTCAAAGCTCTCTCCACCAAGGGACGTGCTTCCTCCAGCAAGGCTGAACCTCCCCAGACAACAACACCAACTGGAAATCAAGTGTCCAAATACCTGAGCTTTGGGGGAACATTTCTCATTTGAACCCCCACAGAAGAGTCATTCAGTCTGGATGTCTTATAGTTTACAGGACACGGTGTAATTAAAATGACTATTAAATGTTCCCAAGATTTCAGAGATTTGCAACGGACATTTAATAAATAATAAAAAAAGTACAACTAAATAAAAAAACGATTAAGAAAATTAGATTTCACTTGCAGGGAATTCTCAATTCATGGAGAACTGAATTTTCCATCTGTCAGCTTGGTGTCAAGAGAACTCGAGGCTTCTTGATTGACATGGGAGGATTTTAACAACTTTCCATTTGCTAAGGAGTTTGACATGACTTTATGTCCAGGTCATGATGGCATTTTAACAGCGGCCCAAGGTTTTCAGACAGGAGACACTGAAGGGCAATGGCTCTCCTTTTGCACTAGAGGTCAGTCTGCCGCTAATTAGAAGGTCATAGGGAAGTGGACTGTGGCGGAGTAACAAAACATTGTTTAGCCGTTGACTGAAAAGATTGAAGAAAAACATTTCAAGTCAAGCCAAAATGGAACTGAAGGTCATTCAGTATCAAAATTAGACTGAGACAGGTGCAGGTACACGGGAACCCAGGTCTCCTTTAATTATCTCTTTCTGTTCGAATTGAATTCTATACATACAATTTCCTCTTATCAAATTTAACCCTGCTCAAAAAAAAATATTTTGGCTGTTAGATGTGACACCGTTTAGTCAAATACTTTGGATTCTGACTGTTATAGCAAATAGATTTACCTGTGACAATTAAACCATAGGGTGCAAAGCACACTGGGAGATCTCATCGATTGTGATTGGTCCTGATTAAATTCATCCTTTCCAATGCAACCCTCGCCAGGCCTCTGTTCATCTAAACTTCTTTCTGCTCTGGAGTGTGCACACAGGTAGCACACTCCTGACAGCTTTTCTGTTTGCCCTCTGTGTCACTGTGGCTTTCTCTTTTCCTTGGAGGCTGTTGGCCACTGTCTCTCCAGGACAAAGGGAGCAGAAGTCAGGGCCAGGGTTCAGAAGGCCAAGAATACTGACAGATTGACTTTTGGGATCAGCTTCAGTGAGACAGCTCAACTTTACTTGGGGTGGACAAGGGCTATATAGCTCTTGGGGAGTGGGTGGAGATTTCCAAGGTGGGCATACATTACTGGTGGAGGTGGAGGTCTTCGAATGCTTCATTTACATGAAGAGGAATTTCAAGAACCTGCTGGGCAGGTTTTAATGTGACTGTTCTCAGAGATTTTGGGGGGAGGGTTACAGGTAGGAAGGGCTGATTGGTCATAACACAGTACCTAATTATCATATGGTGGGAGGGGTGAGAGGGACTTAGGTGCTGAATCATGCATCTCTTGCAGGAAGCTTTAGTGCAGGGTCATCCTCCAGATAAGGTCAGGTGCCTGTGCTTAGAGACATTCTCCAGAGAAAGTCAGTAAGAAGGGTAGACCCTACTGAGCATGGGGATCCTTTTTGTGCCAAGCTTGGAGAGCTTTCTGGACATGGTGGACTGGGACCCGAATAGCAGAGTCTTCTAACACTTAGTTAGCATATTAATTTCTGCTTTATGCTTTCCTCCTGGGAAACCTACTTTGGCTTTTCTTAAGTGAGTAGACCTTCCTCTAGAAACTCTCCTGTTAGTCTTTGATATGTGACTAAAAGTCTCTGTTATCAATGTCTAGCTCCTCTAAGTTGTGAGGTCAGAAACTTGCTTTATTTATGTTTTTTCTTGTGTTTCCCATGTCTGGTACAATGTGTAGTAAATAGCTGATGTCAACTAACTATCTGTTGATGGAAAGAATATTTTAGCTATGTTTATCCCTATCTGTCCATCCATTGATCCATCCATCCATCCATCCATCCATCCATCCATCCATCACTCTATCTATCCATCCATCCACCCACCCACCTATCTTGTGTATGTATGTGCACCTATGTGTATTTGTACATGCATGTGCAGCGTGTGCACACTGTGGAGGCCAGAGGAGGACATGACAAGCCTTCTACTTCTCTAGCTTGTTCCTTTGAGACAGGGTCTAAGGGTCTTTCACTGAATTTGGAACTCACAATTTTGGGTTAGGCCGATGGCCAATGAAGCCCTGAGCTCTTCTTTCCCCACCTCTTCCCCAGTGCTGGTTACACAGGTTACACCTGGCTTTCTACCTGGGTGCTGGGGTCCCCCCAACTCAGGTCCTTGTGTTTACACAGTAAGTGCTCTTACGCACTGAACCTTTTCCCCACAGTCATGATCTTGATGCCTAAAGAAGAGAGAACTAGAGAAGAAAACAGGATACGGAATGAGTGTCAGTGAGAAGGGAAGCAGGATGTACTGATCGGCTCAAGTCACTTCTGAGTCTATGAGGTCAGTCTTTATTGTCATCGTATTGAAGGACATCAAAGCAGCATAGAAAGACTGTGGTATAACTTATCTTGGGGAGTGTGTATAATTTTGATCAATCAAATGTTTGTTTCTCTTTCCATTGCCAGTTTAAGTCTCAATGAATTGATTTACTGAAAAACCAAGCAAGTTAATGAAATGAATGATAAAGAATTATAAACCATGCTCTGTCATATGTTAACAGATAAAAATGGAATGATTTACAGTACTGCATGATGTTTAAAACTGCTCCTATGTCATTCTTTTGGATGTGAAACTGGCTGTAGCCTGTACTTGGAAAGTAGAAGTTTTTGATGAAAACTTAAACCAAAAAAAAAAAAAATAGAGACTGTACGGGCTCGTTTTGTGTGTCAACTTGACACAAGCTGGAATTATCACAGAGAAAGGAGCTTCAGTTGAGAAAATGCCTCCATGAGATCCAGCTGTAAGGCATTTTCTCAATTAGTGGTCAAGGGGGGAGGGCCCCTTGTGAGTGGTGCCATTCCTGGACTGGTAGTCCTGAGTTCTATAAGAAAGCAAGCTGAGCAAACCAGGAGAAGCAAGCCAGTAAGTAACATCCCTCCATGGCCTCTGCATCAGCTCCTGCTTCCTGACCTGCTTGAGTTCCAGTCCTGACTTCCTTTGGTGATGAACAGCAATGTAGGAAGTGTAAGCTGAATAAACCCTTTCCTCCCCAACTTGCTTCTTGGTCATCATGTTTGTGCAGGAATAGAAACCCTGACTAAGACAGAGGCTTACTTCTTGGATAATGGATACTCTAATCCAAGAACTGCTGGTGGATTTAGTGGAAACCGAGAAAACCATTAATTTTTAAACAAAATAGGAACTGCTACTTCCTACCAATATTAGTAATTGATAGTGAGTCATAACTTAAAGCATGAGAGAGAAATGGGAAAAAATATACTGAAGAATCAAAAAGGCAATTCACAGATTTTTATTAGGAGTAAAAAAGTAAAAAAACAAGTCAGGCAGTGGTGGTGCATGCCTTTAATTCCAGCACTTAGGACGAAGATATCTGGGTGTCAGGCTAGCCTGGGCTACAGAGTGAGTTCCAGGACAAAAAATTAAAAGTTAGTAACTTATTGTCAGGATAATGAGAAAATCTTTATTATTAAAATCATGAAATAATATTGGACACAAAAAATCCCTGCATTTTTGTATCCAAATGCAAAATGAATATTCTAGATGATGTGCATATGTATTTTTTACATAATGAAAACTAATATCTAATAAGGATTTTTAACAGATATTGAAAATACCTTTAGATAACTATATCTAAATTTTCTGATAGTATTGAAGTTTTTATTAAAATATTAATAACTGGTTAGAAAATACAAATAATAAGAGTTTCATATGGAAGAATGTATTTTAAAAGATGTCAATTTTTATCAAATTAATTGATTTTAATGACACTAATAGAATTCCAGTTAGCATTTCTTTTCTGATATCCTGAAAAAAAAAGTTACAAGATTTGATGGTAAGAGCATTAATTACAAAAGGTTTTTGTCAGGAGTGACGAGATAGCTCAGTGGTTAAGAGTACTGGCTGCTCTTGCAAAGGACCTGGGTTTAGTTTCCAGAACCCACGTGGTGGCTCACAACCTCATCTCAGGTTCCAGAGGGTCCGATGTCCACTTCTGACCTCTGCTGGTAATGCACACACACTGTGCTTAGGGAAACCATCCATACCCGTAAAATAAATAAAATCTAAAAACTAAAAATACTTTGTGAAACAAAAAGGACACAAAACACTTTCGAGGAGAACTAGCCAAGGTGGCACACGCCTTTAATGTCAGCACGCAAGAGACAGAGGCAGGCAAGTCTCTGAGTTCAAGGTAGCTTTAGGTCAGGCAGGGATTTGTGAGACCTTGTCTCAAAAAAAAAAAAAAAACAAATTCAAAGGATTATTAAAATAGAAGAGTAGTAATGTTACAACAAACATGCATTTTTTAAAATATAGAACAGAATGACCAGAAATACTGTATTATTTTTCCCATATGTATGGTGTCTGTGTGTGCGTGTGTTCGTGTGTGTGTTCGTGTGTCTGTGTGTGTGTGTGTGTGTTTTACAGGCCCACTTATGGCAGCCAGAGGCAGGTGTTGGGTCCCACCCACCTCTTTCTGCAGCATCCCTCACCCATTTTTTTTTTCTTGTAAATTGGCTGTCAACAAACCCCAGTGATCACATTTCCACTTTGTCGTCCTTTAACAGGAAGTTCGGTCCACATAGTCAACGAACTGACAGCACCACGCAAAAGGGAAACAGCAAATTTGGTGGATCCCAATTTATCTTTTAAAAACGTTCTCCTTAAATATTTTGTCTATTTTACAAAACAAACCTAGAAACGCAGCTGAGTAAATATTCTCCAGTTAGGTTGCCCCAGCCACTCCGAACCGGAATGGAGGAAGGTGTATGCTGTGGCAAACAAAACAAAAAAACCAAAACAACACAACAAAATAAAAAAATCAAAACAAACAAACAAAACAACTCATCCCCACCACCATCCAAAAAGCAAACCAAACAACGAAAACCTTTCACGGCAGCGGCAGCGCGCTGCTTTACGGCACTCGCCCCGCCCCTCTGCTGTCCGGGGCGAGAGAAGCCGGCAAACATGGCGGCCCCCTGCTTCCTTGGACTGTCTACTCTGATCGCCTTGGCGCTCTTGTCTCTCGGCAGCTCCGCCGTTAGTCACATCGAGGTAGGCATCGGTGTCTGTTGCGGACTGACCCCAGGGAGGACCGTGAGGGAAGCTGCCTGCAGCATCTTTCCTCCCCGGGCTGTGCTGTGGACCGTCCGTCCTGAGGACAGTGACCCGATCCAGCCTTAAGCCCTCGGTGACAGAGGAGGACCCGGTCCTCTGCTCCTGTGACAGGCAGGGCTTGCGTCAGGACTGTCACGGCTTTGGTGTTTTGCGGCTTGGCCCGACCTACCTCTTCTCGAGGCTGTAGGACGTCAGGTTTCTTTCCCGTGCTTTTACCAGTGATTCCTCCAGCGAAGCGCTTTGGATTTCTAGCATTGTTTTTAGACCTGCTTACCCTGCCTGCTCAGGAACCCGGGGCGCCAGCAGACGTTTGAAAAACACTGTGCCAAAGTTTCATCTCTCACCTAGACTGCAGTCGTTTTCTAACGATGCCTGGAGTAGTTCTGGTTCTTAGTCTGTTCTCTAAGCTGCTGACTTGATCGTGTCACTCAGGGTCCCTTCTTGAAATCTCTTGCCTCCCCTCCTCTTTAAATATTTCGGTTTGTTAAATTTTGAGTTTTTCAAACCACTGGGACCCCTTCTGCCACTGGCCCAGATTTTCCTTGTTTGGAATTGTCTTTTATCCTTTTTTTTTCATATTTCGGATATTCACCCAAAATGTCACTTCTGTAGGGAAACCTCTGACAAAGTTGTATTCTGTTACAATTACAAACCACATTTGGTGTCTTTATAGATTGTGTGGTGGGTTCTTTGCTAAGTGGACAGTAATCTCTAATGCAGGCAAGCACCGTGATAAGCTATCATACCCACCAGGGTAGATGTCTATGTGTACAGTAGTTAGTAAGTGAACATAATAGTGCAGTGCATTTACATGTCCACCTGTATTAAACTCTGATGTTTAATACAGAGAAAATGGCATGCCTTTTGGTGATTTTCCTATCACCACACATATTTCGAGGTGCTTGGCACGCAGTGGGTGCACCATCAACTGAATGTTGAGTGAGTAACTTTACATTGCCGAGTTGTCAGTAAAGTTTCAGTGGAGTGACAATTTTGAGCCTAGAGATTATTTAGGTCAAATCTCATTTTCTTTTGGAGAAATTCCAGTCTAAAGTGGAAACTGACTTGCCCCACTGTCAGGTACAGCTCATTTTTTAGTTCAGGCCTTCCCATCCCTAAAGCAATGGGTTATTCACAGTAGCATCCTGTTTGTTGCTTTCCTTGGCGTCTAGGCAGCTGTTAGGAAAGGACTTGGGGGGTGGTGGATGTAGAGATGGGTCTGTTCTCACACTTGAATGGGACTTTTGTCCCTGAAAGTTTTCTGTTAGCCAGACAGCTGAAATCGCCGTTTATTAGGCAATAATTTTGTTTCAATCTCTGTTCTTACATTCAGTGAGTCTGCTTCCAGCTCTATAGATGGAAGATGAAGGCAGGGGGAGTTAGGCTGCTTCTTTAAGGTATGCTCGAGTCAGTGAGTGATAGATCCAGGTTTGAATTCAGACATGCTGATTGCTCTACAATGTGCAGTTCGGAAGCAGACCTGGGTTTGGTGCTGTGCCCATCCGCCCTTATTTTAATGTGTCTGCTGTTTGATTTTTTTTGTTTTGTTTTCCTTTTGATCAATTTGACACAAGCTAGAGTCATCTGTAAAGAGAGAACCTCAGTTGAGAAACTCTTCTATAAGATTGCCCTGTAGGCAAGTCTCTGGAGACATTTTCTCGATTAATGATTGACGAGGACGCCCCATCTTTGTGGGCAGTACCTACCCTCCATCCCTGGGCAGGTGGCAAGCTAATCATCAGTATTCCCAATGGCCTCTGCTTCGGTTCCTGCCTCCAGTTTTCTACCTGAGTTCTGGCCTGGCTCTCCCTTCTGACGTATTAGCCAAATAAACCCTCTCCTGCCCAAGTTGCTTTTGGTCAGCATTCCGTCACAGCAGTAGAGAAGCAAACAGAACATTGTGTCATGAAACATTGTGTTTGTTAGTTGGGAAGATGATGTTTATGCTGAAGTTTTTAATGTGTAGAAATAGCAGATGTCACTTTCGAATTGCAATGGTATGGAACGGTGAGTGACACTAGGCTAGAGGACATATCGAAATACATCCGTGCGTTCAAATACACATATTCAGCATGTAAAAAGTATGGATAGTGAATGACATTTGAACAGAAAAATGAGGAAAAATTGTATTTGTCTGAGATAAAGTGTTTAAAAACAAGCAGGCTTGTGGGAACTTATCTCCTGAAAGAATAGCTAGAGAAAGGGAAAACCTGAAACAAAACCTCAGTGGTTTATATAGATGCTTCAGTATGTTTTAATATTCAAATATTTTCACTATTGGATAGCTGGTGTTTAGTGTTGTGACTGATATTAAAGAGTGACCATAACTGCAGAGATCTCAGAGAATCAGCAGCAGTGTTTGTCACGTGACTTGAGCTCGACGCCGATGTTAGAAGCACAAGGGGTTATTCTGTGTCGGTTGATGAAGGAGGGAGACGATACGACCTCACACTTGGGATCAAAGCTTTCTTCAGGGTACTGTTATACTCAGAGCGGAATTAAATGTCGAAAAGTTCTTATAACTGTTTCCATATTCTCACTGCACAGAGAGTGTTTCAATAGAGGGATTATCAGTATAACCTGAAAAGGATTTTGAAGTTTAATGACTTATGTTTTTGTATATGCTGCTTTTGGTCACTGGCATAAAGTCATGTCTTCAAAAATATTTAATCAAAAGTGTGCCAAATTTGTACTGCATTAGTGCATCTACCCGATGAGAGGCCCGATCCTGTTAGAGCTTAGATCCTGTGGGAAGAGGGGATTTTAACGAGCACACTAAGCTACCGGTACCCAAGAAGACGAGAAGCAGTGATGAGCATGAGAAAAGAAGATGGTGCGTGGGTTGCGGTTTTAAACGGATAACTTCCACGCAGAAAGACTAAAATGTGACTTCACTTGGATTTGTTTAATGCTTCCTAGTTTTAAAGCAAGGACATATGTGCAACATGTCTCTGTGGTTCTGTAAATGACACCGTGGTGTGGGGTTGGCAGTGCTTTTGCTCAGAGTGTGTGGAAGGGGATAAGTACATTTACTTACTTTCTTTACTTACATACTTATCCGTGCTCGAGATTAAGTCCTGGGGCCGATCCTTGGTAGGCAAATGCTCTGCGGTTAACTTATATGTTCAGCCCAGAGCCAAACATCCTCATTAAAGTTACTTTGTTTAATTAGTATCTCAAGCAAGACTGCAGCTTTGATCTCCAGATTTCTAGGTTAGGGCTGTTTTCTCAGTTAGCTCTTAAACTAGGTAGGGCTTTTTGTAGTAAACAGTATCTTTTAGAAGCCACATTAATTGGCATTAGTTAATTAACATTAATTACTTGATTGTATGCTCCATGGGACGCTTGTGGGTGTCAGAGGACAACATATGGGAGTCAATTTTCTCTACCATGTGGGTCCAGGGATTGAACCCAGGTCCCCAGGCTTGGCAGCAAGTAGTTCCTAGTTTATGTTTGATTATTTTGTTCATAAGGCCAAGTAAATAGCTTCATAAATGAACTTGATTGCTATTATAGAAAAGCCCAGGAGAGGCTAGAGATGGCTCAGTGGTTAAGAGCCGTTTAGCTTTTCCAGAGGACCCAGGTTTGGTTCCCAGTACCTACTTGATGGTTCACAGCTGTCTAGAACAACAGTTCCAGAGGGTCCAATGCCTTCTTCTGACCTGTGTGGACACTAGGCGTGCCCTTGGTGCACATACCAGCAAAGCTCGCCTGCACATAAGTAAATCTAGAAATTCAGATAAAAAGGTCCATGAGTCCTGAATATTGTTTACCCCTCTTTAATTCTGGGAAATTGTATGTTTCCATAAAATGTGTGTATGCGTGAGTGATTTTGCCTTTATCCGACCCACAGGATCAAGCAGAACAGTTCTTTAGAAGTGGACATACAAATAACTGGGCTGTTTTGGTAAGTATGCTCTTTCAACATGGATCTTGGTGCTCATATTGTCTGTTCCTATCTATCTATCTATCTATCTATCTATCTATCTATCTATCTATCATCTATATGTATATCTATATGTAGTGAATTGTGAATTAATTTTTTTAAAAATAAAATGTATCCTGTAAAATAAAAAAATTTGATAGAAAAAGAAAACCCTCCCTCCCTCCCTCCCTTTATCTCTTCTCCCTTTTTTACCTTCCTCTTCCTCTCCCACCCCACATTGTCTCTCTTTGAAAAAGGGTCTTATGTAGCCCAGGCTGGTTTCAGACTCACTATGTAGCTGAGGCTGGCTTTGAACTGCTGGTGCCCTTGCCTCCACCTCCTGCGTGCTGGGTTTGCAGATGTGGACACTCTAGCAAAATCAGCAACTCTTTTTGTTTTTAACTTTATTTTAAATTGACAATAGCTACTAATAATATTTCTTACTTTAAATTTTTCTGCCAAGTGGCGATTTGTAAATAAATACAAGAATGCATTTGAGGTGCAGTCATTATGAGAAACGTGCAAAATGTAGAATTATTTTAATGCTTGAAATGAATGAATTTCTGTGTAGTATTAGTTTATAGATAATTTTACTGATGCTGTCTTATTCTTTTTTATGTTTGCAAGAAATGATAATTGTAGAAAATTCAAATCATACAGAAAGGAGTAAAAGAAGAAAAGACAGACTAATTGCCTGTGTGAATTTTACCTCAGCTAAAAGGAGTGAGTGTTTTCATGCTCCACATTCCAGAGTCAGTATTTGGGGAACCCCTCTGTCTTCATAGAGCATAGAGATTCTTTCTGCATTTGTGTATTGTGTGTTTCTCACACTGGGACTGCCCTTAGTCTGTTCTTTTGCATTGCCTTACCATAGCTTAGGTTCTTTCCTTATTCATGGATATATAGGTTTCTTATCTTTTCCAAGTTCTGTGAGGTTTTCTGTGTTGGGATACATTGTATCATTTAGTTCCTGGATATTGAGGTCCTAAGGTTTTATTATTTTGTTCAGAGTTATGTTGAACATTCTGTTTGAAATTGAGGATCTCACTCTTTAGCCCAGGCTGACCCCCAATGTATAGCAGTCCGGATTCAGCTTTGCCAAAGCTGGAATGCTAAGCACGCACCACCCCACCTGCCTGGCTGTTCTTAAATGTGCGTGTTTATGGACTTGACTGCTTTTCCTCAGCAGGAATTCCTGGGGTGTGGAGCTGTGGCGCATGGCCTTCCCCAGGAAGGCTGCTCTTCTTGTTCTGAACTCAGCTCTTGTTTCAATAGCTTTTTCCTGTTTGACTGCTACACAAGAAAATAATGTCTGACTTCGCATTCTTTCGTTTCTCAGCACGGTTTGCTTACTGGCCTAGTTTTTTTCTCTACCTTCCAACTCCCTGCGTGGTGTAAATTTATATCTTTAATACAATCTGGAGCACGAGTTTGTGCTTGTCATTCCCCAAATAGAGTACACATAAGCTCACTTTTCCTGTACATTGATCCTTTTTATTACCAGAGTTTCATGTCATGGCATCTGGTTAGGAGAAAGACTGAGTCTGCTTCAGTACAAGACAAAGGTTCTAGACTCAGTTCCGAAAAACTCGGCGATTGGGTGCATATAAAGAACACGGTTCTGTTTCGCTCCCGTTTCTAGAGGCTGGAAAGTCCATGAACCCGGCACCAGCCTCTCCAAGTAGTGGTAGAGGGGCGGGGTGGGGGGGAGTTTCAGGGGGTGGGGAGCTTGTCACTGAACCATCGTCTAGCCAAGGGCATCGCATGGTGAGGCAGAGAGTCTGCCAGGTCAGATCTCATTTTTACGAAACCACTAACACTGTCATGGATCCAGCCTGATGACCTTAGTCAGTCTTCATTCCTGCCCAGAGACCCCGCCTCGAGATCTCGTCAACACTGAAGTGGGAGTTAAATTTTGGACTATGAACTTTGGGAATCATTTTTAGATGATAGCAACGGACAACCAGGAGAAAGGGGAGGGGAGGGGGAGGGAAGGGCAGGAAGGCCAAGAAAGGAGCAGAGACTGTGTCAGCACCATCAACTCACGCTGAAAGAGGAGGGATGTTTGACACCCGGCCTTGCAAGAATATAGTGGGACCACAATAAAGTGAGAAATATACCCAAAGTCTAACATAGACACGAGAGTAATGACTTCCTGAAGGCCTTACAAGGAGCTTGCTCAGGGCTGTCCCCTAAAAGGATGGGGTCATCTACAGGCCGTAAAATAAAGTGCAGTTACAGTGACGGTGTGTGTAATTGCCATTATATTTCCATCAAGTAGAGTAGGATAGCATGGGATAACCCAGGGTGTGTCTCCTACCACAGGAGACTTTCTGGAGGGATTGAAAGACAAGAGAGAGGTGACTTTAACATTGGCAGTCATAGAGACCCAGGCTGACCCCTGCTAGAAGGAAAGGTGTGTGGGGGGAGGTTCTTCCACGGTTAACCACTGAGAGCAGTTCCTGGGTGTGGACTAGATAGCAGCTGGTGTGCAGACCCTGCTGCTACACGGGAGAGCTGTTAGCTTAGCTACACATATGTCAACGTCTCAGTACTGGTGCTCCAGATGACAGGAAGGGTGAGAAACAGATTCTACTGCAGCATGAAACCTCAGTCAGTTGGGCTTTCTTAAACAGAGAATCACGAAGTTTGTCCATGCCCAGTTGAAAGTACCAGAAATGGTGCAGGGGAGATTGCTCAGCCGGTAAAGTGGTCAGATCCCCAGGGGCACATAAAATCTGAGCAGGGCGGAAAAATCTGTGCCTGCACTGGGACTGGGTGGAGGCAAGGAGATCTTTGAAGCTAGCTGAGTCCAGATTCAGTGAGAGGCCCTGCCTCAAAACGTAAGGTGGATCCAGTGTTACAGCACACATTGATCTGACATGTGACATCTCCATGCAGCCAGATCTACCTGCCGCGTACCCACTGTCTACTACCCATCTCCCCTTTCTCACCTCCCGCCAGAAACCACACAGGTCCCTCATCTTGTTGTTAGCTAGATTTTCAGAACTCCAAGTTTGTTTCCTGTCCGAGTTAATTTGCTCTTAGCCTTGAGCAGAGGATGAGAGGTAAGTGAAGCCTGCCACCCGCCTGCCCGAGCGAGGCAGAAGGAAACTTTAGCTCTACCCGTTTGGTATAAGCCTTTTTGTGCCCTCTAACAAAGTAAGCCAAGAAACCATGAAGCCAGTCTTCCCCTCACCAGAGGAGGAGGAAGAGGCGGTGCTGAAGGACGAGCTGAGGCTGCTCCTCGCCCTCATCACTGCTCTCCCATAGTGTCAGCGTCAGTTTCCTTGTGTCCTTTTAGAAGGTCCCAGGAGGGCCGCCACGGTTGTATCTCCACTTCCTCTTGTGAAAACAAATGGCTAAGACACGCCCCTACAGTATCTCCTCATGCACTCCATTGGCTGAATATTTAATAATTTATATTAAGTTGATATTTCCTGGTATCTCTACTTCGTTTCTTTTAGTTCTCTTTCTAGTCTTTGTTAATTTTCTGGCTAATAATTTGTAATTGAAAGTGAGGACAGTTTCTTATGCTTATTAAATAACAAGCTGACACAAGGCCCTTACTTCTGCATAAAGTGCAGTAGAAACCCCGGCCTTCGTTGTGGTTAGCTTCTTCTAATTGTTTTATACATCTTCAGACTTTCAGTTAGAGGGACTGTAGGCTCTGGCAGTGACTTGTATCCATTTTGTTTTGTTTTCATTTCTTTTCTTTATTTTCTTTTTTTCCTTTTGGCCAATGCTCAGTCGGAAGAGACAGGAGTTCATGTATGTAAATGTATGTAAATATGTCCATTCTACCCATACTGACTTACGTGTTTTAATGTGGTTAGAAATTTCAGTCAGTTCCATTGCATTCTCAGATGATAATTCACTTTAAGTATTAAGGAAACCACAACAGTTATACCCCTCCCGCAGATATGTCACGTCTGCTCAGTCACAGGCCTATGGCAGGAGATAGGAGAGTGTACCGCAGATACAATGACTGCCACGTGTCTGTCCGCATGTCTCACTGGGGTAGATTTCAAAAAAAGGAAAATAGCTTCTGTGCTAAAGTTAGATTTCCTTAGTAACTTAAGAGAGACTTTTCTCCTCAATTCTGTATATGTGTGTGTATCTGAGTGTGGGTTTGTGCTTGTGAGTGCAGTACCCATGGAGGTCAGAAGAGGGCAATGGTTCTCCAGAGTCGAGGCTTACAGGGGATTGTGAACTTTCCTGGGTCCTGGGAACTGAGCGTGGGTCCTCTGCAAGAGCAGTAGGCGAGCATAACAGCCAAGTCTCTCTAGCCCCTCTCTAGGTCCCTTGATATTTTTAGTGATCTTTACTTAAGTGAAAAATTTGGTTGACTTCCTGTAGTGTTCAGTAACTTTATAACACAGCTCATCTCATGTGTGTATGAACCTATTTTGTAAGTTGTATTTGGTGTCTGTCTCACTTCCCACAACAGATGAAGCAATTAAATTGAGATACAGACATTGCATACCACAGGGTAGTTAGTCTGTGAGGAGGTTACAGATGTTTTCTTTGATTCTAAGGAATCAACTCTCTTAGAAATAGGGACACTACAGAGGCACAGAAGTGGAGATGAGCTGTGTTAGGTCAGAATTTGGTTAAGTTCTGTGTGGACTGTTTTCTCTTCAGCTGGGCAATCTTATTTACTATCAGTTGTAAGAGCCTTTCTTTAGGGAGATTGGTTTTATTGAAAGGTTTTTTTTTTTTTATGTTCTTTGATGTTTCTAAGCCCGAAATGCTTTCTTCAGGCATTTCCACATAGATTTCAACTACGATAATTCTGAAATTCATGGTTTGACTCATAAAATCATGTTTTTGTTTTAACTCTAGGTGTGCACATCCCGGTTCTGGTTTAATTACCGACATGTTGCAAATACTCTTTCTGTTTATAGAAGCGTCAAGAGGCTAGGTATTCCAGACAGGTAAGCCATCTCAGCTAAGTGTAATTTAAAACCCTGTGAAGCCAGCTCTTAGCTCAGTTGATGTTGAACGAGGTAAAGAAGCCAGGTTCTCAGTGTTGGTTGTTGGACATACCATCGTGTGTGGCATCGATGTCAACTGAGGACCACAGTGCACAGTGCACATGAGAGCAGGGAACACTAAGGTAAGAGGATTTGGTAAATCTGGTTATTTCGTGTTGTTTATTAAGCGCTTTCCTTGGAGGGATTTTTTTTTTTTTAAATAGGTTACTATTTTAAGCAGAAAAAGGACTGATTGAAAACATGTTGATTTATTCATTAGATTCTGGGGAGAGCCATAGCCTTAGCTAATCAGGAGCAGGAAAAGCAGATAGAATGGGAAACTAAAAATCATTACATGAACGCAACCTGGTGAGAGATCCATGCTGCAGATTGCTGAAGCTGGGCTCTGCTGCACAGTGGCGGGATGTCTAAAGCTACCTCGTGTTGCTACTGCCTCCTGCTGCCCAGAGCCAACCCTAGCACCCTCAGCTTCTTCTGTTTCTTCTAGTACCTGTTGGAATGCCATGCTGTCATGCTGTCATGCTGGTAGTACACCGTAGGTTTGCTGTCTGTGTTGGTGCTGCAGGGTGACTGGAAGGACGAGCGGATGGCATTGTGTTTTCTGAGTAGAAAGATGCACTCTGCAGAATATCCCTCAAGTGGGACATTTCCTACCTGTAGGGAGTCAGGGACTATTACCAGACCATGGACTTTGGATTATTATGGCAAGTTTGGTTCTGCTGCACCCCCAGAAGACACAGTTGTCTCAGTTCAGGGTTGATTCATTCAGTGCTCTCCGGGGGGTGGGGGGGAGCTTGCTAGTGAGACAAGAGTTTGAAAGCTGCCTTTTATGCTGATTTTGGTTGTCACTTCAAAGGCTCAGCACCTATGACATAGTGCTAATATAATGGGGCTCTTGCAGGATTCGAGCAGGACAGCAGAGAGAGAGTAAGGTGCTGCAGAGGCCAAGGACACAGTGTGTGCCTTGGGGGCCAGAGACGCTGTGCTGTCCTGACAGATGCTTTTGGTCTGAGAAAGCACAAATGCACAGCTCAGTATCCATGTTCCATCCCACCTAGGAGTCAGAGCCAGCATGTGCTGTTACTGCTTTTAGTAGTGTCCTCTAAGTCTGAGGAGGAGGGTGACCCGTCAGGGATGCTGTGTCAGGGATGCCACCTGAGTTCTCTCTTGCTGTCAGTGGGTCCTTCGCAGGTAGCGCTTTGGCTTATAACTTCTCCCTCTCTGTGCATCCAGAGGCTTTACAGTAGTTTTATTTTGGAAGCGGGATGGAGTCAAGCTGTAGTGAGTCCTTAGGACATATTGCTCTGGCTTGAGATTTGGAGGGTCGCTGAGCAGCAGAAGGGCGTGACAGCATGTGCTATTCTGTATGCCGAGTTTATTAAGTTTGCCCTTGAGTTTCTGAAGGATTTCTTTTGAGGTTATTTTGTTTCAGATGCTTGTTTGTAGCTCTGTTTATGCAGCCTTTGTTCTAGACGTGAATTGGGGGATTCAGGCAAGGAGAATTTCATTCTGCTTATTTTTTTTTAACAAAGAGAAATTAACAGCAACAAAAGAGATAGTTTTGCTGTTAGCTCAGTATGGGAAATGTTTCTTTACTGTTATAGCATTTACAGTTAGAGGTTTCTATTAATATACATTATCTCATTTTATCTTACAATACTCCTTAGAGATTGGGATAATTATACATATGATTTAAATACCAAATTAAATCCTAAGAGGTATATCTCCGTATTGAAGGCAGTAACTAGGTGGTCATGGAAACAGTATGAAGTAACCCTAAGGAATGGCCCTTGGATTTCCCACTTTCTTTTTACTGAGTTTGTGGGTGGCTGCTGTCCTGTTTGTTTTTCCCTCATGCCTAATCCCTCCTGCTGCAGTGTCTCAGCAGGCTCTGTGCATGCAGCACCTGTGGATCTCTAACCCTCAAACCCCAGGTCTCCCAAAATCTGACACGTTCACATAATTCTAGAGGAAGTGTCTGCACTTGACCTCGAGTGATAGACCGAGACACAGGTGTGCTAGCGAGTGTCTGAGGCATCAACAGATTCCTGTGCAGAGCTTTGTCCCATCTGCAGGGTACTTCAGTGTGCGTTCTGCAGTCTGAACCATCTCCTCCCTTCCCAGCTCATCCTACACACAGCTGTTAGACCGAGCTTCCTCAGATACCGCGTGCGTCATCTCACGCCCACGAGCACTGTGGTGAATCTGTCTGTTTTAACAGACCCGAGCATTTCTAGCTGTAACTGGTGTTTTGTTAATTTTGACTCACTGTGTTCAATTTGTTAACTTGTTTTGGTTTCTCTGACTTAACAGTGGTCATTCGTGTCTAATTTTGACCATTTATCCTGTCTAGACGCTTGCAGTATTGGGTTCACTTTCAGACTCTTAGGTCTTACTGTTCTCATTGTGTAGAATACTCTGTGTAGGAAGGGCACCCTGATTTCTGTTAATTGACTGATACGTTAAAGCCATTCTAATTAGTTTGTAAAAAAATTAAAGTCACTATGTTAATAGCATTAAATATTTGTTCCATGGCTAGTTTATGATTTTATTTTATTGTACAGAAAATCATCTTTATAACTTGTAATGGACAGAAGTAGTGGAACTATATAAATATGTTTTGTAAACAATTTCTGATATGGTCCCATAATTACAATGAAGATAATTTTAGCTTATGTCTTTGAATGTTCTTTCTCTTGTCTCCTGTCACTTTCTAACAGTTTTTTCTCATGTAGTCTTTAAATGTGTAAATAACGATATTTGAATATAGATCCTTACACATTCTGAACAATCTGTCCTTCCTCACTTTGGCAGCTGATGTGTCTCACACTTTATGTGATATTCTTGGTGGAACAGTGTGTAAGATCTTGTGTGTGAGTGTGTGTGTATGTGTATGTGAGTGTGTGTGTGTGTGTGAGTGTGTGTGTCAGGGGGGCATGTAGTGTGGTTAGGAAATGACATTTGCTTTAAGGGGACATAGTGATCCAGGTAACAGGGACATTTTAGCCACCACCTCCGTGCTGTGGTGTTTAGAAAACAAAAAAAGATCAGTTTTCAAGCCTCAGAAGACCTTCAAGGGCGTTAGCTGGCATGAGGGAACATTCTGTCTTCATGTGTAGCTGGATTGAGAGGTCTTTGGATGCTTGTTCCTTCCCCAATACCACTGTGTTTGTCACTGTCACTGTCACTGTCCTGTCTGGTAACATGATTTTCTTGTACCTGTCCTTTAGAATCATCTATTCATGGATCTTGACTTTCACATGACCTTTCCTTTTGTAGTAGTGGGGATGGTACCCAGGCCTCCTAGTAGTCACATGACCTTTCTGTGTATGGTAGTGGGGATGGTACCCAGGCCTCCTAGGCAAATGGTTCATCTCTGAGGTACATTCACAGCCCTTCTACATTTATTTATTTTCTAAGGGAAGCATAATTATTCAGGTTTTTTTGGATGTTGGCCTGAATAGTGGACAGCTTTCTCTTTCCCTCCCTCTCCTGTTCTCTGCCTGTGTACACACACACACACACACACAATATATATATATATATATATATATATATATATATATATATACATATATATATATATATATATTGATCCTGTTCAACCCTATGTCATCTTTTATTTCTCTTCTCCTCCCATTGATCGCTTTTTTCCTGAGTAACCCTGTTTTACTTTCTTTTTTTGTGACACACTGAGTTTGATCAGAGTTAGTTGCATGAGCAGAGGTGAGTTCTTTACCAGAGGATGGCTTGTGGCTATACTGTTTAGTAAAATGTCTCTTCCTCCTTCAGCAAACATTAATAGCCTGCAGTTACTTAGAGAATGGTGGGATTCATGAATAGAGTCCGTCCCCAGCCTTGACTGAATGTTGACACACTCTGCCTTGTGCATGTAAGCACAGTTCTGTGTCTTCATGACTGCAGTGGTCATGTCATGTCCAGAAAACGGCACTCCTCCCACAGACAGCAGTGCTCCTTGGTGCTCCTCCCACAGACAAGAGTATGTGGGAGTTCCTTGGT
>NW_021620812.1:2641999-2647050 GCF_004785775.1 Grammomys surdaster
AATGCTCTTTAGTGCTCCTCCCACAGACAGCAGTGCTCCTTGGTGCTCTTCCCGCAGACAACAGTGCTCTATGGTGCTCCTCTCACAGAAAACAGTGCTCCACGGTGCTGCTCCTGTCTCCCTCCTATGTGCTTTTTGTCCCCTTTTTGTGATGTTCTTCCCTGAGTCTTGGAAGGGTGTCTTGATAGTTTTCTTGTGTCAGTTTGACACTATCTAGAGAACTTCAGTTGAGAAAACGTCTTAATCAGATCATCTGTAGGCATGTGTGTAGGATATTTTCTTTATTAATAATTGATGTGGGAGGGCCCAGCTCACTGTGGGTGGCCCCTCTCCCCCTTGGGAGGTTCTGGGTTGTATAAAAAAGCAGGCTGAACAAGCTAGAGCCATGGGAACAAGCCAGTAAGAAGTTTCCATAGCCCAGTTCTGCTCCAGGCTGCACCCTTGGGCCCGTGTCTCAGCTCCCCGAGCGAGGACTGTGCATGTCAGCCAAATAAGACTTTCTCCCTGCTTGGTTTTGCTCAGTGTTGGATCACAGCAGTAGAAGGAAGTTAAGACAAAGGAGGTGATAAAGAAGTCCTGATGGGGTGAGCGTGCTAGGGTGAGTGCCCCGTGCTCACCACTGGAGTCTGCACACTCACCGGTTAGAAGTCTGTGTGTGGTGCCACATTAAAGAGAGAAACTTCCCCTTGGAGTAATTTAAACCAAGAGCAAGCCTGACCTTGTTCTGTCATCTCTGTCTGATGTCTGTCCCTGACAGGGCTTTGCTCCTTAGCACTGTGCTTGGCCTTGTAGGGAACTGGGAGAGCAGCCCAGAAGGCTTTCTGAGTGTCAGACTTTTCTGTGTATGAGCAGGCTTATCCCCACTTAATAACATGTAGCATTCATTGAATTAAATCTTACAATTTTCAATTATTTTTCTCTTAAATATTGTTGGTAGAATGCTTTTTTTCTCTTAAACATCTTTAGTAGAATGCTTTAGTCATCTTCTTCTTTGTTCACATTATAAATAATACCTTTCTCCAAACATGCTTTGCTAACTCTGATCATCACATGTACAGTTTAGCTTTTGTGGCTTCTTCTAGCAACTTATTGAACTCTAATGATTTGATCATAAAATTATTTTCTCAGAACTATACACAGATTCTTTCTTAAAACTCTTTGTACCAGAAAAAAAAATGTTGCCAATTTCCCAAATTGAAGTTTTAAGGTAGAAATTGTCTCTGAAGCCCTCAGAATTAATAGTCCAAAGAAACACATTCATTCTGAGAGAGTGTGTTCTAGAGAGGAAAGTGACTTTCCAGGTCAACAAAGTGCTTGTGACGTTCTTGTGTGTGCAGCCTTACAGACTTGATTTACCATGGTAAGCAATGACTTAATAACCACAAAAAATGACAGCTAGTCTTCAGAGCTTTCAATGAGAACAACTCAACTACTTGTTTTTACTTTCAGTCTGGTACTCTCCTGTAGTTACCTGTTGGTGTTTTAGTCAGTGGTCTATCTTGGTTTTTCAGAGCATTGTAACAGCCCTGTTAATCTAATGCTTATTTAATGATTACAATATTTAATGATTATTTAATGATTAGCAATACATTGAAGCCGAGTGTCTCCAGCTGTTTAGAGCGAAGGGTACTGTGACTCAGCAGAAAGACAGGCGGCAGTGCTTGGGGCGAGGGCCCTGGCATCAGGTGACTTGTTTTGGTTGTTGGCTCTGTTAGTGAGTTAGGCCAGACAGCACAGTGACGGGCAGCGGTGATGACGTGGTGGCTTTTACTTCAGGTTGGTACCAAACCAACACAGAAACAGTGCAGAGCATGTGAGCCAAGGGTGTGAGTGACTGGCCCACAGTGCCTTGTCCCTTGTTTCTCACTGTGATGCACTCTGATGTGGCAGTTAGCACATGGAGAAATAGGATTGGTCAGAGGAGTTCTGAACAGTCAGCAGGGGAGGATGCACCTGTCACTCAAGCCTGTCCCCTTGCTGTGCCTGCTCTCACCATGTGCTTTCTGTGCGTCATGCTTCTCACAGCTCCTCAGGCTTTGAGGACTGCGGATGGCTGGGGCCACGCCTAGTCTTCTTTCCTCTTGGGCAAGGTGATGGATAGAGATGGGGTACATGCTTGGGGTTGCCTAAGACCCAGCTCCCTTTTTTTTTCATAGTGTCTTAAATCAGCCTGTCATCTTTGAAAATGATTGTGTTGCTCTAGCATTAACTGACTGGCCCTGAATAATTTAGTAGTACTCCATTGTGTAGATGTACCACATTTTCTTTATCTATTCTTCGGTTGAGGGACATCTAGGTCTTTCCAATTTCTGGCTATTACAAATAAAGTTGCTATGAACATAGGTGAACAAGTGTCCTTGTGATATGGTAGAATATTTTTTTGGATATATGCCCAGGAGTAGTATTAGCTGGGTCTTAAAGTAGAACTATTCCTAATTTTCTGAGAAAACACAAAATTGATTTCCAGAGCAGTCATACAAGTTTGGCCTCCCACCAGCAGTAGAGGAGTGCTCCCCTTGCTCCACATCCTCACTGCATGTGCTGTCACTGTTCACAGATGATATGATACTATACATAAGTGACCCCAAAAATCTACCAGAGAACTCCTATGCTGATAAACACCTTCAGCAAAGTGGCTGGATACAAAATTAACTTAAAAAAAAAAAGCAGTAGCCTTCCTTTATACAAACGATTAATGGGACAAGAAAGAAGTTAGGGAAAGAACACCCTTCACAATAGCCATAAATAGTATAAAATATCTTGGTGTAACTCTAACCAAGTAAGTGAAAGATCTGTATGGCAAAAACTTCAAGTCTCAGAAGAAAGAAATCAAAGAAGATATCAGAAGATGGAAAGATCTCCCATGCTCATAGATCTCAGTAGGATTAACATAGTAAAAATGACCATCTTACCAAAAGCTGTCTACAGATTCAATGCAGTTCCCATCAAAAGCCCAACACGATTGTTTACAGACCTTGAAATTTACTTGGAAAGCTAACCCAGAATAGCAAAACCAATCCTGAACAACAAAAGAACTTCTGGAGATATCACCAGCCCTGATTTCGAGCTGAACTATAGAGCAATAGTAGTAAAAATTGTATGGTACTGGCATAGAATCAGACAGGTTGATTAATGGAATAGATTCAAAGACCCAGAAATAAACCCACACACCTACAAACACTTAAGTTTTGACAAAGAAGCCAAAACCATACAGTGGAAAAAAGAAAGCATCTTCAACAAATGGTGCTGGTCTAATTGGATGCCTGCATGTAAAAGATTGCGAATTGATCCGTGTTTATCATCTTGCACAAAAGTCAAGTCCAAGTGGATCAAGGACTTCAACATAGAACTGAATATGCTAAACCTGATAGAAGAGAAATAGCCTTGAACAAATTGAAACAGGAGACAACTTTCTGAATGGAACACCAGCAGCTCAGACACTAAGACCAACAATTAATAAGTGGGACCTTGTGAAACTAAAATGCTTCTGTAAGACAAAGAACACCACCGACAGAATAAAACAACAGGCTACAGAATGGGAAATATCTTCACCAAACCTATATCCAACAGAATGCTGATATCCAAAATATATAAATGACTCAAGAAGTTAAACACCAACAACCCAAATAACCCAGTTTTTTAAAAAAAAGTGGTACAGAGCTAAACAGAGAATTCTCAACAGGAATCTCTAATGGCAAGAAGCTGTTTTAAAATGTTCAGCATCGTTAGTCATCAGGGAAATGCAAATCAAAATGACTCGGAGATTCCACCTTAAACCTGTCAGAATGGCTGAGATGGAAAAGGTGGAAGTTTTATGCTAAGCTGTTTTCAGTGATGCTTGTTGCCTGCTTCCAGATCTGACAGAAGCATGTCTGTGTAGGCAGTAGAAAAATCAGAGTAACCAAGTCATGTCGACCTCCAAATGGAGCCTTCCATGTTCCCAAATTTGGATTGATATAAAAAACTACATGGAGTTCAAATCTCTGCAAGACCTTATCTGTGTGAGTTTCTTCTTTGGTGCCAGGGATCAAACTGATGGCCTGTCACATGCTTCGTCAGCATCTGCATCGGCAGTTTCCCCTAGCCTCACTCCTGATCCCCACAGAGTTGTATTGCATTTTCATATTGATCCTCTTCCCATGAACAGCTTTCCTGATTCCTTGGTTAAGAGAGACGTCAGGAGTGCTGTGTGAGGAAGGAACGGGAGAGCTTGGCTTGCGCTTACTTTCTCGTTACTGCTCTATGTTATCTGTTGTTAAAGGCAATGAACGCTCTTTATGGTAAAGACTTTTACTTAATTACGTGAGTGTAATTAGACTGGGCTGTAGGAATGATAACTATTGAGAAGAGAGAGTGTTTTGGGGCTTCTCAGGGTCATATTCTATAAGTTTGTTTCTTCCTTTTTAAGAGCCCTGAAAGCTTAGAGGTCAGCTCCAGTGGGCCGTTAGTTGTTTAGTGAGTGAATATTCTGCTCATCCAGTGTGAGTCTTATTCCTTCATGCCGGACTATCTCCCGCAGGGCCGAAAAGAATAGTTCTGGAAGATTCTTTCATCTCTCCTCCTTTTCCTGCTTCTCCTACTCCTTCCCTTCTTCCTTCTCCCCCTCCTCCCCATATCTGGTGCCTCTCTTTCACAGACACGTACACACACACACACACACACACACACAGACACACACACAGACACAGTCACACTCACAGGTACTCTCTCCCTGCTCACAGGCATGCATGTGCCATGCTGTCAGCTACGAGATGGTTCTGTGTGTTCAGAGCCTTTGTTATTTACAGTACATTTACTAATCTGTGTGATCTCAGCCGAGGTGGGCATAGGTGGACAGGAGGAGGTGGAGAGTATGGTCCTCTCAAAGGATTTGAGCCTTGGATGGGAGGTATGAGGGTGGGCTCACAGGAAGTCAGGCCGTCTTGACATGTCTCTCAGAAAGTGCTGCTAAGTATTTCTAAGGAATTTCTGAGATTTTTTTGTGGAGAATTGATGGAATGTTCTTTCTCTAGAATGTTATGTCTGACCCTTTGGAGCATTGAGAGGTCAGT
>NW_021620812.1:2647450-2657292 GCF_004785775.1 Grammomys surdaster
TTCTTTCTTTCTTTCTTTCTTTCTTTCTTTCTTTCTTTCTTTCTTTCGGTAGGATCTCACTATGCAAACTTGAAATTCTCCTGCCCCCGCTTTCCTAGCTTTGGCCTTACTGGTGTCCTCTGCATAGCCAGATAACCACAGTGAGCTTCTGAAAGGTAGAAGCAAAAGACAATATAATCTTTAAGGGACTGTTCACTAATATGTTTCTGAAGTTTCTTTTCAGGATAAAATAGTCTAACCTCATCACACGCACACACACAATACACACACACACACCTACCTCAGCTAATTCTGTCTGTTCCTCTACTTTCTTATTATGCTAAGTAAAGAAATTCAGATGTTGCTTTGATCCACTGATCACGACTTATGTGTAATATATTGTGCATTCGTAGGAAAGCCTTTAAATCCCAGTGTCTGAAAGGACTGCTGTGGTGACCGCCACTGGGTAAACTTAGCTTTTTGTTTCCAGCATCCTCTGCAAGTGCCTTCCTGTGGCCACCCTGTAAGTGGGTCTCAGTGTGTGACATAGTTAGTGTGTCCTGAGCAGTACAACCAGGGGCTTGGGCAGTTCCTCCCCCACAACTCCTTTCTCTGTTACGTTTACATCCATCAGGATCTTATTAGAGGAGCTAAGGAACTATTCATTTCTCAACCCAAATCAGTTTTCTTTTTTACTGCCTGGAAAGAAAGTATAGTAGTTATCCGTATAATCTTATTTTATGCCCCAAGCAATCCAATGTTTCTGTGATCTTTTTAAAATGGGGAATCCGAAATTCATAATTAGGGTAAAATTTTGTATCAGTGCTGGAACAGATACTTTGGAATGGTTCTGTCAAATTCATGCCTGTGAGCACAGCCGTGTCACTTAAAATGCTTTGTTGGATTACATGTAATTGGGATTGGTCCGATTTTGTCTTGTTCTTGCTTAATTTTTCCCTACTTGACACATTGTTGCATTAAAGAGCAGGTCAGTGGCTCAGTACACTTCATCCCCAGTGTTTGATGTATTCTGTGTTATTTGAAAATTAGTAAGGGAAGCCTGGGAGGATAGTTTAGTGGTAAAGCACTGCCCATGGGCCTGGTGTTCAGAATTCCAGAACCCACACAAACGTGGGGTGGACATGGTAGCCCACCTATAATTCCACATGCTTACACACACACATACATGCTTATGTACTACACAGTGGTACTCCTGTACATGTTAACATGGGTATGTGCAAATACAACCATCACACACAAATACACACAAAAAGGAGAAAACGAAGAAAAGTAATAGCATATGAGAAGCACCTGTTCAGACTCTTTGCCATCATTATCCTAGAGAAAGCTCGGATGAACTTTGGATTTTCTTGCTGTGAGGATAGAAACAATGTCCCTGAACTCTTGACCCCCTGACCCCCCTGACCCCCCTGACCTTCTGACCCTCCTGAACTCCTGACCCTCCTGACCCTCCTAACCTTCCTGACCTCCAGATCCTCCTGAACTCCTCACCTCCCTGACCTCCTGACCTCCTAAACTCCTGACCCTCCTGAACTTCTGACCCTCCTGACCTCCTGACCTTCCTGACCTCCTGAAATCCTGACCCCCCTGAACTCTTGACCCCCTTGAATTCCTGACACCCCCCCTGACCTGCGGACGCTCGTGAATTCTGCAGCCACCTGCCAAGCCCCTGGCTTTAGTTTTAGATTTGAGACTTTTTTTTTTTAAAGACTTATAGATAGTTTCATTTAGACTTTCAAGGGCCTACTTTATTTTCATTATTTTTCACAAATATTAACAGTCACAACGTGTTCCTGCTTCTAACTTAATCATCTTGGTCAATTAGGTTATCAGTATAAGATGAAACCTGTGTTAAATCTTTCTAAATTAAGTTACTAGAGTTTCAGGATGTTGCAGAATTGCTCACCTTAACAGGATCGGTGATTACAGTCAAGCTCACTGCTTTCGAGCCATGTGGCCCAGGGCGCAGCACGTAACACTCAGTGCTGTAGCTTCACTGCCTTTAGTGGAGATGACAGGATAGATTTCAGAGGAGCAGAAAAGACAGTGATGCGGGTGATACGCTCATCCTGCTAGTGCAGTGCCCAAGCCACACCCAGAAGAACAGTGCAGTGACCGAGCCACACCCACAACAGTGCAGTGCCCCAGCCACACCCAGAACAGTGCAGTGCCTGAGCCACACCCAAAAGAACAGTGCAGTGCCCGAGCCATACACAGCATTTCATAAGTGCTTGCTGTTGTGACTTGGTTGTGCATGTGCCTGTAACAAGGCCGCTCTGTTCTCATGATGGCATGGTTGCTGTCCTTGTGCATGTGACATGTGACTTCTGTCTGCAGTGTGTTGTGAGACTGCCCCCTTTCTGTCCTCCTCTCGTTCTCTCTGCTCTCCCTGCACTCGAACTTTTTCTTTCACAGGTCTCTTGTAGTTCAGTTTGTCCCCTAACTTGAGACAACGCTGAGGATAATGCTGGTCTCTTGATCCTCCTGCCGCTACCTCCTTGTGCTGGTGCTTCCATTGCTGCCCTGCCTGGCTTTGTATGTTTACTCCTATACTTCTAACACTGTAAGTACAGAATGACTGGCATTGTATAGTCTAGGAAGGCAGGTAATTCAGAACACCCTCTGTTGTCAGCAGGTTTGCTAGGGTTAGTGCTGTGTTATATTGGTGGTGAGAGTTAAGAGTCCAGAGACAGAAGACAGAAGAGGAAGAAATAGCGTAAAAGTAGATCCTTGAATCCAGGCTGTCGTACCTGACCTTTAGTGGTCCAGCAGTCGTTCTACAGAGCTGCAGCAGAGTGCCTGAGCGATTGCCTGTGGGGAGAAGGCATACCTCAGAGGCAGGACAGAGGAATCTAGGGACATGAGCTCACTTCGGCTGCCATTCCAGCTTTGCGTGGTAGTGTTGAACAGAGCCCCAGCCCCCCTAGTTACAGATTGTCTTCAAGGAAGTATTATTTGATTAGCATGCCTATAGAATATAAAGCAATTTTAAGGAAAAATTAAAAATACTTTGAATAATGTCAATTAATTGTTTTATTTAACGAAAACATTTTAATAAGGCAATGCTTGTCTATTATAAGTAAAATTTTATGTCTTTTGAAATTACAAATTCATATTCCAGACTTTGCGAGATCCATCTATTTAAAATGCCATTTATACAGCTTAGTTTCTGGTTGCATTTGAGGAACACGCTCAGTAAGGAGCAGACACTTACCCCGCAGGGTGCTCTGGGTCCCAGTGTTTGGCGGGGACGAGAGTTGGGAAGCGTTTACTTAGGTCATCATTGCAGTGCATACATTTGTATAAAGTTGGATCTCTTTTTTTAGAACTGATGTTTTAAAATTCATTTGCATGGTGATCCTGGTCAGTAAGAAGTCCACACAGCTTCAGTCAGGTAGCCAGTGATAAATACGGTGAGGGTAAGAAGTGTCAGCAGTTGGCTGTGCTTCACTTCCATCCGAGCAAACAAGAGTGCTGCTGGCGAATGGTAGCCACATAAGCAGTGAGCACACGTGCCACCAGGCCAGCAGATGCTGTGACGGTCCCTCCTAATTCTGGATTTACTCACTAGAGAACATGGCTGTAGGAACAGGACAGCCTCTATAGATAGCCTCCCGGTAGCCGACTTGACCTGCAGTTGGAGTGCTCACCGTTTCTTTTCTTTTTGCCACATTACATGTGCTTTGTTTTGTGAAGAAGTGTTAGCCGTGGCTCCAGCAGAGTCGGCTGTGAGAGCTGTGTCAGCACGTGAGGCAGCCGAGGCTCCCAGACTCAGATGCATCCTCCTGCAGCTTGCTTGTGTGTGCTGTGTTCTGTATCCATTTATGAAGACAGAGGACCTTGCTGTTTACAGAAGCTGGCCCTCAGTGCCAGTATCTCTATGTGTCATGGACCCACAGTGGTTGATCTTATTGGTCCAGTAAGTGCAGATTTACCTCCCTGCTCTGATGCTAAACTGACCCTAAGGGAAGACCCTGAAAGGAGTCAGCAAGTGAACTGTGCTGGTTACAGCTGTCACTCAGGGATTCTGATGGGCAGAAGTTACTTAAATCTGCAACTTGATTGTCTTGAACAGCAGGCACTGAGGACTATTATAGGTTACAGTCCTCAGTACAATATAGTTAGTTATGTGGAGAAACACTGTCTATTTCATCAAGTTATGATTGTAGAGTAGTTGCCAAAATAAAGAAAAGATTAAATGTGGACCCAGACTGACACCCCTCTGTGGCGTGTGGGCCCAGACTGACACCCCCCCGTGGCACAGGCCAGCAGTCATTTTGCTTTAGCAAAATCATAACACCCTCACCCTCCAAACAGGAGTAAGGTTTTTATAGCAGTGTTAGCTTGCTATTTTGTTGGAATTTAATTTATAATTTCCATCTTTAGTCTGTCATTAGAATTGTAAGCCCAAGTAGTATATTTGTGTGTATTTAAGTGTTGTTATACAAAAGGTTAAATATCTGGACCAAAGAGAAATTTGTACTTCATCAGAAAGTCAGTTTTGAACATTTTCTAAGCTCTAAACAGTGAGTTAGAATGTGTATTATACTTTGAAATCTTTGTAATCTATTGCTTTTCAGCTTGTTACTTATTTGCATTATTACCAGTAAAATGATTTTTATGATATATTGATGATATTTAATCAAGGGTCATAGTACTTACACTGAGGCTCAAAATTATCTCTGAGAAAAGTGTGGATTACATATACTGTGATCGATACGGTAATCATTTCATTTTATAGAAATTAGCTGTAAACAAAGCATGGCCTAAAGGAAGACTCACTTTTATACATGTGTGTATCAGTTCTGTCTTGTTTAATGAAACATATATGATTTATTAATAACTTAATGTGAACTAGTGGCCTTCCTAAATTATAAAGAGAAACCATGTGTTTCCATTTTGGAGATGTAACAGCTGTAGGGCTGACACTGAACACACAGGACTGGGCTGCTTCCAGAGTAGAAGTCTTCCCAGAGAAATCACAGTGTTTCAGGCTTGAACTTTAGTGTATTTGGAACATATGCAGCAGAACATTTTCTTCTTGCCATCTCTGCTAAATTAATTACACATACCATCATGTTGGTCTCCCCTGTGCTGGGAAGCTCAAGTACATGTAGAAGAGAGAGTTCTCCTGACTGATGCTACCAAGTTTCAGTGGTTGGACCAGTTTCCTCTTCGAGTTTTCAAAAATGAAAATACTCAAGTCATTTAAATTATTAAGTATCAACTATATTCCAGATCTGAATGTGGTGATAACCAGGACAGGTACAGTTGAGACCTCCTTCAGCCTGTATCCTCATAGAATGTTGACAGGGTGTGATGCAGGTTTCTGATGCATTCTTGTCCTGGAGGGAGTAAAACAGAAGTTATAGTGCCTTATCAGGAAACAATCGTTTGAAGTCAGTGGTGTGGGAAGAGCAGAAAGAACAGAAAGGCTGGTGAAGACAAGCATTCTGAATAGGAGCAGTAGGGCTTGGAACCAGCAGACATAATAAACAGCCCCACTGTAATCACAGCCAGGCGTTTGTGAGTGGGACGGTTTTGACTGATGGATGGAGACATGATGGTAGCTGGCATTCCTGAGGGATGTGGCCTGGTGTGGTGCAGTTTGAGTTGGCTCCGTGCCTGGCTGTACCGCTTGCACAGGCTCACGGACTGCAGATCTCATGCTTACATGTCTGAAAGTTAAATTCTTTGGAAGATCATAGTTTAGTGTGGAGTCTTCCACTCTTGAACATGTTAGATCTTAACATGTCTGTCTGTCTGTCTGTCTGTCTGTCTGTCTGTCTGGCATAGCTCCTTTAGCTTCCCTTTGTTACATGGAAAATGTTCACTTACACCAAGTTCTGCGGGAAGTCCATGCTAGAATGCCTGCTCTGAGTTTACACTAGTAATATCTGTTATAACTCGAGAGTTAGTTAAGGCTCTTTGACTGCCTCAATGAAAATTCTGTTCTCTTTCATGAGAAGAAGGTTGAATAGAACTTCTACTTCTTATATGTGAACCATATCTGTTAACTTTGGGCTGTATGTAAAGATTACTTTTCTGCAATTCCTTTGCTAGTCACATTGTCCTGATGCTTGCTGACGACATGGCGTGCAATGCCCGGAACCCCAAGCCGGCCACAGTGTTCAGCCACAAGAACATGGAGCTCAATGTCTATGGAGACGACGTGGAAGTGGACTACAGAAGCTATGAGGTCCGTCATCCGTCAGGAGCTTCAGAAGTGTGGCAGCCATCTTTAAACTCTAGTTACTTGTTGTTGAGCTCCTGTGGGATCTAACCAGCTTTCGGAGTTCACAACTCTTAATGCATGAAGTTGACCAGGACAGTTGTGTTGGCTGTTGTAACAGGAACGGTTGCTTTTCATATTTGGTCTGCAGTCTCAGCCTGGGTATTTTTATTTGGTGTATTAGTTGTGGATAATTCCCATGACTCACAAGGACCACGCCTCTTCTCTAGTGGTGGATCCTGTCCAGTCTTGCCCTGTGGGCCTTACGTGCCCAAAGACAGTTGTGAACATAGCCAGACACAAGAGTGTAATCTCACTGCAGCATTAGGAGACTCTCTTCTGTTGTGAGTTCTTTAAACTCAGTTGCATGGTTGTCAGGCGGTGCTTTGTAGATGACAGGTTGTGTGTAGATGACAGGTGGGGTGAGGGTTAGGCTCACCTAACATGAGACCATGAGCCCCCTGACATCAGCTCCCAGTGCTCTCTAGTCACCCAGTTAAAAGTGACAGGCATGCTAAGAGTGGCATCATGACAAATCTTCTTCCTTAGAAACTTAGTTTTTAAGTTCAAGCATGTTTGGGATTTGAAGCCGTCTTAGATACTGCTTCCTTCTCACCAAGGCCTGAGGGTAGGAGGCTGTCTCCTGTCTGCAGACCTCTCACGTCAGTTGTCAGAGCAGCCTGTCCCAGGCTGTCAGCCCCCTTAAGGACTCGTCCTGTTTCTGTGTGTCTTGAAGCTAGGGAGTACTCAAGTTACAGCTGCTTGGAAAAATTCTGCAGATTGGTGTGAATGAATGTTCGACTTCTTATTTGGTCATTAGAAAATGTAAAGACATTCCCTACCTTGTTAGCCAGTAAGAGATCCTGTTAAAACCATCAGTATTTTGCTGAGTTCTGAACAGCCTATGTACATATGTTCATGCATGTAAACAGCATGTGCATACATGTTCATGCATGTCTCCCACTCATGGAAGGCAAAAAAAATCTGTTGAAAAAGCTGAATGGATTTTCTGTTTTTTAAATTAAATTTTAAATTATGGATGATATGTGACTGAACTGTTAACTTTAAATTAGTATTTTTCCCGCAACTCTAAACACACCTTCGAAGAATCCCCGATGCCTAGAAGTTTCAAATGAGGAAGATCAGTTTAAGCTGTGTTTTATAAGTTGAAGATACTCTGATAGAAATCTAAGTGACACAATGCATCCAAATGTGGTGGGTGTCCTCTTGTGTGACTAATCTGTCATCGACTGAGTAGTGGCACAAATTAGCTGTATGGTGTAACTAGTTATTTACAAGTGTTTGTATTTTGTGTCCTCCCAAAGAATTACTTGTATAGGTAAGTCAGTAAATGTTGGGATCAATTTTTAACACACAGTATTTAAAATTCTAAATTGAGAATTAAATTATTTTGTTCCAGCATAGCTTTTCCCTGTTAGTTTTTAGTTCTAAGATGTTTCTTTCCTTTGTGTCCTGCTATATGGCCCCGTCTGGCCTTGAGGTTCCCTTCCCTTGCCTCAGTGTCCCCCCAGGCCCTGACCCCATGCTGGGTCACAGGCACACACCTCACACCAGGCCGAGGCAGCAGAGGTGTATGCTTAGCTTTAGTGATCTAGTTTTTGCTTGCACTGTAATTTGCTTTCTGTTTTATTTTCATTTACACTGAGTAGTATATAGAGAGGAGGAATATTTTGAATATCTTCAGGTTCGATTTCATCTGATTGCTCTTTTTTAAAAAAAAAACTAACTTTTTTTTTTAGGTAACTGTGGAGAACTTCCTACGGGTATTAACCGGGAGGGTTCCACCCAGCACCCCTCGTTCAAAGCGTCTTCTTTCCGATGACAGAAGCAATATCCTCATTTATATGACAGGTATTCCAGAGTTTAAAGAGTTCATAGTAAATTATATTGAACCACGATCCAATGGAGCCGGTGAACAAATGCTGCAGTAGCTTGCTGTGCAGTGCTTTACTCCCTTTACTGATGCAGAACTACTTGAGATGATATTTGAAAGGGACATAGGTTGACGATCCTGATTCCAGAATCTAAAATTGTTGCCAACCCGTGCAAACATCAGAGGTGGATAAACTCCCGTCCGACTTCATGTGACAGGTGGTGTCCAAGTACAGCACTGAAAAGGGACAACGTCGCCTTCAGACTCTGTGCGTAAGAAACACAGATTAATTTCACATTTAGACCTGGGTCCTAGCCTTAAAATATCTGACTGTGGAAGCAGGCAACCCGCGTCTGCAGCCCTCCTGCCCCCAGGGGAAGGCAGTGCATGTCTGTCTCCTGCTGTTTGCGTGCTCTTCACAGAGCTCTTCTGGCGTGTTACCTTTCCCAAGTCGTCCCCCCGACCCCCGTCACACCCCACTCTGGCTCGTGTCCCCCTTTGGGCATCTTAATGGAGCTTAATGGAGCTGCAGACCTGTCCCTTCTCTGCCGCACACTCCCAGATTCTACCACTGAAGGATTTACTCAGTATAGAGCCCAGACGTAGCCTCAGTGTCTTTGTTTTGGTCTGGGTGGGGTTTGTAAACTGTGGGGAGCGTATTTCCTGGGTGTTATAATTTGTGGTTAGTTTCAGTTAATGCACTAAACTACAGGATTTGCACAGTTTACATTTTTTTCTTCATTTGCTGCCATTCTTTGAAAGTAACTCCAGACATGAAGGATATTCCAGCAGCTCTAATACAGAGTCTGTGTTAGAGTCTGCAATGCAGTGGAATAGCTGATAATCATGATAATAAAATGCTAACAGCCGATACTTTTGAGGCTTTCTGTACACCGTGAACTGTCTTAAATTACTGCCTCTGCCAACAAGTTTCGTCCTTAGGCAGCTTGGTGAATTTGGTGTTGATATCCGGAGCCGCCATGTATGGTCATGGAGGTCTTACCCTGCGCACAGCACTGGGCCTGGTGTTAAGTGTGTTTTGACTAACTTGTGTGCCTTTCTGCAGGGTGTCTCATGGGAAGGAGAAATACACTTTTCCCCACAGAGACTCAGTCACCAACCACTCGTATGTCACTACAATAGGCTTTCCTCCCTTATTGTTCAGAGGAAGCGGCTTTTCAAATCTGCACCCGGGCTGTGCGAGCTGCCAGTGTATTACTTTATAGTTGAGGAGAACAGGCAGAGGTGAAATTATTCACTAAAATAGCACAGCCTGCACGTGGCACAGCTAGGGTTCACACCCAGACACCCTGGCTGGTTCATAGCTCCACCCCTGACTGACTAATGGACTGTGTTTGGTGGTTTTCAGTGAGAACCACACTTCTAGTAATAATAGCAGCGTACACATGGAATGTGAGTGCACCAGGGACTACTCAGTGCTTCGGCTTCTTTCTCATCACAGTAAAGTTAACTTCAGACATACTACTGGGGCCGGTGGATTTATGCAATTGAATGATAGGAAAACTCTTAAAGAAATTGTATGTACTCTTCTTAAGCATTTTGTTTTAAGTTGGTATGGAAAATTAAATTTGCTTTCTAGCTCATATTTTAGGTATGGAAGTATTATTAAAACATAACAAAAATAATCTAAATGTGTATCTCTGGATGTGTTTGTACTGTGTGTGTTTCTGTGTGCATTAGGGAATATGTCAGCGT
>NW_021620812.1:2657302-2670157 GCF_004785775.1 Grammomys surdaster
CTGTGTGTGTTTCTGTGTGCATTAGGGAATATGTCAGCGTTTGTACTATGTGTGTTTCTGTGTGTATTACAGAATATGTCATTGTTGTCTTTTTGGCTTTCTATAAGGTCATGGTGGAAATGGTTTCTTGAAATTCCAAGATTCTGAAGAAATCACCAACATAGAGCTTGCAGATGCTTTTGAACAGATGTGGCAGAAGAGACGGTAATTAGCAGTAACTCATCCCTTTATGTTTTAACTTCTCTCCTTTTTTTCTCCTGCAGTGTCAGGGCTGAACCAGGGCTTATACACACCAGGCAGGTGCTCTACCCTGGGCTACACACCCGGCCCCAAATAAATGACCTCTTTTTCCAAGATAAACTAATATCAAAATTTCTTGTGGGAGATGTGTAGTTATTTTATATGATTTTTATCTTGTCCTAATCATTTCTCCTACCATCTGAAATATATATTTGTTATTTCACTGAACAGAGTTTTGTGAAAGGAAAACTCAGTTATTATTTAGCATGAATGATGGCTTGAAACACTTTTTCATGTATTTAGTGTTGTGTGCATGTGTGTACTTGCATGCATGTGTGTGTGCACACTTGTGCATGTGCACACCATATTTTGCATGTGGAGGTCAGAGGAGAGCTTCTGGAGTTGATTTTGTCTTTGTACCAGGTGGTTATGGGCACTGAACTCAGGTTGTAGGTCTTGGTCACCAGAGCCCTCCCATTGGCTTCGGATGGCCTTTAAGATCTCCTGGTATGTCATCTAGCTGTCACCCCCACTTCTCAGTGTGTGTGAGAGGGGCTCACTGTGTAATGTAGGCTGCCCTTAAACTCAGGATCCCCCTGCTTCAACTTCCCGAGCAGCAGAAGTTAGAGCTGTGTGCCACTAAACTAGTTCATTATGTTTGGATTCAGCGTCACTCAGAGTTTCAGACCATAGGCAAAATGTAGCCATATTCTTTGCCAGAATACAGATAGAACATCTCAAGTCCTGTTCCTGGTGTCCTCTGAGACCTGATGAGTCCAGACTTTCCCGCCCACGCTTCTGTTGGAAGATGGCCCACTAAGGTCTGCCTGCAACACCCTGGGCCTTCTCTAGTCCACAGCTCCAGATTCTTGCACACTGTCACAGTTAGGAGCAGCACAGCAGTGGCCCCGCCTCTCAGTGAGTTTCCTTGGTGCAAGGATACAGCTGTAAGGCAAACATCTTCGGGAGACTGCAGTTCTGGAAGGGACAGTCCATCTTTGTAAGGAAAGCACAGTTATTCCTTGTTAGTGGCAGCAGCTGGTGGTTGGCTTGTTCCCATCTCGGAGGCTGAAGAAGCAGAGACAGGAGGCCAGAGCCATGAGCCTGGGAGAGTTGGGGTGAAATGTCATCCTAAGGCTCCTTTGTTAGAACACGCGGCTCCTGCTGTATGGAGAGGCTGTGGAGCCCTTGGGACTGTGGCTGAGCTGACAGAAACAGCACTCTGGGGTGGACTGTGAGAGTAATGGCAGGATTTTGATCTTACCAGAGCTTTCAGGTTCTGAACCGCAGAGATGTGACTGTCACAGGCTCTGGCCATCGTGAATGGAGCTAGTCAGCCACTGTGCCGTCCCCTCTGATGGACTATGGGACTCTTAGTCTAAGTTGTTCCCAATGGCAGCGGTGGCTGGGACACTGTGGCTGCCCAGTGTGCCCCAGTGTGTCACCTGACTCCTGTGGTGATGAGCCTTTTCCTTCCAGCTGTACTTTACATTGCTTGAGTACAGTGCATGCTTATGTATGGAATATGCACATATGCACACAGCAGGGTGTAGATACACATGCATGCTAGCAACTTCCATCTCTGCATGTATGTGTGAAACTTCCGAGAAAGCCTCTGTCTCAGGTGGTTCCTGTCCGTCTGTCTGAGTTCTGAATCTCAGCAGAGAGCAGAAGGAAAACAAATGGCGGCAGCCTCCTCAGAAGGGACGGCTGCTCCCTTTTTGAATGTTGTCATGTGTAGGATTTTTCTTCCGACTTTTCGCTAATGAGATGGCTCAGACTTAGAACTTTGAATGATTGGAGAGATGTTAATGTACAGGTACCAGCACGACCCTCCTCAGAGCCTCTGTCACTTCTCTTTCAGCTACAATGAGCTGTTGTTCATTATTGACACTTGCCAGGGCGCCTCCATGTACGAGCGCTTTTACTCTCCGAACATCATGGCCTTGGCGAGTAGCCAAGTGGGGGAGGACTCGCTGTCGGTACGTGCTCTCCCTTGATTCTCAAACCTCTTGATATGTTTTACGAACCTGTGTGCTGATCTTAGATGTTGAAAACAGGACACTTGTGTATTAAACAGTTTCTTAAGGTGATCGTATTGACGCTGACTCTCCCCCACGTTCACAGCATCAGCCAGACCCCGCGATTGGAGTCCATCTTATGGATAGGTACACGTTTTATGTCTTGGAATTTTTGGAAGAGATTAATCCAGCTAGCCAGACTAACATGAATGACCTTGTAAGTATCTGTTGATTTGATTACAGTACATGAGTGTGCTAGCCGTAATGGAATGCGTGAGGTCTGTTCTTTCCAGGATCCCATGGGTGCTGTCCATGGGCTTTTAAAACTGTCTTGAATTCACCTTTTTATTAATATCATCTTTGAAAAAAAGCCCTTCAAAATCACGCTTCTCTGTGTGCATGTGTGCATGTGCAGAGGCCAGAGGACAAACTCCAAGAGTTAGTAGGTTATGTCGTTCTGCCATGTGGATTTTGGGGATGGAACTCAGGTGGTCAGGTTTGGTGTTGTGTGCCTGTACCTGCTGGGCCATCTTGTCTTCCAGTGTGTCCCTTAGCACGAAGGGCCACAGCCTCAGCCCAGTCGACTTCCGTTCTCAGGCACTTGACCATCATCTAGTTTGCTTGTTCTCTTGCCTAGTAGGTATGTTTTTAAAGTGATTGCTTCATGTTTTGAAGTCCCGCCCATTCTGAGTGGGTTAAGTCAGGCAATACTCTTACAGGAAAGCCGCCTGAGGTTTTTCTTAGGATGTATTTTACCTTTTCAGAGCTTCCAAAGAACTTAATTATTCCTTTGTAACGTTTACCACAGTCTGTCTTTTGTTGATAGCAGGCATTGAGTGAAGTCTTTGTCATCTAATGTGAAGCTCTCGGAAGAGAGAGTCTTTACCTTACATAGTTTTTGTGGCCTACAATTTCTTGGTGTAACTTCAATTTAATTAAAATTTCTTGTCTTTCCTGTGTTGATTGTACCATTTCAGTCAGGCTGCTGTTGAGTCGGCGCAGCGAGAAGCTGCAGCTGGTGGTGACGTGGTGACGTGATGACGTCACCCCTTGCGTCATTCATGTGTGCACGTGTGTGTGTGCGCGTGCACCAAATACGTGCGCGCGCGCGCACACACACACACACACACACACACACACACACACACGTCCAGTCCTCCTCCTCTACCTCCATGCCAGCGTGCTGCTTGCATTGGGACTGGCTCAGCGTAGTCAGTCACTGCCTGTACCTGACACATGGGCAGACATTGTGTGTGCTTTCCTGGATGTTAGGAGCCGACTGACCGGGCAGATGGCCCTGTGCTCGCCCTTCACCTCCGCAGCTCTACACTGGGATCTAATTGTGCACGCTTCCGAGTGCGTTTGCAGTATTGAAGGAGTCTGCCAGATTCTGAGAGCTCCTGCTGTTAGCTGCCGAGTGCGGCAGGAGGACTCGCTCACGGCTCACACCAACGTGAGGATTGTGTATGTGATGCCCGTTCACTCCAGAGAGGGACTTGGGTATTAAAACAATGCTGATTTCATTTTTTTAAATAGAAAAAGGCACCATCTTATTTTTCTCCCTTATGAATGAATACATGCTTTTCCCTCAGAACTTCTGCTATCACAGAACCGGAGAGGGAGGCCTGAGCACAGCCGCTCCCGTGGTTGTTTACGTCCCTTAGAAACGTGACACACATTTACTCTGAGCCTAGATGAAATGCATCGCTGGGTTTAAAGTGCTACATTTTACAAGTCGATTCTCAGTGTTTGGAATGCATGGCCTGCCACCCCAAAAGTTTAAAATATGTATTGTTTTTTGATGTCTAATGAATTTAAAACTTTTCCCATTGAAATTTCATGAGAAGTAATTCTTTATTTGAGTACACTCTATATTATATACATATAATCTATCAATCATCTATCATGTATCTATCATCTATATGTCTGTCTGTCTGTCTGTCGATCCATCCACATGCCTTATTAATATCTTACCTTGGTTTCTTGCTCGCATTTGAAAATTCACTGATGATTATTTTAATGTCTTTCAAGAAGAATAATCTATAAGTGCCAGGCATGGTGACACACACCCTTAATCCTAAGACTAATGAGATGGAGGCAGGTGGATCTCTGTGAGTTTGAGATCAGCTTGGTCTATGGAGTGGATCCCAGGACAGCCAGGGCTCTGCAGAAAGATCCTGTTTAAGAACAACCCCTCCCCCCCAAAAGGAACAAAAGACCGATCTGTAACATGATCAATAAGTATTTATAGGTAAAGTGATTCGACATGTCTCTAAGCCATAATCATATTTGCCTCCTATTGGCTAGAGATGCAGAGTACAGTATGCTGAAAGGGGCTGTGTCATAGGACTGTGTTGTGTTCTATAGGAGCAAAGTTAGAAAGCTGTTCAGTTGCCCTGAACGTGCACTGTGCCTTTGGTGACTGTTGTTTCCTGTTTTACAGAGTCTGCACCGCAGGTCCTCTTTAGGCGGGGACTGTGTGAACTTCAGTAAATACTCCTGCCTGTCACAGTAGTGAGGATATTCTGTCCTTGCTAATTCACTAGTGTCCAATGTCACAGGAAAATTAACACAGAATTTACTGTGGCATCTGTGAATGCAGAAGTCATGGCTTTCATTTGCATGCCCTGGAGGTAACTTTGGTTCATTTCCACCATGGCTAAAGTGGTTAAACTAAGTTAATTGGCATATAACGTGGCACATGGTTTCACAGAAACAGCAAGAGGTGTGCTGTAGGCGGCCATGGGCTTTGTTACACCTTGGATGACTGTGGCACATTTTAGCTGACTGTCAAGTCAGACGGGTGTCTGGCCAGGTTCCTCACATCATGTTCTCACACCTGTGGCTTCTGTAGAATGCCAGGTGCTACGGAAGGAACAAAATGCTAGTCTTTAGAGCCAGGACCTTATCTGTAGGTTGGCAGACTTACTTTAAAAATATACTATAGTCCAATGCACCGTTTTACTGGATTTAAGAGTTGTGTGTATATGTGCTTGTTACTATTACTACTGTTGTTGTTATTTTCAGTTTCAAGTATGTCCCAAAAGTCTCTGTGTGTCTACCCCTGGACATCGCACTGACCTTTTCCAGCGAGATCCTAAAAATGTCCTGATAACCGATTTCTTCGGAAGTGTGCGGAAGGTGGAAATCACGACAGAGAAGATCAGTTTGCAGTGGGACTCACGAGTTGAGGACAGCAGGTATCACTGGTTATTATTTGGGTAGAACTCTAAGAGGATGTTCCAGGGGCTGAGGGTGGTGTTTGTAAGTAGTTGTGTCTCTCTGCAGTCTTCACCCGCCGCACGTCCACGCTCCTCAGGTGCATGGACAGAAGCTGTCAGTGTGTCAGTGTGTCAGGATTGGACTCTGATGTCCTCTACAATACAGTGTTGGTCATCGCACAGTCTGAGATGTACTGCAGAGTCTTGAGCTCTCCAGCTTTTCACCACAGTTGCCATTCAGCCATGTTTTGCTGTTGGGACTTGGTAGTTGGTTAGGGATGGCAGGAGAGGGGCACAAGCCAGAGGCCACTGTGTAGGGCAGTGCTGTACGTGTGTATCTGTGAGAGAGACTGAGGGAAATTGGCTGAAGTTGGGGTTTGAAATATTTATAATGCTCAGGGTTTTTTTTTTTTCAGTAATTATTTTTGAAAGGAAAAATGTCTCGTTGAGATGAAATAATTGTTTGCTTAGTTACCAGGAACTTTTGTGGAAACTATAGCAATGCCTTTTGAAGCCTGGGCAGCTCACACTTCAGAGGACCTTTCTGGATCACCAGTGGCTGTGTGCACTATTTCAAGGATTTATAGTCACATTGCTGGATTAATAGGAATAAATTAAAATGCCAGGACAGAGTTTCTCTGTGAAGAGTTAGGCAGGATCTCATTTCTTGTTTTAGAATTTAAAGCTTTATTTTATCTTTTATTTTCCAGTTTCTTATGGCTGCTGGCCTCTAAAACTGTGAAGGCAGCAGATAAGAGCAATAGAACAACAATTTCATTTCTTTTTAAAACAATAGCTTTGTATCCCAGGTGTTGCCTGTATGTGAGATATATTCTTCTAGCTGGGCTGCCTTGTCTGGCCTCAGTGGGAGGGGATGTGCCTAGTCTCACAGAGACTTGATGCTCAAGGGTGTATGAGGAGATACCAGGGAGGACCCAACCGGCTCAGGAGAAGAGGGGGAAGGTGGGGAGGATTGTGGGAGGAGGTAACTGGGAGGAGGGCATTGAGCAGGATATAAAGTGAATATGTAAAAAAAAAAAGAAAAGAAAAGAAAGAGGAAAAACCCAATAGCTTTAAAATTACTTTTGTAAAAATTGCTAAACTATACTTTAGTACTTTAATAAACTACTATAATTCAGTACGTTTAACCTGACATGTCCTAACAGATTAGTTTTATAATTCCCCTTGACTTCAAGCCTTAACCATTTACTCCCCTTTAGCTGCCTGGACACTGATGTAGTCTTCATTAGAGACAAGGCGTTGTTACAGACAGGACCCTGAACTGTGTGTACTGTAGAGGCCGAGGAGGGCAGCAGTGCCACTGGAGTGAGTGCTGCTGTATACTCTGGAAGAGTGGGTTTTGATGCTTCCATCTTCCCTATGTATTTGTTTGAAAGCAAAATTCTTAGTGCTGACAATTGTCTCAGTTTATATTTGAGAATAAAATTAAGTTTTACAGCGGCATACCAAGGTCTGTTGTCTTAGAGCGCCCTCTACTGTTTGCAAGTAAATTTTATTTAGGCTCTTGCCATTTACCTGGTGATACAATTACTGGTATAAACAGAGCATATGCAGTGTTGTGCACTGGTGCCCCTCTAACGGTTTAAAGGTTCATTAGGAAGACAGCCCAAGAGTTCAGTATCCTGTGCAACATGGTGAGATTGCTCTCCGAAACACTGCTCTCTTCTTTATTCAGTTATCATGAGAATTTCATTTCTGTCTTGCTGTAGGAACTTTTACATGTATCAACAGATACTATCTCATGTGTGCAGGTGCCGTTCTCATGCAGATATGAATGATAGTCACCAAAAGGTAGACATTACAAAAACACATTTTTGAAGGTAATTTTGAGTTACGCTGTTATTTATTGTTTCAGATCTTATTAATACAGTGTTACTAAAAATATTAGTTACATTAAAACCATTCTCACACAATGGAAACAATGTACTATATTGGTTCAAATCGGCTGTTTCATATTCTTGTGCAGTAACATAGCACTTAGTATCTTAGTCATATACAGTGAAATCATTAGTGTGTAACACTAATTGAAACAACTGTAAGAAACAGAATTCTTAAGTGTTTTCTGGAACTTAGGCATGCCAAGGTCACGCCATGGAGCCTCGGTGAGCAGAAGAGTGCAGACTGCTCCTTGACTCGGTTAATTCCTCCAGGCAATTCATTGTGCTTTGCCTTTAGTGTTGTTATTTTATTTGAAATTCATGTATGTTGACCATAGCTACAGTTTTCATTAAAAAGGTACATTGTAGTCTAGTAGCAGTGGCATGTTCCATTAATCCCAGCATTCAGGAGGCTGAGGCAGGTGGATTTCTGAGTTAAAGTCCAGCTTGGTCTACAAAGTGGGTTCCAGGACAGCCAGACCTCCCCAGAGAAACCCTGTCTTGAAAAAACAAAAACAAACAAACAAAACAACAAAAGATACATTGTATGAAATCTTCAAAGAATAAAAATATTTTTAAATAAAGGATAATTCTTAAATAGAATGCCTTTTATTGTACATTCCAGAATTCTGACAGATACATACAGTTGAGCAACCACTTCAGTCTGTCATGCTGAGGACTTGATGGCTACTGTCTCACCAGTTTGCTGTGACACCCTGACTATTTCCTGGGCCGGGGTTTGCCTTTTGTAGACCAACCTGTGCATGGAGCATGGGTTGTGGTGCTCCATGAATGTGGCCTCTGTCCCACGTGTAGTATGTTTGCTTTGGTGTTGGTGTCTCAGCAGCACCTTTTGTGCCTCAGAAGTAGACTTTGGCTGCCTGTCCTACAAATTGTCCATTTACTAACTGAGGCCATTTCTCCCCACCGCAGATTTTGGAAATTATTTAGAAAAGATGCTTTGAGTATTAGCGCACAAACGGTAAGATTTCTTTTACTGTGAGTAAGTATCTGAGTGTGGAAGTGCAGGCTTACCTTGGTAAGGACCTTGCGAGCTGTTTCCAAAGTGACCGTCCGTTGTAGTGCCACAGATGCTCGCTCTGCACTCACGCTCACTCGCTCATAGGACTTCAGAGTAGGCGCTCACGACAGCTCTAATGTTCAGTCTAGTAACCAGAGATGCTGCATTGCAGTTTCATGGACTCGACATTCACACATGGAAAGGAGCTTCTGAAGTCTTTTGCTCATTTTCAAAACATTGATTTCTTTCCTCATTAAATGATGGCAGGTCTGTGTATGTTCTGGATACAAGTTCTTCAGATCTGTAAACCGCGGATCGGTTTATCTTTCATTGTAGAGGCTCACTGTTGATGGCTGCCTTGCTCCATGTTTAGTGTCCTAACCTGAAGTCTCAGAGACTTCTAGAAGTTTATAGTTTCAAATTTTGTGATTGAACCACTGATCTATTTTCAGTTAATTTTCCAGTATGCTGCCAGGTTGGTTGAGTATGGTGTGAGGTCGTGGTTGAAGTTCATTTTGCCAGAGTCAGCTCTTTATTTTTCTAAGGAAAGCCCACTGGGATTTTGACTGAGATTGGCTTGACTCTATTAGTTTGGGGAGAATGCTAGCAACATTGGGTTGAATAGTCTGCACACACATCCCAGCAGTTATTTGAATAGTTATCTTGTGTGTGTTGGTTTACAATTTATTTTTCTTTTCTTTTCTTTCATAGCAGGAGAATACTCTAATTTATTATTCTAGGAAGAAAAACCCATAACATATTCTGAATCTAAGTGCACACTACGATAAACATCTTAGAATGCATATATCATGTTTAACCGCCATATGACTAATTCCAGCAAAGGTGCTCTCATAAGATAACATTTAAATATTCATTTGCAAGTATGTACTCAATACTTAGCCCATTCGCACATTTGTATGTAGTGTTGGGAGATTCTGGCTATGAAAAATTCTTTCTGCCTCATTGTAACAAATAGATATAATAATGCAATAAAATAATAATGCTCCCAGGATCTATAGAAAATATTTATTCTGATGCTATTGTGAGTAGGATATTTTTTGCCTGGATTATTTTTTTCAATTGCCATTCTTTTTTTTTCCCTAATTTTTTTATTGGATATTTTCTTTATTTACATTTCAAATGTTATCCCCTTTCCCCATCTCCCTGGAACTCCCCTATCCTATCCCCCTCCCCCCTACTTCTATAAGCGTGTTCCCCCCAAACCACCCACTCTTGCCTCCCCACCCTGGCATTCCCCTACAGTGGGGCATCAACACTTCACAGGACCAAGGGCCTCTCCTCCCATTGATGCCCAACAAGGCCATCCTCTGCTACAAGTGCTGCTGGAGCCATGGATCCCTCCATGTGTACTCTTTGATTGGTGGTTTAGTCCCTGGGAGCTCTGGGGGGTCTGGTTGGTTGATTATTCTTCTTCCTATGGGGATATTATAGTATACTTAAGTGACCCCAAAAATTCCACCAGAGAACTCCTAAACCTGATAAACAACTTCAGCAAAGTGGCTGGATATAATATTAACTCAAACAAATCAATAACCTTCTTCTACTCAAAGGATAAACAGGCTGAGAAAGAAATTAGGAAAATGACACCCTTCACAATAGTCACAAATAATATAAAATATCTTGATGTGACTCTAACCAAGCAAGTGAAAGATCTCTATGACAAAAACTTTAAGTGTTTGAAGAAAGAAATCGAAGATCTCAGAAATGGAAAGATCTCCCGTGCTCATGGATTGGCAGGATTAATATAGTAAAATCTCCATTTTGCCGAAAGGAATCTACAGATTCAATGCAATCCCCATTAAAATTCCAACTCTATTCTTCATAGAGTTAGAAAGAGCAATTCTCAAATTCATTTGGAGTAACAAAAAACCCAGGATGGTGAAAACTGTTCGCAACAATAAAAGAACTTCTGGAGGGATCACCATCCCTGAAATCAAGCTGTACTACAGAGCAGTAGTGATAAAAACTACCTGGTATTGGTACAGAGACAGGCAGGAAGATCAATGGAATAGAATTGAAGACCCAGAAATGAACCCACACTCCTATGGTCACTTGATCTTTGACAAAGGAGCAAAAACTATTCCATTGGAAAAAAGACAGCAGTTTCAACAATTTCTTTTTCTAATGATCCCTTTTTGGGGGATCATATTGACTCTGCCAATGCTATGCTGAAAGAAACCCCATCAGATGTCTCTTTTGACGGGATACTGGCAGCTTGATTTAACTGCTTGTGGAAGGACTACAGTGCATGTAAGTCACCACAAGCATTCCAGCCAATGAATATTTACTAGGAATTAAATCAGCAGTTAAGGCATGTATTTCATGGAAACATCTGAGCATTGGCTAAAATTCATCCTGAACATTATGAAATCTATGGTTACACTCTTCCCTGAGTACTGTCTGTAGTATGTGGGTAAGGCTAGGAGCTTGAGGCACAGGATGAGCTGAGTGTTGCAGTCACAGAGAGGTTTATCCCGAACTTCTACATACTGTTGTATTTCAGAGTGGCTAATGAATTTGCGTCACCATATTCCTGTTACCCTCGGCATCTTACTTGGCCTTCTGGTTATTATCTTGGTTTGCCACGCAGTCATCATCTCGGATTCTATTAAAATGGAACTTGAGAAATTGGGTGATTATTTGATTTATAAAGGCACACAACTAAAGGAATATATCTATTTTATAATCTTGTCAACATAAAATTCTTATTACAGTTTCAGAATGCACTGGTCCTTTCATTAACTCTGTAGTAGTTTCCTTTGCCACCTCTGGAGAGCCAAAGCTCACGTGGGACCTCCAATTGGCTGTGTGTGAACAGTGCAGCCCGTGTCTTACTGTGCCTCTTCAGAGGCATTCAGCCTGCTTAAGTCAAGTGGCCAGTACCACACATGCAGAGTTACAGACTCTGTTTAATGTTTGTTAACATTGCAAAATACATCACAACAAACTGGTTTTTCTTAAAACAATAAATGTCAGAATGAATTTGAAATCATGTTGAATCAGAAGATTAGACATGATTGTTTACATATCACTGGCCTATGGGGTGCTCAGAGAGTGAATGTCTGATTTCCTCACAAGATGGCTAAGGTTCCTTTGGGCCCTTTGTCTCTGTTCCCTCACACTCCGATTGTCTGTTAATGATGGCACTGCTTCACTGCAGTCAGTTAAGCCTGGCTTAAAATTGTTCTGCGTGATGTGGGGAACATTACAGTGTAACAACCACCTGGAGTCAGTTCCTGAGTTCAAACCCTACGCCTTCACCAGCTGTGTAACCTAGGAGAAGAGCCTGAGTTCTTCCCAGTCTCTGGCCCTGTCTCCTACGGCCTCTAAGGAATTGAACTTACCTGTGTTTATAAAGGAAGAAGCAAGAGTCTGTGCTTCACAGGCAGCTGAGTGCTTGGCTGAGTTGCCCAGGGAAAGCAGATCTTGGCATTGTCAGATGTTTTCTCCTATTGCTGATCCGTCCTGCTGTGTCAGTGCCAGCTACTCTTTTCAGGTATGCCGGGCTCCTCTTGGTGGAACAGGGTTCTTTGCACCAGGAGATGGCAGTATTATCTCAAGTTACGTGTGTAACAGACCTTTCCGAATTTCTGGAGGTCCAGGTGGGCTGTAGCTTTAAATAAACTGTGATGTTCCTGTGTCCCCTTTGCAGAAAACAGAAAGACTTTGGTACTGAGTTATCAGTTCAGAAAAATGGTAGGAATGTCTCTGTGTGTAAGTTTCTTTGCCATAAGAAGCCTAAAAATATATAATTTTACTTGAAAGAAAGCTAGATCTATACCTTAAGGTGATACTTTAGAATCACCATACTGTAGCATCTTTTAAATACAGTAGTGTGTATATTAATTTGTTAATTACTTAAATAAGAAATTATAGGTCAAAAATCATAAGATGTTTGTTTGAAGACCTATTACTTAATAATAAACTATCTTTAACTTAATGGGGGAAGTAGACTGGAATTTTAAAGGATTTACTTTATAAAATAAACACTAGGAATGCATTCTTTAGGCGATGCAAGAGGAAGATATAATTAATAATAATAATAGTCTATAACCCCAGTTTAGACATCGGGATTACAGTGCGCCTTTTCACCTGGCTCTCAGACGTCCTCCAGGCTGCTTGGGGATTGCCAGACCTCCTGCCCTGGTGCTAGAAGACACCCGTGGTAGCATGGCACCATAGGAAAGTCATGGCAGGGATGGATGTGACACATTCTAATCTCGTCGTTTGCTTTCCATCTTCAGACACATTCTTTAGTCTTCCTTAAGCTTAGGAGTTTTACCTATGAAACAATGCTTTCCTTTGCCCCTCTAGAGTAGCGTGAGGGCTGAAGGGAATACACACAGCGACATATGACTGTCTAACACTCCTGTGTCCTCTCTCTCGTACAGTGACACCCTACAGTCTAACACTCCTGTGTCCTCTGTCTCATA
>NW_021620812.1:2670167-2676012 GCF_004785775.1 Grammomys surdaster
CTCCTGTGTCCTCTCTCTCATACAGTGACACCCTACAGTCTAACACTCCTGTGTCCTCTGTCTCATACAGTGACACACTACAGTCTAACACTCCTGTGTCCTCTCTTCCTTCAGTGTGAGGAGGATTATTGGCTCTTGTTGGTCAGCCACCCTAACAGAAAAAACACCAAAACGAAACAACATGTGCTCCAGGTTCAGTGAGGACTATCTCAAGAGGATATGCAGAGAATTACTCAGCCGGAGACCCAGGGTCTCCTCTGTCGTCCTTTGCCTGTGTGCAAAGGGTTGTACACACATATACACCCCCATGTATGTACTACATGTATACATACATGTGTATACACACACACACAACACATACACACACGAAATAAAAGCTACTTTGGTCTGGGTGTTTTAGCTCAGTGGCTGAACTTGTCCAGTGTACACCTGAGGTCTATCAATAGCACACAGGAAACAGAAGCAGAACAGCTCTTAAGGACTTCATGCTTAGATCTGCTTTTACCTTACTTTTATCCAAGCCAAGGCTTAGAGCTCCTAGCTCCTTATTGCAGCCTACCAGCTGTTCAGAGTAAGGATTTTATATAAGTTGCATTGTTGAAGAGGAAAGGGACCGAGCTACACTCCGGACCCAAGGTCTGCTTGGCGGCATTCTTTACTGTCTGTAGTAGCACCCCCCTTTCTTCCAGGTTTCTTGGCCTTGACAGACTCTTGTCCCTGGGGGACCCTACACCCTGATAAACCCTCCCTTGTGTAATTTGCCTTGGTCATGTGCTCTATGGTACCCACTAATCCACTGTACTTTGTTCAGCTTTAGGAAGTGAGAACTAGTCCACTGATGCTTCATCTCAGTCAGCATTGTTATGGACCGCTTTAAAATAGGACCAGGCGGCTAGCTTCTAACTCATTAAATCCAATGGCCTCGGCTGCTGGTGTTTTATATATTCTACGTTTCCCCAAGAATTAAAAAAAAACAAACAAACAAAACTAATAGATTCCAAGAGTTCACAGGCTGTGATCCCAAGCTAGCTAGTTTGTCTCACGGGAACCAAAGAGGAGTGCGGCTGATTATGTTTCCCTACCGTGGGCAAGATGGCTGCATTTACTTTATTAAACAGTGTTGCAAACCAGAGACTAAAAGTGAGTGGGTGAGCCATTTAGACTGGATTTTATTAAATTATAGTATATTAAGCTTTTGAGGGGGCTTTTATTTTAAAGCCAGCAGAGTAATGAGTTTGGCTCTGGCACCATTGCCTTTGCTAGTTGGAACAGTTCTCACGGTGCCATCTCTGCCTGTATCTTGATGAGTTTTCGTTGTATCTGTTTTCTGTTGGTTTCAGAGTCTCAGACCATACATTAAGGTCTTTGGTCCATTTTGAGTAAAGACTCATGCAAGGTCAAAAAGGATGATTCTCTTTCATTTTCCCACATGTGGACATCTACTTCCCCAGGACTGTTTGCTGGCGCTGCCCTGTTTCAGTGTCTTTGACACTTTTATTATAGATTAGGTGGCTGTGCATTTATTCCTGGACCCTCTGTGTGCCAGTGGCAGGCCTTGTCTCTATGGTGCTGCAGTGTGATCTAAGGTGGGGTATTGTGACACCTCTAGCGTTGTTCTTTCTCATCAGGGCTGCTTAGGCTATCCAGTTTTTTTTTGGTTCCCATGAGATGGTTTCTGCACACAGCACAGTCGTCCCAGGACAGCTGCTCACACTGTCCTCGTACAGAAGGACAGTGGTAGCTGTGGACACTGCCATCGTGTAGAGTGACAGCTGTGTGTGGACTACCTCACAGAGTGGCAAAATGGGAGGGATACTGTCTACCACTGGCCTGTCTGCCAGAGGGGTTGATGGCTCACAGAATAGGCAGCTGGGCTCAGGCTCATGGGCTGCGCTCGTCCTGCTGAAGGTTTTCTCCCATTCTCTTATTACAGGGCCACTGGACATACCTTTTGAATAGAGCTTCTACCCCCTCCCCCAATCCTGGGCCCAGCCCAGCATGGCTGCCGTGTCTGTCGCCTGCTTTCTTCACATCTGTCAGCTGTTCTCACTACCTTCCTCAGTTTCCTAAGGTCTCTGTCTCCCTGGGTACAGCCTGTTCTTACACGGACTGTCTTTAATCCTATCACAGACAGGCAGGTTTTAACCCACCATCTTACTTGGAAGTCCTGTAAAGTTTAAAATTTTTTTTTCTTCATACCAAGTATATGTGATTCAGAGTATGACCATCTAGGATGGCATGGGACCGGAACATGAGTTGAGTACATCACATACCGCCATCTCTCAGCAGTTTCCTGCACGTGTGCTTTCAGCCCGTGCTGAGTGTGTAAGGCGTGGAGCTTTTAGTGCTGCATACCCTGCAACAACATGATGTAGAGGTGTAAGTCACACCTAACTGAAGGGAGAGCCTAACTTACTCTAAAAAGTAAGTCACATGGACTCTCATGTTCTGTTTAGTGTGCACACCATAATGCATAGCTTCTATATTACAGAAAGTGACTGGAATTCATCTTGTATAGCTTTGCTATGAAAGTTTTTTTTTCCTTTATATTTCTTTGAAAATTAGCCATAGTCAAACCTTGACACTGCAGGCATTAGGTAAATTGTGGTCATCATGACTACGTAAAAGCCACCAGTGAGTTACAGTGAAAGCACAGCTGGCACTCCTGGCTTTGCTGTTGAGCTTCCGATTTTGTCAGAAGGAAACATTTCCCAGTGAGAGGGCTCTGTGGTCTCTCTGTCTACAGAACATGGTATTCTTGTGGTCAGGTGGAAAGGTGTCTTGGATCAGTGTGAAGGGGTCAGCTGACTTGAAACTGGGTTGTCGCTGGCTGACCAGATTCTTCTGAGCACTCTTGTAAGACACCCAGCAATGCCTCTAGTAAAAATGTCTGCCAGGTGGGCAGTGGGTCTGTGGAGACAGGCACGTGCTCCATGGAGACACGATGGCTTCTCTGTCCTGCTCCCATTCAGTGGAAGGAGCTTGGCTTCCTCCAGCACTTGGTCATGGTGGCAGCTGGTGTCAAGTGTCAGTTGACATGACCCTCAGCCTCTGCCTCTCTTTGTAAGGCTTTGGGTTTCTGTGAGAGAGGAGCAGTGAAGGCTGTCTCCTGGTGTCAGTCCTGAGCTCCAGGACGATACTTTCCTCCTTGGTCCAGCTCCTGCCGTGTCCACTGCACTCTATCCAGTGTGCCTCCATGGGGTTCCTGGTCCCTCATCCTGCTGTCGGCATGCTAGTGAGCAGAAAGCATTTGCAGGAGCCTGTGCTGTGACCGCCCACTGCCCGACCCTCCTTGCCCTTGGGAGGTGAGATGGTGCGGGGTCAACGGCAGGGACCTAGCGCGTCTCTCCCTCAGGCTCTTATGTACAGTCTGCCATGCCCCTCCTGAAAGCTCCTTTCTAGTCTCCTGGCTTCTACTTTGTCTCCTACACCTGAGTGACCTCACTCCATTTGCTGCAACAAAGGTCATGATTTCTTTCTTCCTTAAAGCAGTAATAACCCATTGCATATGTGCACCACACTGTGTGTGTGTGTGTGTGTGCATGCGCACACATGCTTGTGATCATGTATGTATGCACAGAGTCCAGTAAAGGGTATCAGGTCTTCTGGAGCTGGAGTCCTTGTGAGCTGCTTGACTGGATGCTGGGAGCTGAAGTCCGTCCATCCGTCTGCAGAGCACTAGATGTTCCTACCCACTGCCTCCTCACTCCGACCCATTGCCACCTTTCCCTGTCTGTCCATCTTCTAATGGACATTTGGGCAGTGGAGGGGGATGTGCAGGTGACTTACAGCAGGACGTCCAGTCCTTTGGGTGTGTGTCTGTGAGAGGGACAACTGGCAGCTAGTCATGACCTGTAGCTCCCACACCCACCAGCAGTGTTCCTCGTCCCCACATCCGCTGATCCATTGTCCGTTGATCCCCTGTGACTGCTGAGAGGTGGGCTCTGAAGGTGGCCTTAATCTGCATTTCCCTGATGGCTCAGGATGTTGAGCACCTATAAAGATGTTTCCTAGCTGCTTGTAACTACTTGAACATATTTAAAATACAACTAAGGGATAGAAGTTTTTCTGTGCCTTCAAAATGTATTACATATAATTTCATTTACTACATATAAGTAAACTAATTTGCCTTCTCTGGTATATATTTTAGTTTCAAGTAATTGTTTCAAGCTGTCTCATTCAAGGGGTTATACGAAATTGTGGGTTTGGATCTGTTTCTGGAATTTATTCCTAATGTCCTTGGATTACTCTAGATAATGTGTTTTGAATTATTTATTGCTTTTATTGTTAGTATCTACCATAGCACAACATCTCTTCTTACAGTTGTCTTCAGTCCTTAGAAGAATGCTTTGGCCTTTACTCCCCAATAAGCTCTGTCATTTTATACATGAATAATCTGATTTCAGCATGGCATTGTGGGAGGAAATACACTGTCTCTGAGTCACAGATGGCTTTATGTATGGGCACTGTAAATAGTTTTAGAGTCTTGTTTTTAGGAGTGCTTCAGTAGCATAGTAAAGACGTTTCTGAGGTCACTGTGCATCTAACAAAGAGAAACAAGGACACAAAAGGGGATTATAAACTGAGTTTGTGAGCTTCTCATGTGTCTGCGCTGTTTCCTTCATCTTCAAGAGGGTTTGGGCAGTATTTTAATCAGGTTCAGCACAGGTTGTAGCATTGCTGTGTTGGATTCAAAGTCCTGTCATATTAAAGAGACTCAGCTTGGATCTGTGAAATGCTGTCATCTGAGACACAGTGACATAAGGAAGAGCTGTACGGCCTTGCTCTGCAGAAAGTGCTCCTTCATGAAATGCTGTCCATAGCACTTTAAGAAGGGTCTCGGAAAGAGAAAAAGGAAGAGGTCTGGAGCCGGGGAGTGTCTTGCAGCTCTCAAATGTTAAATCAAAGGAACAGCCTTAAAGAGAACATAAGTGATTTGTAAGTGGGAAAAAAATCGATATTTGGGGTTCCAGACATGTGCCTGAGTTTTTCTCAGTTACAAGTACTGGTGAGAGAGTTTGGTGACCTCATGTACCATGCTTAGGAAAGCGACATTTCTGTGAGAACAGAAAACACTGTGAGGAGGAGGGTGGGGATACGGTGCCCAGAAGTGGTAGATGTGGAGGAAAAGAATAAGGAAGGGCTTTATGAAAGCAAGGAAGTATTTAAAAATCCCACCTCTGGTACAGTGGGTTCTTTATAAGTAAGCTGCAGTTCATTGCTGTTACAGAAGAGGGCGCTCTTGAACTGAAAACCCTCCCTTGTAAGTTAGCTAATCTCCTGGATCCGACTCCAGATAAATGGCAATTACTAATTCCGAGGAAAGCCAATATAAATAATCCTCAAGAGAAAAAGAATACAGCAAATGTACAAACTTAATACAAGAATAAAATAGAAAATTAAGATAAATCCTTTTAAAATTATGTATTGTTATGTGTAGACATCTTCAGTGAATAAAAGCAAAAATAGAAAGAAGGGTTGAGGAGATGGCTCAGTCACTGAAGTTCTTGCTATGCAAGCATAAGGACCTGAGTTCAACCCCAGGTCCCTCTTTAAGGAGCTGGAGTGGTGGCATGCAATTGTAGTCAGTACTGGTGAGGCAGCCACAGGTGGGCCTCTTGGGATCACTGGCCAGCCAGCCTGGTCATCAGTGAGACTCAAGCCAGTGACAGGCTGTCTCCAAAACACATGTGTCTGCACATACATGAACACACACACACACACACACTCACACACACACACACACACACACACTCACGGGGGGGAAGGAGGGAGGGAGGGAGAGGAGGGAAGAAGAAGAAGAAGAAGAAGAAGAAGAAGAAGAAGAAGAAGAAGAAGAAGAAGA
>NW_021620812.1:2676022-2681665 GCF_004785775.1 Grammomys surdaster
GAAGAAGAAGAAGAAGAAGAAGAAGAAGAAGAAGAAGAAGAAGAAGAGAAAAGAGGAGAAAAGAAGAGGAGGAGGAGGAAGAAGAAGAAGAGAAAGAGGAGGAGGAGAAGAAAAAACAGAGGAAGGCCAGCTGGGAGCCCTGGAGTGTGGTACTACACAAGCGTCTGTGTTATGAATGAACTCACTTAGAGAGCCGTGATGGAAAGAGATAAACAACAGGAATGTCTGAAAGAACCCGACTGGACTCTGGAAAGAAATGGACAAAATAGACAAAATCACCTTGGCAGTCAAAACTAAATTATAAGATACCCAGGGGAGTTGTGTGTTACCAGAGGTTCAGTGAAAGGAATAAAGACTAGAAATAAAAGAGCCAGGAAAGTATCACTGAACTATGAGGAAGAAAAAGATCAGGGGAGCGATGAGATCCATTGTATTTACTTAATGCTTAAACTAGAAAACCAAATGGAAAATAAACAGAAATAACATTAGAAACTATAATGGAAATCATTTCAGAGCTCAAGCAGAATTTCTGCACTGAAAGGTCCTACGTTGTGGGTACTGGACAGACTTGTCTAGATGGCCAACCCTCCCAGTGTGTCGTAGGGCGTCACCTCAGGATAAGCAGGGAGGCAGAGGCCTCTGAGCTGACAGTAAGAAATGAAGAGATAGAAATAATACAGGGTAAAAGCGCATTAGGACGAGAGTCATCTAACTGGAAAGAGCATCCAGCCGGGTTCCTGGAAGCAGTGTGTAACCTGTGGAAGAAAACCAGGATCTCCAGGAAACTGAAGAGCGGTTGTATTAACCAATGTAGGACTGGTGAGCTAATGGAAGGTTCCCACCGTGTGCTACCTGAGATTCAGTGCGAATTATTCACTCTTTGAAAAGTTGTTGACATTGTGAAGGAATATTGAAATATATAATTGATATAAGTGCTGTAATATTTACATGTGAACTGTCATGATGTCTCAACTTCCAAATGATTCAACAAGAAAAATTCAAAAATTAGAAAATTGCTCAATTTTTTCACAAGTTCCTTTTTCTTTTAAAAAAATTTTTCTGTTGAACTTGTTCTCATGTATTACAGTCTGGTCAGAAGCTCTTGGTGTCCCAGAGATTGGTCTTGAACCCTGATCCACCTGATGCTACCTCCCAAATGTTGAGACTGAATGTTTTAATTAGCATTATTAGTATATTAATTACACACAGCAATGGATTTCGTTATGTCAGTTTATCCATGCGCGTGGTGTATGTCAGTCATGGTCACACCAGTCCTGCTAATCCTCTTCCCAGCTGGCTCCCGTCTGCTCTCGTGTCTTGTCTTTGTTGTTTGTCTGTTTGTTCTGGTGACCGTGAGTCTCCTTAGGGCTGCTTGCAGGAGCGCGGGTGGAAGTTTGTTTACAGGGCATGTACACCTGATAGCTGCACTGCTGTGGAAAGTCTGTCTCCTTCCCCATCAACTTTTAACTACCTATGAGTCCTAGAGAAGGTGGGGCTTCACGATCCCTTGCTGTTCCCTGGAAGGGTCCTGGCCGACCCAACTTTGCAGTCCTGTGCAGATGCCACCACTGCTGTGGGTCACCGCCGCTGTGGGTCTGAGATTGCTGTAGCCTTGTGGTGGCCAGAAGGTAGCTTTCCACACTGTTACCTCACTTCCGTTCTCTGCTCCATCTTCCACCGTGCTCCCCAAGCTTTGAGGGGTATTATGTATGTCAGATAGAATAAACTGTCACTTATTCTCTCCTTTTTTAGTAGTTGTGAGTCTGCAGTCACTGCTGACCACTGGAGCAAACAGCTTCTCTGATCAGCTCTGTGGGCATAAGTACTCTGGAGCCATTTTACAGGCCATGTGATAGGCACACGACGTCCACTTGGCATCAACGGTAGCTTCTGCACTAGGGCCTGAGACCTTCCCAGCTACAGGCTTTTGACTAGTGTCAGAAGTGGGTTCCTTCCTGTGGCATCAAGTCCAAGCCCTGAGGTGGGCTTCCCACCGTTGTCCAGTGCTCTCACGCTGCCTGGCTAGTCAAGTGTTGGTACATGGAGGGTGAGCTGCCTGGCCGCACTGGAAGCGTCAGGCCAGCAGGGAAGCTTCCAGCCTAGCCCCAGCTTGCTTTCTCTGTGTCTGGTGGTCAAATCCTGTGGGTCTTCAGCAGTACAGTCTTACCAACTAGTTATGGGAGGTAACTAAGCGCCGTGGCCTGTGTTGTTTTGGGATCACCTCCTGAGAAGTGCCCTGCCCCGGTCAGTCCTGGGAGTCTTGTTTAAGAAGCTATGACTTCTGGAAACAGCTTTACTCAACACCACAGGGTGAATATCCCATTCAAAATATTTTTGAAAATTGTTTTTTGATTAGCTCACAAAACTGTCAACTGTCCATGCATCATTACTTTTGGTTGACGTTCCCTCCTCCCGACTGTGCCTTCTGTCTGCAGGCTGCTCTTGCTGAGTAAGACTGTCAGTGTCCTCCTCTCTTCTACTGGGTGCTGCATGGGTTCTGCTGACCCTCTACTTAAAGATTTTATGTTTCCTCTCATAGGCCCCTTTTACTTTTGTGTTCTCCAGACACACTGTGATACAGATGTGTATATATCAAAGAGCTAGAATATACATATAAGAGGGATGAGGTAACAGAATATTCTTCAGTTTCTTCCATTTCTTGGAAAATCTCATAATTTTAATTTATTGGATGAAGTGAATTCCATTGTGTGTGTGTACCACATTTTTATTGTTCATACTTGAGTTAATAGTGTCTGTGCTGGCTGTCTTTCGTGTCCACTGAGAATAGAGCAGCAGTGATCACGGATGTGCAGGTGTCTGTGGTAGGATGGAGTTCTAAGGGGGGATGCCCAGGCATGGGATAGGCAGGTCGTATGGCAGCTCCAGTTTTTGCTTTTTGAGAAATCTCCACATTAATTTTCCTGGTAGCTGCAGAAATTTATACGCCCACCAACACCATTCCAATATCCGTGTCTTGATGTTAGCTATTTTTCCTAGTGTAGATGGAATCTCATAGTGGTTTTAACTGGTGCCTCTCTGCTGGCTAAGGACACTGAATGTTTCACAATAGTTACTGGTCACTTGGGCTGCTTTGGCGAATTCTCTGTTCAGTTCTGTAGCTGGTTTGATTGAGTTGTCTTCCTGACATCTGTGGTTTTCAGTTTTTGCATATTATGGATATTAATCCTCTGTTAGATGTATGGTTGGCAAAGATTACCTCCTGTTTCATAAGTCTCTCTTCACTCAACTCTTTCTTTTGCAGAATGGAATGGTTTTGTTTGTTTGTTTGTTTTTGTTTTTGAATTTCATGATAAGCAATTTCTCTCCCATTGGACTATTTTCTCTGCAGTAGGAATCCATTCAGGAAATCCTTGCCTACACCTATATCTTGAGTGTTTTACCTGTGTTTTCCTCTGACGGTTTTAGAGTTTCTAGAAACTTTACCCAGGAGCCAGTAGGCCCCTCCCACCCTTTCCCCCATCTCCTCCTAGCCAAACTCATAGCAGTGACCCACCCAGACTCCATCTGTCAGTGGCCAGAATCTCTGACATTCCTGTGGACTGAGTTAACTATCTTTTATGCTGCTCCTGTGAGAGGTGCCCATACCACCTGGAGCTCCCTGTGTTCTTTAATCTTGGGCAGGCAATGGTGTTGAGTTGCATATCAGCCTCCCCTTGGGAGAGGCCTCAGAATCCTCACACTGCAGGTTTTGAGTCTTAGGCCAAGAAGTCCATATGATTTTCAGGAAAAGTCGAAGTTTAAGTTTTTAAATCTAATTTAGACACACTGTGGAATTCACAGGAAAAAGGATAAAAGAACATTTACTGCATGCAGCCATGACTTACTAATATCCTGTATATTTTTAAGATGATCAATAGTTTAAGAAAATACATTTTATTGGACTACTTGAGTTGTTTTATGTTGTTGTTTTTGTTGTTGTTGTCTTGTTTTTAATTTCTGAGAGAAAGTGGTGAAATATCTAAATGGAAAGTGAAGTGGAGGACTGCACAGGGAAAGTGAAGTGGAGGACTGCACAGGGGAAAGTGAAGTGGAGGACTGAACAGGGGAAAGTGAAGTGGAGGACTGCACAGGGGAAAGTGAAGTGGAGGACTGCACAGGGGAGAGTGAAGTGGAGGACTGCACAGGGAAAGTGAAGTGGAGGACTGCACAGGGGAAAGTGAAGTGGAGGAGGACTGCATAGGGAAAGTGAAGTGGAGGACTGCACAGGGAAAGTGAAGTGGAGGACTGCATAGGGAAAGTGAAGTGGAGGATTGCATAGGGAAGTGAAGTGGAGGAGGACTGCACAGGGGAAGTGAAGTGGAGGAGGACTGCACAGGGGAAAGTGAAGTGGAGGAGGACTGCACAGGGGAAAGTGAAGTGGAGGACTGCACAGGGGAAAGTGAAGTGGAGGACTGCATAGGGGAAGGGGCTAAGAAGGAGGAGGTGTGGGTGAAGGTAGTAAGGGAGAAACAAAGAAAAATGATTATATAGGTGTGAAATTGTCACAGTGAAGCCCTGTAATTTATATGCTAACTAAAAATTCTAATAAAAACAAGCTTAAAGGGAAAAGAAATCTACCTTTCTACACCTTGTCTTTCATATTGTAGTAGTTTGCATTATGTGAATTCTGCATATCATTTTAAATTGAGACCTCAAAGTTGGGCTTACTTCACTTAAGGAGATACATGGGTACACTGGATACTCTGAGAAGCACGTGATAGTTTGTATCTTTAAGGAAGTGAAAACAATCTAGCTAGGTGGGTTTAAACAAATTCATACATTTACAAAGAGTGAGCTAACGGCAGTGTTGGAGGGTCTTCCAGACAGACAGGAGTAATCTCAGACAGGAACGTGTCCTGGGGGAGCAGGGCCTCTGGCTGCAGGGATCTGGGCATTCCCAGAAGTGGTGGTGCACAGAGAAAGTCGAGCAGTCAGCCTTTACAAACAGAGGGTTCCTAGGTGTTATGGCCCGAGTGAGTGTGGGATCCGTGTTGGCTGGTCTGTCACACCACTGCACGTAGTGAGTGTGGGATCCGTGTTGGCTGGTCTGTCACACCACTGCACATAGTGAGTGTGGGATCCGTGTTGGCTGGTCTGTCACACCACTGCACGTAGTCTGAGTACTTTCCTGGCCGTCATTTATGTCCTGGTCGTTTCATTGGGTAGTTTTTCCAGAATTATCCGTAAGTATTATTTCTGAAAGTTCCTTTAGGTATGTGGTAAGCACATCTCAGAGTTGCGCTCTTAGTCAGCTAATGTTTACCTGTGACATTGGTCTGACAGTGTCTTCTGATTGCTTTCCAGTTCTAAGGAAGACGAGACGACTGAGGAGCTCACAGAACCTCTCAAGTATGCCGAGCAGCTCCCGGTGGCGCAGATAATACACCAGGTTTGGTTTTTGTTTGATTCTTCTGAAAGAAACACATTTTTAATCTCAGAAGGGAATTGCTTTTGTTAGGTTCTGTCTGAAGGTGTTGTGGGTACACTCTTCCCATTGTGGTTTACTCTCATGCTAGCATTCCCGTCTGAGGCTCAGTGTGGAGGGACATGCTTTACCTGTGTGAGCATTCCCGTCTGAGGCTCAGTGTTGAGGGACCATGCTTTACCTGTGTGAGCATTCCCGTCTGAGGCTCGGTGTGGAGG
>NW_021620812.1:2681675-2686927 GCF_004785775.1 Grammomys surdaster
ACCTGTGTGAGCATTCCCGTCTGAGGCTCGGTGTTGAGGGACCATGCAGTGTAGCGCTTGAACTCTTACGTACAATGTGGGGTCGTCTAAATTACCTGTTACGCATTAGAAAAGATCAGGAAACTCAACTTTGAACCACTGTATGTGGCTCATGATGAGAAAACTGAAAACGAGTCATGACCGTCATGTTTTGGAGTAGCTAAGGAGAGGAAGCCATTGTGCCTGCTCGTGTCCACCTTCCCCGTCAGCTGTTGTGAAGGTAATTGTAACTGTCAGGTGGGTAGTTTGCTCATTTCCAGTTAGGTCGGCTCTGTCATCGTTGTGTGTGGGGATCAGCTGAGAACAGGCAGCGTTACAAACACCAGGCTTAGATTCTGTGCTATGATTGTGACAGCCCAGACAGACATTCTGCCCTGCTGGGCCAGAAGCCAGTCGCTTCAAATAGCTTGTTGGCCAGCCTGTGGGCCTGCGAGATGTTTTAGCTCCTCGAGATCACTGGAATCATTAAGCATCCCCACATGTCAGAACACCTCAGAGTTGGTGTGGATAGTAACACTAGGAGTTTTTCTTATATTTTTTTTCAATCAGAATTTTAGTGGCAATGGATTGTTAGTAATGCCAGTTTGAGTTTATGGAAAGAGGGTTTTAATTTGAAGAAATTCATTATATAAATAAAACTCAGTTTTAAAATTCTGCATGAATCTTAAAAATGGTTAAAAGTCTGCCCCTCTGGAGCGCTCATCTGCGTATGGTAATCAAGTCCAGTTTATATGTCAGGAATTCCTAGGTTGTCAGAGCTCAAATGACCTAACAGACTGCAAATGCCACATTTCAAATTCGGCCTTCATGCCTGCCTCTCAGTATAAATGAATTCAACAGCAGGGCAGGCAGCAAGCCAGTGTGTTCTCAACAGTGAGAGTGTACACGGAAGCAGTGTGCTTTGCTCAGAATAGGTAAATAGGGTCTGCCAGAGCTGGTCACCCAGAATGAAACCTGAGCACGCAGCAGGAATTAACCTTTAAGACAGCTGACCACAGGAAATGTCAGAAATGCTTTTATAATATACAGGAACCAGTAAACTGCCCATTTTCTATAACCACTGTTTTGTAGTTAAACACTGTTTGAATTCAAGGTACAAACACTTGACCCTGGTGAAAATTTTAGATTGTAGGGTTTTTTTTCTAGTGTAAGAGATAGTAGTAATTTAACACTAAATTATAAGCAACATAATTAAAATGTGAATGATCTATCAGAAAACTCCCACTCTTTAAGAAATTGTACATGTTAGAAATCTATTTTTATTAATCAAAATTAAGGCATAGTCAGGAAATGATGCCTTTAACAGTACATGTGTCCACTCCTCTGTCACTCTCTGTGTCCACTCCTCTGTCACTCTCTGTGTCCACTCTTCTGTCATTTTCTGTGTCCACTACTCTGTCATTCTCTGTGTCCACTCCTCTGTCATTCTCCTTTGTGGCAGCTCTGTGACAGAGACGGCCACTGCTGCACTCTCCAGGCAGGGTCACTTAGGAAGGTACTGTTTATCTTACAGTTTTTGAAATCTGTCTGTCCATATTTATATCTGTATCTGTATCCGTATCTGTATCCGTATCCACATCTATATCCCTGTTGTCTGTGTGTATGTGCGCTTGAGTACAGTTGTCCCCAGAGGCTAGAAGAGGGTATCAGATCCTTTGGAGCTGTTCTAGAAACCAAAGTGGCAGAAATACAAGGATGGCGACGACCCTTATGAGCAGAACACATGTGGCTGGAATGGGTCAGTTACCTGGTGACCTGCATGACATTATGAACTAGAGGTCGCATGCCCTGAAGAACCCACCTCCATGGGATGTTCTGCAAAGGTTGCTAGACTGACTAGACCTGAAGTAACTATGGGTGGGTTGGAATGTTGCAGGTCTAGAGCCAGATTATCTCTGGCTATCTTGGCTCATTCCCAGCCATCCTTGGCTCGTCTATGTCTGATCTACCACTCTGTGACTCTCAGGAAACTCTTTGGGGTATAACAAACCCCTTGTATCTAGCTACCCTGCAGCCATAAAGATATATTTTCCATGACATAAGGAACCTCCAGCTTAGAAGACAGATGCTTCTAAGATCGTGTCAGAGAGTTGTGGGGGATGAGACCCAGCACAGGGGATTGTTCAGGAATGCTAGCACCCCACCCCAGCAGAGGAAGAAGAGGAGGGTCAGTTGACAGCAACGTATAACTTGAGATGCTGTCTCAGTACAAGGAGGCACTGAATAAAAGAGCCCCAAATGTCACGAGATCACATGGTACACTCAGTGACATTAGTTGGTGTCTTTCAAACTGGCAAACTGAAACCTGTTTGGAGAGGGCTGGGGAGTTGGTGCTATGCATAAGAATGCTTGCTGCACAGGGGTGAGGATCCGAGAGCAAATCCCACCCAGCACTGTGGGTGAGGGAGAAGCAGACACCTCAGGGCTTTGCTCTGCACCAGCATGCCTGCAGGACCAGGGAGACAGGCAAAGAGTGATAGAGCAGGACACCCCGTGTCCTCTGTGAGTGTACCCATGCACACATACCCTGCCCCCCACATGCACACACAAATAAAGTCACATCAAACTACAGTTTCTGAGCAAGTTAAACAGAATTATCATATGATCCAGTGATTTCAACATAGCTACATGCTCAAGAGATTTAAAGACAGGGATGCGTATAGACAGTTGTTCACTGCAGCAGTCTGTGAGTAAGTGGTAGGTGGAAACAGGGCAGACAAAGAGCAGCTGGTGAGCAGGTGAACAGAATACAGCATATCCCGACAGCAGAATAGTACTGAGCAATGAAAAGGACTAAGGTGCATGTCACCTGCTGCAGGGATCCACTCTACCACATGGAAACATGACACTGTGCACGAACTCAGACACAACGTGCTCATCTGCTACATCTGTAGATTAATTGCCAGATCTGGGAGGAGGCAGGATGTCATGTTCCCTGCCAAGGACACAGTTTCTCTGAAATATTATAAATGTAATGGTGATTATTGCTCAGCTCTGTAAAGCACTGAATTTAAAAAGGTGAATGCTATGGTATACCAGTATATTTAATAAAGATATTTGGAAAGTGAAAAGCACCCGTTTCCAGTGGAGATCCAGGAAACAAGGCTTAAGACCCTCTGCTGCTCTTCGTGAATGCCACAGGCAGCCTGTGAGTGATGTGTATTGGGCAGTGCTCATGAGTCTGGCTAAGACCGAAAATACTGGCCTGTGAGACCCAGTGCAGTGATGGCATCAAGCTCATGTGTCCACAGCAAGCTGAGAACACACAGTGCAACACTGTGTCCATGCACACTGAGAACACAGAGTGCAACACTGTGTCCATGGCACACTGAGAACACACAGTGCAACACTGTATCCATGGCACACTGAGAACACACATTACAACACTGTATCCATGCACACTGAGAACACACATTACAACACTGTATCCATGGCACACTGAGAACACACATTACAACACTGTGTCCATGCACACTGAGAAGACACAGTGCAACATTGTATCCATGGCACACTGAGAACACACATTACAACACTGTGTCCATGCACACTGAGAACACACAGTGCAACACTGTGTCCATGCACACTGAGAACACAGAGTGCAACACTGTGTCCATGGCACACTGAGAACATACAGTGTAACACTATCCATGGCACACTGAGAACACACATTACAACACTGTATCCATGGCACACTGAGAACACACATTACAACACTGTATCCATGGCACACTGAGAACACAGAGTGCAACACTGTGTCCATGCACACTGAGAACACACAGTGCAACACTGTGTCCATGCACACTGAGAACACAGAGTGCAACACTGTGTCCATGGCACACTGAGAACATACAGTGTAACACTATCCATGGCACACACATTACAACACTGTATCCATGGCACACTGAGAACACACATTACAACACTGTATCCATGGCACACTGAGAACACAGAGTGCAACACTGTGTCCATGCACACTGAGAACACACATTGTAACACTGTGTCCATGGCACACTGAGAACACACATTACAACACTGTATCCATGGCACACTGAGAACACACATTACAACACTGTGTCCATGCACACTGAGAACACACATTACAACACTGTATCCATGGCACACTGAGAACACACATTACAACACTGTATCCATGGCACACTGAGAACACACATTACAGCACTGTGTCCATGCACACTGAGAACACACAGTGCAACATTGTATCCATGGCACACTGAGAACACACATTACAACACTGTATCCATGGCACACTGAGAACACACATTACAACACTGTATCCATGGCACACTGAGAACACACATTACAACACTGTGTCCATGCACACTGAGAACACACATTACAACACTGTGTCCATGCACACTGAGAACACACATTACAACACTGTATCCATGGCACACTGAGAACACACATTGTAAAACTGTGTCCATGCACACTGAGAACACACATTACAACACTGTGTCCATGCACACTGAGAACACACAGTGCAACACTGTGTCTATGGCACGGTGAGAACACACATTACAACACTGTGTCCATGCACACTGAGAACACACATTACAACACTGTATCCATGGCACACTGAGAACACACATTACAACACTGTATCCATGGCACACTGAGAACACACATTACAACACTGTGTCCATGCACACTGAGAACACACATTACAACACTGTATCCATGACACACTGAGAACACACATTACAACACTGTATCCATGACACACTGAGAACACACATTACAACACTGTGTCCGTGCACACTGAGAACACACAGTGCAACATTGTATCCATGGCACACTGAGAACACACATTACAACACTGTGTCCATGCACACTGAGAACACACATTACAACACTGTATCCATGGCACACTGAGAACACACATTACAACACTGTGTCCATGCACACTGAGAACACACATTACAACACTGTATCCATGGCACACTGAGAACACACATTACAACACTGTGTCCACAACACACTGAGAACACAGAGTGCAACACTGTGTCCATGCACACTGAGAACACAGAGTGCAACACTGTGTCCATGCACACTGAGAACACACATTACAACACTGTGTCCATGGCACACTGAGAACACACATTACAACACTCACTGTGTCCACAACACACTGAGAACACACATTGTAACACTGTGTCCATGCACACTGAGAACACACATTACAACACTGTATC
>NW_021620812.1:2686937-2691939 GCF_004785775.1 Grammomys surdaster
ACACATTGTAACACTGTGTCCATGCACACTGAGAACACACATTACAACACTGTATCCATGGCACACTGAGAACACACATTGCAGCCATGTCCATAATATAGTGGGGACAAGCACTACAATACACATAGCTGACGTGGGAGGTAGGACTTTTAGATCCAGAACTCAGCAGAACAAATGTGTATGTGCTTTTTTTCTTCTTTCTTTTCTTAAGAAATATATATATTTAAAAATAATTGAATTTTATTTTCTTATCAGCCAAATGTTCTTTTTCCCTGCTTAATGGCAGAAAATTAAATCCAGACACCTGTAGATAAAGTCACTCAAACCCAGGATCTTCTCCATCCTGTTTCTGGTCTCTCTAGGATGACAGACAGGTCGAAGTGCAGGTGATAAGGGATGGCTGGAATGGCTTCATAGTACATGAGATTCAATGTCATTCCTGCTGAAATGTACTGTTAAGCCACAGGGCTTTGCCCTGGTCTGCCCTGAGGCACAGGCCCAACACATCTGGAAGCACTTGTCTTTTCTCTGTCTGTGGTTATGCGGCTCTCGAGATTAGTGAGCAGAGCAGGTAACTGGACTGTCATGGTAAAATCAAGAATCATGTGGGAGACAGGCTGCTGGCATGCCTGTGGGTCATCTTGACTTCATTCTCTGGGCGATCCAAAACTCTGTGGTAGAGAAATGGAAGTGAACTGTAGCCTGACTGTGGATACCATGTGACCAGCTGCCCTGCTGTGACTTCTACCCAGATCTCTGAGGGAGAATAGGCTTCCTTCCTGCAGTTGCTTGTGAGGATTTCCTCACAACTACAGGAAAAGCTACAGCCCGGGAGAGAAGAGCCTTCCTGCTGCTGGCTCTGTGGCCTCCCTCTGCCCCTCGGCTTTCTCACTTCTTTTCCTTCCCTCTCCTTCCATGTGAACCTCTAAACATGCTCCACTTTGCTCTTAACTGTTGGCAGGTGTTGTAAGTACTTCTGTTGAAGATTAAACCGTATCTAATTCGGAATAACACGGCATGCTCCTGATGGCCTCTGCTTACTGGATTCAGACTTCTTCCCCACTGACCGAGGGGTGCAGGGGTCTCTCAAGGGCACATGGGGTCTTACTGCCAGACTTGTGTGTGGTACTCGGGTTTCTTTCCTAGCCAACAGTGGTGGCATTTGCCAACATTTGTAAGAGGGCTAGCAACTGTAACATTCATATGCTAACAGTTTAGGAGCCATTTGGGAAATAGCTAATTGAAGTTGCTGGTGAGGGGTAGTGCTCTGTGAAGCACAAGTCCTTTAGGAATTTGTTGGCTCATAGTACTCAGACATTGTGGAGAAATACAGGAAAGTGCATACAGAGAAAGTGACCTGTGACCCTGCGTTCCTGTGTCCATAATCTCTGTTCACAGACTGTCACTTGTCCTGGTTAGAAGAAGTAGTCTTATCATTGGGACAGTGGAGGGAAAGAAATGGGTGGTTTTCATGTATAAGTAAACTTCATACTTACCTCACAGATGCTGGTTTGAAAGTCAAACCACTTTCTACATGGTAGTGTGGATTTTGAGATAAGATGTAAAATTTATAATATAATATGGTATTTTTATTGAAAGTTAATGCAATTTTCTTTGTAAATGCAATCACTTACAAATGAGTTAGGTAACATTTTGGGTAATTAATAGGTTCGTTTCACTTTAATTTGTGAGCATAAAAAGTTGATTAGCACCATGTAGAGCTTATTAATTATAAAATAATGATAATTAGTGATTCGAAAATTAATCAGACACAAAAGTCTTACAAAGAAAGAACTATCTTTGTAATTAGGAATTTCTGTTTATCTCAAATGCAACTTTTTCTTAAGCTTCATTTGGAGTAAAATATTCCAGAAATGACAAGTGGCTCTGTGGACCTCCTGATGGAGAACTGTTGTTTGGTTTCATCCAGTAAGGTGTGCCTTTTAATTTTGTAGGAAGGACACATGGTAATTCTCTCACATACTAAGGTACCCAGTGTTTTCTAGAGATAAAAGCTAGCCCAAATACAAGGATGGCAACGACCCTTATGAGCAGAACACATGTGGCTGGAATGGGTCAGTTACCTGGTGACCTGCATGACATTATGAACTAGAGGTCGCATGCCCTGAAGAACCCACCTCCATGGGATGTTCTGCAAAGGCTGCTAGACTGACTAGACCTGAAGTAACTATGGGTGGGTTGGAATGTTGCAGGTCTAGAGCCAGATTATCTCTGGCTATCTTGGCTCCCTTCCCAGCCATCTATTGCTTGTCTGTATCTGATCTACCACTCTGTGACTCTCAGGAAACTCTTTGGGGCTATAATAGCCTAACAGAGCCCTAGTGTCTAGGAACCCTGAAGCTTGGAATATTATCAGACAGTAAGAGAGGCCTATAACAGCCTACCCACCTCGCTGTAACTCTCTGCCTGATGCTTCCACTAGTGGGTTTGAAGTGTTTTACTTGATGAGTTTCTGTTTTGTTACTAAGAAAACCATGTGGAATGGCTATCACAGGAGAACATGGAGTTTGGGGTCACCCAGGACATGATCAGTAGTTATATGTGACTCCATAATGAGCTGTCCCCAGCAAGTGTCTGAGATTTGTGGAATGATGATAAATTATCTGAGGATGTTGACAGTACTGAGGCATCTTTTGAACTTAACAGTGTACTGTCTTCTATCTGCACAGAAAGTAAGCTAATAGCATAGTGAAGCAGTGATTTCAGGAGTAAAAGCTGTGTCCAGGTATGTGTTGCAGTTTAGTTCATGTACTAGTTACATTGCTGTAACAGTGTTTCAACCGCTTGTTTAATAAATGCCTATGTCCAAGTCCATAATGTGGGAAAGTCATAGAGCAGTAAGTACTGCGTACTGAATTGAAACCTTGGTCACAGTGAGTATTCATTCCGTTTGAGAACTGTAGCTCCACTTCTCTACCCCAGCATACTCTGTGTTAACCAAGTCTGCACCCACAGGCTTGAAACACTTTGATTAAAACTTCCATGCTTCTGTGGTGTAACTGGGATGTGCAATGGCCGAAGTTAAGTCTCAGGTGCTGAGGTGCCTTTCCCTCTGACCCGGGTCCTTTTACTAAGGTGGTATTCTCTGTGCTGTTGTAATCACGCCGGAGACTATGCAACATTACAACTCTCAGCATATCCAGTGGTGTGTGTCAGGGAAACTGCCTGAAACGCCAACCTGTGCTTTTATCCACATTCCAGGCTTTTCTAGGTCCGCTGGTTTAATTACAGAGCCTCTTACAGATGTTATACTTTGGTCAGGTGAGTGCATGTTATTCCTTCTCGGACTAGGGTCTTCCCAGAATGACAGGGTCCTGTGCCATCCACTGTCAGTCTTTGGAGAGTACTTTGCTCTTTTACTGAACAGAACTGCTCCTGACTGCAGTGGATTTTTAATGCTGGTTGCTAACACTGCTTAGTCTGGACACCAAAAATGCCCCCCCCCCCACTATTTTCTCCTAATTGCTCCCATGCACAGAGGGGATCCACTGCAGATCTTTGCAGTATCTGACCATGGAACCTTTTATTTGCATAATCCAGCTTTTCAACCTTATAATGACTTATAATGCCTTATATGGGCCAGGCTGATGGCTTAGTAGACAAAAGTACTTGCCACCAAAGACTGGTGATGTGTTTGATTCCGAAACCCATGGTGGAAAGAGAAAAGTTACTCTGACCGTGTGTGTGTGTGTGTGTACATGTGTGTATGGCACTGTAAGTGCTTACTAGACATATATATGTACCTACACATGCATATATACACGTGCGCACACACAAATAATAAAATTAAAGTTTTTAATGAAATCTCTTCTGTGTGTGCATCGCATAGCACAGTGAGCTCTGCAGTTCTAGCTCCTGCGGTGTATGACTTGGATGATGGCAAATGTCCAGACCTTCTGCTCGTGTTCGCTTTCTACTGTGTTCTGCTACAGCTACTTTGGCATTTTACTGTTTCCTTGTATTCCAGTGAAGCCTCCCATACTATCGCTAAACTCTGCTAAAGGCTGACTGAGATGCCTCCAGTCACCACCTCTCGCACCTTCTCTTTAAAGTGTGTCTCTCGAATTATTGACATCTGGAAACTTGTCAGATGAATCCACATCACTGGCTCTGGCTGGGGCAGGCTTGGAATCTTTTAGACTCTTCCGAACCGTAGCTCGGAAAACCATGGTTTTCAGCTTAAAAACTGAAGTGGAGTGAAAAATAGTACACTGATCATTTCTCTTCGTTGAAACGATAAGGAAAGTCATGAGGTCATAGACCTGATGAGGACGTGCTGGTCTTAAATGTCAAGCAGGAGTTTTTAGGAGAATGGCAGTTAACCCAGCTTTCATGTCAGAGCCTGACGCACACTTGCAGCAACAGCACGTTTCAAGGAAGAAAATAGACCACAAAACGGTTTTGGAAAGAGTCATTCAAATTTCAGTAATGGTGTCTCATCAACTTAGTGCAGTTTTGAATTTTTTTTAGTTCATCATAAATTTGTTACCATATCTATTTTGATGTGTTGGTTTTATTAAAAATTAAAATTTTGAGCCTCACCTCATTTTCTAGAACAAAGATATTCCTGTTTCCTGTTTTCACTACATTTTTTTTAAAGATGTAAAAAGTAAGAATAGTTGATATTAATGAAGAAAGTAGAATTCTTGTCTTCCCTTTCCCCATCATCCTTCCTTACTTTCTTTCAAAACATTTGTCTACAGTGACTTCCCCCCTGCTCTGCCTGGAACTGTCTCCTTTACATCCTCAGCCTTCTGTGCAAGATGCATATGGCCACCATCATCACCATCACCAATGTTCCTCCTCCTCCTCCTCCTCCTCCTCCTCCTCCTCCTCCTCCTCCTCCTTCTTCTCCTCTTCCCTCCCCTGCTCCTCTCCCTCCTGCTCTTCCCCCTCCTCCCCCTCCTGCTCTTCCTCCTCTTCCCTCCCCTGCCCCTCCCCCTCCTGCTCCTCCCCCTCCTGCTCCTCCCCCTCCTGCTCC
>NW_021620812.1:2692339-2741089 GCF_004785775.1 Grammomys surdaster
CCTGCTCCTCCCCCTCCCGCTCCTCCCCCTCCTGCTGCCCTTTCTCCTCCTCTTCACCATTGTCACTATCTATCATAAATAGTACCACTGAAGACATTTCATGTATGTATAAATGAACTGGGCTCAGTCACTTCAGTAGTCTGCTGGAATCTTACAAATGTCAGAGTGAGACTCTGGGTCTGGGTCAAGAGGCTCCAGCGTCAGTATTCTTGACTACTAATCAATGGCCGTCTCCTTATCAACACTTAAAATTGTTTTCACGGAACATTTGAACCTCAGAAAAGTTGGCGATTGTGAATTATAAGCAGGTGTAACTCCTGTGCTGGTTAGTTGGAAGCTTATTCTGGAAGGACTAACTCTCAGCAGAGCTCCCTCTGTCTGCCTGCAGCAGATTCGGATTCGATCCTTGGAAAGCTTGACTAAGCAGAGTCCCTGGAGAAGACTAAGCCTGATTCCTCCGCCACCTTAACTGCACTCTTCTCCAGTGACTCGGAGACAAACAGGAACTGAAGGGTTGTGATGGAAACGGCCATGGGGGAGGTGTCAGGGGACTGACGTGAGACCACACTGAGCGGAGCCTTGCTTATTTAGCGGTTGTCTTCCTGTGACTCTCTGCCCGCTTGCCTTACCGGGACCCTGTTCCAGGATTCACTGTTCAGTTATGACGGTTTCATGGTCATTTGTGAGCTATACAGGCAACACGCCCACTATTTATATCATGTTTTCTGGGAACACCGAGCCTCTTTCCATAAAACTGCCCATAAAGAGAATGTCTAAGGTGTGACTCCATGACCCATTGCAGAGTGCCTGTCCCTACTGCTGTGTGCATTCTCATGGTAATGGGATATCCAGGATGTCAGAAAAAGGAACGGCAAAGATGTTGGATCATTACCTTGCCTAAGTGGACCTTGGGTATTTGAAAATTAGCGATATGCCGTTAAAACATTAAGTGATGAAGAACAGAGCAGTGCACGTTTCTTCCACAAGTCGTGCAGAGTTCGTCACGTTTAGGAAGCAAACATCCCAGATGAGCGTCAGCCATTGGCCCCTGTGCGCTGCTTTCAGTGTCAGCTACTGGGTCATAGTCACTTCACCCTTCTCTTATGGCTCGGTCAATTTAGTCACGAGACAAAAGGTGTGCACAGCAGCTTCTGCCACTTCTTTTCAGAGAGTATAATTTTAAATGCCTGTAGATAAAGCTTAGTAAAATGTTCCATAACGCATTTTCATTTACTAACAGGAGCCATAGTGCAGTCACGATGGCGGCTGTAAATTGATTTTGATTTTTTAACAGTCATTCTAATCTTATAAATATGCCAAATAGAAGGAATATTTTCTTTTTCTGTATTTTATTTTGCAAAAATGTATCACTTAGCAGAGAAATCCAGTGCTGTCCATATCTGAGGCACATGGGTGTGTGGTGGAGTGTTCAGTTTCTGAGCGATGTTTGCTTTCTGGGTTAATGTGGACAGCACTGAAGTGAAGAGGGGCCAGTTTTCAACCTCCAGCAAATACAGAGATGCTCTCTGCAAACTTCTCTGGATGAAGAATGTCTAAAAGAAAAGACCAGTAAAGAAAATGGACACAAACCAGGTTCCCATCCTGTGTGTCCAGGGGAGAGGTTTAATCTATAGTCTCATACGGCAGGTTACCATAGTTACCAAAGGAACATAGAGCAGAACAGTGATGCTCTGAGCAGCTGCCTTTATTGTCACTTGCCACCTCAAGGAACTTGACAGCCAAATTTACCAAAATCTGTTCCTGGAGTATAGGAAAAGAACACTAAGTCCTAAGGCCTCCCCTGTGTGTGCAGTACCCGAGTCCCTAGACACAGTGCAGTTCCCATTGGCTTCATGCTCTGTGTTCAGCCGTGCTGCAGGCTTGCCACACACTGAAGTAGTGTAGCTGGGGCATTCTCCATCATCTAACAGGCCTGGGCTGGAATGAGCATGCTTCCTAACAGGAACTGAAGTTCTCATGTATGGTAACACTGGTGTATACGTGCCAGCATCCTGTCTCATAGGAAAGGGGTCTGTGTTTCTAGTTACAGATCTGTCACAGTCAGGGTCTACTTGCATTTCATCATGCCAGTCACAGTTTGGGTTACTGTGTCACTCTTTTTTCAGTTACCTCTGATTATAATTTCTGGTAAACTTTAAAAAAGCCCTACCTATCTGTCTGTCTCTCTATTTACTAATTTGAGGGTTGTTTTGCTTTACATTCCAGATGATTTATATGATCAATTTTTAAGTTTCACATTTTATGTGTAAGCCTTTTTAAATTGTCCAGTGCTCTAAGTTTAGTAACATAAAATGAAGCCCATGTTGTTGTTGTTTAACTTCATGTGCCTGGCCAGAGTATGGTTTATGATGTACCCATAGACATCTTAATCATGTGGAATATACACATCTCCACTTAGGTGGTTATTCAGTCTATAGCATTGCAGGAGATGTGTGGTGACTATAAATGAATAGGTTAGGTACTGATCACTTCTTCCCCTTTCTGCTAAGTAGCCCCGTGTTCTGTAATGAAAGCTTGTCAGGCTCTTGCTGGAGCAGGAGGTGTCAGCAGTTGAGGTCCTAGAACTGGCATAGTTTGTAGTTTACGTCTTAAAGTAACAGTTGCGATCTACTGTGAATCCTGCCCTGTGTGCTCAGCTACTGTTGATGTAGGAAGGGCTGTGTAAGAACATAGTCACAGATTATTACCTACAGAGAAGATCTTGGTCCATGGAAGAATCACCATGAATATGGGTAAAATAATTACAGTATTTGTCTTTATTGTAAAGCTGCGCTGAGCGCTTTGATAACGACTGCTGTGACTAACGGTTACTACTTTTATTAAAGATGCTTTGTTGAACTTTATTTGGAAAGGCATTCAGTCTGTGATCGGTTTTTGATGCAAGCAAATAGAGTTCCAAAAAATTAATTTGACTGAAATTAAATTGTTTCTCCCATGAATGGATTCATTTAAGCACAGAGGGGAGTTTTGTGATTTGTTCTTTGGCTGGTGTATCTCCAAAAGAGAAGACACCAGGATTCAGACATTAAAACTTGAAAGGATTGTGAGGATTCTCTCGGGAAACCCACAGTGAAGAACTTATAAAAATTTTGCCTAAAACCAAGAAGTTGGAATTTGACTGTGTTTAAGCAAGAGAGTAACAGAAGCTGGTACACAACTCCCACCTAGAACAACTCCTCAGCCTTCTTCCTTCAGAAGAGCTTTCCAGCTGGCTGCAAGCTTTACTTACTTGTGATGTGTGCTGGGGTTTCTTTTGATATACATAAAGCTTTTTTAAATTACTGGGGAATGAGTGGTGGTACTTGAGGTAATTGACTTTGTTTTTACCAATGTGAGAACATTTCTTCATGCTTTGAAATCCTAAGGTGATCTCTTAGTCCACACCATGCACCCTTCTTACTAGAAAGGGTCTTTCGTGTGCCCATCTCTACTTCCTTTTTCTGCATCCTAACAATGTTGTTCTTGGCTGGGATTCAGTGGGACTCTGTTTACACACTGGGGTTCATCATGCCTGGAGTTGGCCCACCCTTTTTTTCTCGATGTCTGTCCCTGGTTTTGATCATTTTGATTCTGACGTCCCTTTGAGTGGCTTTCTGTTTGCTTGGTGTTGTGTGCACAGGTTTGAGATGTGGAAGAACCTCGGTCATGATTTTAGATCTTTTCCTCTGCACTTGGGGATGAGGTGTGCAGATGTTGTGCCCTGTCTCTGGGCTCGGCCAGCCCGCAGGCTCCCTCCTCGCCCTTGGACCGTGCTGCTTCGGGAATGCTATGTGTTCCTCTCTTACTCTGAGCTCACCCCTCCCACGTGCAGTTTGATAATTACATTTACTGTCTTTTCATTTCGTAGGTCTTTTTTAAGCAGCAGAACTGTATGTATTTATTATATGTAACGTGCTCTGAAGCACAGGTACCTAGTGAATGCAGTCTATATGAAGTCTTTCCATCGCGAAAGTATAAATTCTTATGAAAGTAAGCTACAGGCAGCAACCAACCAAAATACAAACTCAGTGCACAAACTCTGCCCACTCTGCCAAGGGAGGAAGTTCTTTTTTTCCTTTTCTCAAAAATTCAAGTTTATCAGGTACTTTCCCAGAGACAAAAGACTGGCTTTAGCGTTTTGAATAGCAGGCTAGTTTTCTTTATTGAACACAGAATTTTTTTCTCACCCAGCATATCCTGATTACAGTCTCACCTGTTCCTTCCATCTTCTCCCCTCCCCCTCCTAGTCCACCTCCTTTCTGCTTCTCATTAGCAAACAAACAGGTTTCTATGGGATAATAATAATAATAGGAAATAAAATATAACAAACAAAAACTAACAATCTGAACTGGACAAAACCAACAAACAAAAAGGAGAAGGAAAAGAACCTAAGAGAAGGCACAAGAAACAAAGATCTGCTCGTTTGCACACTCAGACTCCATAAAACACTAAACTGGGAGTCAAAATATATATGCAAAGGACTTGTAGGCTAAAAAGAGGGAAGAACAGATACATAAATAAAATACAAATAAAAAGTAAGGTTAAAGCAACAGCAAGCAGGGAGAGCTCTGGCTAACATTGAGACAAGGAACCCCCAAAGATGAGTTCAGTTTATTTTCTGTTGGCCGTCTACTGCCAAATGTGCAGCCTGCCCTCGAGAGGGCTTTGTTTCTCCAGGGAAGCACCCTTGGAGAAAACGAACTTTCCATTTGTGGGTGGTTGTCAGCTGAAGATAGCTCCTGGGATAGGGATGGGGTCATGTGTCTAATTTAAGCTCCAGAGTGCAGACCTGTGCAGGCCTGTGCAGGCTGCCTCAGTCTGCATGTTCATGTCAGTCCTGTGGATCTCAAGCCTTGTTTTGGGGGTGTCCCACATCTCCTCTTGCACTTACGCTCGTTCTTCTTCCTTGTCTATGGGTTGGTTCCCTGACCCCTGAGGGGAGGGATCTGATGGAGACATCACATTTAGGTTTGAGTGTTCTAGGGTCTCCCACTCTCTACATGTTGTCTGGCTGAGGGTCTCTGTATTTGTTCCCATCTGTGGCAGGAGGAAGCCTCTCTGATGATGACCGAGCAGGACACTCATCTGCTTCCCTGTCTGGAGTGGCCTGTGGGTTCCCAGGGAGTGCTGGCTGGAACTCGGCACTGCCTCCCTGGCCACAATTCCACAGGTCTTATTTTTAATTTTAGAGAATCCTGCATGGGTTGTATTTGTGTATTCTGTTTCTCTCCTCCTATGTTTTCCTTTACACTCAGTTTAAAGTCTGTGTTTTAAGTTTCCTGTTCCCTAAATCCCTTTTCTCTTCCTGGTCAGCTTTGTCTCACTTGGTGTTGTGGTTTGAATCAGAATGGCCCCCACAGACTCATATATTTGAATGCCTGGCCATCAGGAATTGGCACTATTTGGGAGGAATTAGGAGGTGTGGCCTTGGAGTAGGTATGACCTTGTTGAAGGAAGTGTGTCACTGGGACTGGCCTTTGGGATTTCAAAATCCTAAGGCAGGCCCAGTGTCATCCTTTCCTCCTACTGCCTGTGACTCTGGATATAGAACTCTCAGCTGCCATGCCTGCTTGTGTGCCACCATACTCTCCACCATGAGCATAATGGGCTAACCCTATGCAGCTGTAAGCCAGCCTGAATTAAATGCTTTCTGTTATAAGAGTTGGTGCAGTCACAGTGTCTCTTCACATAGAACACTGACTCAGACACTTGGACCTGGTGTTTGTAGAAAACATAGGTATGGAAAATACAAAGAGTCACATTGGAGTATTTTATTTTGTTTTTATGTATTTTTTTCAAAACAAAGGATGATCACTATGAATTATTGTTCCAGAGAACAAATATCAAATTTGATAATTATATTTCCTATCAATACATTTTTCTCCAGATGTGTTCATTAGTTTTGTATTGCTTTGTAAGAGTGATTTAAAATCATCATTACTTTACATTTTCCCATGGTCTGGTCCTGGCTCAACTGAGTCTTCTTCAGTCAGGATAGCAGCCGGTGATATGCCCTGAGACCCTGGGCTAGCTTCCATGCTCACAGGCTAGTTTTCTGCAGTGTAGAATTCCGGCCTTGCCTGGAGGCTCGAGGTTGTCTGCTCTTTCTGCTCCCTGCTCCCTGTTTGTTTTGACCGTCAGTGTATCTCAGAACCCCCTTCCCTGTGTTGTAACACAGCTGCTCACAGGACCCTGTCACAGGCCGTGTCCCTGCCCTACAAGCAGTTGTTTTCCTTGGAGTGGGGATCGTGGGGTTGTTTTACAAGTCTGCCTACCATGGTTTCCCTTATATTATTAATGTAATTTGAAGACTTTAAGTCACGGGGACTGGAGAGATGGCTCAGAAATGAAGAGTGCAGACTGCTTTTCCCGAGGACCCCTGTTGAATTCTTAGTACTCACATGATGACTTGCAGAAGTCTGCACATTCTGTCCCAACGGAATCCAACAACCTCTGCTGGCCCCGTGGGCACTGCGTGTTCATGGTCTGCAGAGATACAGGCAGACAAAACACTCATACATATTAAAAACATAAGTCAGGTTTTATGTAAAGGGTATAGGTACATTGAAAATACTAATAAATGATATTAACTAGATAGTGGAAACCAATTATTTTCTGAAGTATTGTAACTGTAACCTTGGTAGATTGTTTTATAATTTTGTTTCTCTAGAGTATAGTGTAATTAACTCTCATTATTCTTAGAAAAGAATCTCAGTGAAATTTTCATAGTTTTCTCTTTGCTTAGCAATAAATATGTATAATTTCAAAGATCCTGTTTCATCTTTACATAAATTTAATACTTAGTTCTGTGCGCTAAGTGTTTTGAAGTTATATGGTAATTTTCTCGCAACATGAAAGGGGGAGGGAACTGTTCACAACTCTGAGTGTAGCATTGCTTAGCTACCTCGCCCTGTCATTTGAAATATTAGATATTTTGATAATTGGCAGCCCTTGAGCTTCTGAGTGTTGGTTCCTGACACACTGTGACTTTATGTAAGCCGTTCACCTTTGTATTGTAGATGTTTCTGTGAGGTAAAAGAGGAGTGTATTTAACAGCAGTCTGTAGAGTGCCTTAACTATATAAAATCAGTCATCTTAGGAAATGCTCTAATGAACATGAATGAAATTATAAAAATCCGTTAATATGAGCTTGCTTCAAAGACAGCTGTACTACAGATGCAGTAAGGTACTGATCTGTCACATGGCAGAGAGCAGTGGAGGATGTCCAGAGTGGTACATAGAGTTGTATTAAACTAGCAATACCGTGATGGCAGGAGATTGGACACACAGAAAGTACACTCGAATCACTCCGCCCACCCCGGTACCCGTGTTTCTTAAGCAGCATCTTTCGTGGACTACTCTAATGGGAGAAGAGCGGGAAGCTGCACCTAGGTAGCCCTGCTCGCTTTCATTTTCTACCTTTGCGTGTGTGTGTGTGTGTGTGTGTGTGTGTGTGTGTGTGTGTGCGTGAACGTGTGTGCATGAACGTGTGTTTTTTCATGAGTGTGAAGATTCAAGGCTGATGACAGGAAGCATCCTCCATTGCTTGTAAGGCAGGTATCTCCATGAAATCCAGACCTCGCATTTATGGCAAATCTAGCTACCGAGCTTGCTCTGAGGATGCCTGTCTGTGTCAGACTGGAGCTGTAGGCGGCACACCCAGCCTCACGTGGGTTTCTGCAGCTCCAAACTCCAGGCCTCACGTTTGCATGACAAAGGTTTTAATGCTGAGCTCTTTCCCAGCCTGGAGACTCTTGTATTACAGTTTCCTCTGTGCAGTTCCCTTACGCACCCCGTCCATAAAATTCCTGTGCATTATACATACACTTTTTCAAAAAACAGATTTTGCCTCAAAGTTTATTTGTAAAGACAGCACAGGACACTAGTCATCTGCAAATAGTGTGTGGGTAGGTGTGTCACGGCAGTCCATCTGTCTTCACACTGGCAGGAGCCTTTTCTATGGGGCCTTCACAGGGGCCTGGACACCTTTGGGAGCCTGGGCTGGAGCTGAAGCCCGAGCCTTAGCTGGAGCTGCGGCCTCTGCCTTGGTCTGAACCTTGGGCTTTGGTTGGCAGAGCCTACGACCCTTGGCCGTGTAGCTTAGGATCCCCTTCCCAAGCTAGGGGTGAGCAATGAAAGCCAGGCGGCTGAGTTTGCGGCTAGGGCCCTTTGGCATCTTGGGCTTGATGGCCTGAGGCTTCACAAGGGCCTTGATGGCCTCTGCACGTGCACTCACTGCCTTTGCATTGTTGGCCTGCATCTGCTTCAGGCCTTTCTTGTTGTGCTTCTTGGCAAAGTGCATGTTCCTCAGGAACTTTAGGTCAACCCCCTTAAGAGATTCATATCTTTGTGATGGGGGTTTCTTGATGCCATTTCTGTGCCATTTGTGGGACTGATTGTGTGTGGTTTGGTTCTTGAATTTGGCCATGTCTGTACGGTAACCCATGGCTCCCGCAGCACCTGGGACCGGAAGAGCCATATTGAAAGGTTTTTATGCGCAGCTTGGACAGATCACAGCAGACCAGACGGTTCCATGAGGGGGAGTTTATTAAGAGAGAGGGAGAGCGGGAGGAGAGAGAGAGGAGTAGAGAAGTGGAGGCCGGCCATGACCACGTGGAGAGAGGGGGAAGGGAAGGGAAGGGAAGGGGGTTAGGGAGATGGCAACCTGCAGGCAGGTCGAGGGAGCAAGAGAGAGAGAGGAGGGGGCAAGCAGCCCCTTTTATAGTGGGCAGGGTTACCTGGCTGTTGCCAGGTAACTGTGGGGAGGAGCGTACCTGGCCACTTCCAAGTAACTGTGGAGGTGGAGTTTAACAGATTACTAACATTCCCACGTTTTGGTTTAATTAAAAAGAAAAATTAGAAAGAGGTGATGGTGAAGCAGGAATAGGGTCGTCATGAAATCTGGCTACTTCCTGCTGACATTGGGGATGATGTGTCTTTAGGGGGAACCTAGAAGAATGGATATGGGGGATGTTTGTTCGGTCTTAGGAGAGCTGGCTGTTTTCTTTTGTCCAGGGTCTGGGGAGCGAGCCATCTGAGGATAGTCCAGAAGAACAGGTCCAGTAGAAGCAGCTGTGTATGTGACAGGAGATGGAGCATCTGAAGGTTGTTTCTCTGGAGCTGTATTGGATGCACCTGGACTTGACAAGGTGTAGGAAATAAGATTAAGAACAGTTGGAGAAAGAATTTTTTCTAAGATGTACATTTGAAACCCAGAGGGATCCCACCCTTTGTTATAGGTAGTGAGTGGGAACTTTAGGCAGATGTACTTATCTGGATGGCATCCATGAGAGGTAGATCTGAGTGGGTTTCCTGTAGCTTATAAGTTTATAAAACAGATAACAGTATGAGTTAACACAAGTAGTCTTTCAACTGAGTTTAGGTAATGAGGTAACAGATAATATCTGTGAAAACTTAGCTGTCAATGTAGTCAGAAGTCTGATAAAGAGTAAACAATCTACCAGTTATATATTATTTTTTAAAAATGACAGAGTCCACTAGCCAACAGTTCCCGTGGTTTCCATAGTCTCTTGGGTGAAGTCAGTTTGGCTTCCAAGTGCTGAAAATGTAGGGCTTTTTTCTGTGGAATGGATACGTGTAAGAAATGACTTACCTTGGTTTGACTTAGCTAAGCCATTTGACTCAGAGCATCCAGTCTAGCCCTCTGCATTTGTTTGTATATAATCCAGGCTGTATGTTCTAGGAGTCCGGTGTCCAGGTCTTCTGAAACCATCTTGGGCTAACTGTTAGAGGCTTTGGGCATTCTATCAGCCATAAACTTAAAATATACGATTAGCAGACTTCTGACAAGATTGAGAGCCGTAAGGATTGGTTGTAACTGAATAAAAATCTATCAAAACGGGTTAGGAAAGAGTCTTAAGTAAGTTTGGCAGGTTGTGTAGGAAGAGAAAAGCACATTTTTGTATTAGCAAAGAAACATTTGGCTAAGACAAGAATAAGAAAGCTGGCAACAGTGGCATACGATATAGCTGGCGGGTTAGAGCTGTGAGCCACAGGTGTCGCGGGCAGGTCTGCTGGCGGCAGCAGGGCGGGACTTCCTGTTAGCAGCCGGAAGCTGCTGCCCAGTGTCTCTGGCAGCAGTGAGTAAAGAAAAGCAAGCATGTCCCGTATCACCCCAACGTTAGTTTTTGTGGCGGAAGGCACTAACACATGTACTTTTAAAAGTACAGATAAATCTGAGTTGAGCAGTGCCCACCTGCAGCCCTACTTCCTGCAGAGCCAGAACTAAGGAATTAGTGTATTTCTCTTCTTAAATATTTTGCTGTAGAATTCTAAGCCATATTTCATATCCAGTTTGCATATTGTTTTAGTTCCTTATCGTGGGATAGGAATCTCTTAAATCATTAAAACTGTTTACAAGCGTGTTGGTGGCTGTGCTCTACACGGCACCGTGTGCTGATGTCTCCTGATGTTTACTGAGGAGGTGAAACTGGAACTTGTGTACCTTTGTCAGCACGTCTGAGTTCCTTTACTGTGGTTCCTAGAGGAAGAAGAAACATTTTAAAGACCTAAAACTGAAGGTGACCTTGTTAATTAACATTTGCCAGTTTAATTTTAAAGAGCACAGCATTTGCATACTGTGTTTATGACAGGGAAAGTGAATTAGCCCTTTATAGATTTGTGAGAGCTTTGATCCCCGTGTGCTTTATTGATTAGCCCTGTGCCTTGTGACTTAGGGGGAAAGCCTCCCGAGCCTAATCCTGCCTTCTGTTACATTTTCCCATTGATTTCTCTTTTAAGTTTATTTATATACTTTGTAAAGTGCAGGTATTTCAGAAATGTATTCCCATTCTACATCTTTGCTTTCTTGTTTTCATTCATTGCATTTGGGCTTATAAATCTTTTTACTGTGTGCATTCACTACATTTTATCCCTTTTGTCCTTTGTATCTGTATCTAACTTTAAATAATATGAAGTGTATTTTGGTGTTTCCAGGGCTGAGTTAAAACACATCTGACTTTGACACTAATCCAGTGTTGAGAATGTGGGAACAGTACTTCCTTGCCATTGATTTCAGAGAGTTCTAGCATCTGTAAACACTTCTACATTCATAAAGATCTACTGTAGGAGATTGTTATAAGAATTATATTTTATTAATATTAGTAATCTTTTACTGTACATTTATAAATTAAAGTTTGTGATACGAATGTTTGTATCAAAAACTGAGTTCCATACTACCCATGGTCTCAGATATTTGCTAGAGTCTTGGAACCCGTCTCTCACAGATAAGGGTGAAGGAACTATAATAAACCTTTCTTGTTGTAAGCCGTTGACAGTTGTAAACTTTAGTAATGGTAATGTCATGCATGAATACAGTGTATCTAAGTTATAGCCACCTGCTTCTCTTCCTCCCGATGCTATACCTTCGTGGTTGCTTTTGTCTTCCTTCCTTCCTTCCTTCCTTCCTTCCTTCCTTCCTTCCTTCCTTCCTTCCTTCCTTCCTTCCTTCTCTCATCTTGCTACACCGGTACCGCAATATTGGCTAGCAATATCCTTTTTTTTTTTCCTTCAGGCCTCACCCCTCTCTGTAAACTAATGTAATTGTTTACCTGACATCTCCTGCTATAGGCATCCCTACCTGTCTTACGGTTTTAAATTGCTATTGTAAATAAAAGAAAAAATCTATTCTTTTACTGACATGATTGATGGCTACTGATTTTAAGAATGTTTATTCTAAGCGCGCGCTCTTCTCAGTAGTTATTACAGATGCGTTTATATGCTTTGTTACATCTGTAAGAGTTTCGAATGAAAGTTTATTTTCCCCCAGGAGTTGTATCTGGATTGGCCAGCGAGAATAGAGTGATATTAATAAAAACTTTCACAGTGGGTGTTCTCATAAAATCATAAAAGTAAGATCCACGGGAAGGAAAACCTGTACTTAGTGTTCTGTCAAATGGAAGTGCCAGTGGAGGGCAGTCATCCAGAATTAGCTAATTAGACTAATCACACTGTCAGTTTAGCCCCGGTCAGAAGCAGAGGTGGGAGGTCGTTCTCTGTCCAGCAGGGGGCAGCCTCTGACTATCGCTGATGGGTGCCCCTGCCTACTGATGGCGAGCAGCGAAGCCTTGGGAAGGGTCCTCAGAACACAACAGAGCAGGTGCTTCAGGCTGGGACTGGAGACCGGGAAGTAAACACTGCAGTGAGGTGTGACACACTGAGGGCTTGGCCTTGTGACCTTGCCTGTCCCAGCAGAGGTCCTGGTGGAGGGGGGTCAGTCATTTCCCTCAGGCCTTTGTTACGTACACCTCACTGCTGAAATCTGAGCCACAAGTGGCTCCTCCGTGTGAGTCTTTATTAGGACTTTAAGAGTCAGTGCTTTCCTTTCACCTCAGTGTTTATATCTCATGGCTTTGATGTATAATAAGTCATTCCACAAATTAGTGACTTAAAACCTTTGTTGGCTATTTGTGGAGTGCATAGGTTTTCAGCTCGGCAGTTAGGCTGGGTGCAGCTGGGTATTTCCTTTGCTCTCCCTGGTGTGTCTGTGGTGAGCAAGGTGGTCTGGCTGTGCAATGGCTGGAAAGATGCAGGTTCTCCACTTTTCTTCCAGAAGCTTGAACTTTCTCAGGATGGGAGCAGGCATCTCAGACAGAGCAGACACAAGCAAAGGCCAAGGTTCACTTGTGTTAAATTCCGTTACCCCAGTGCACTTTCTAGATCAGCCAGTTCCAGAAGCTGGGATGTAGAAGCCTCTCCCCTGCCCCCAGCGTGACATTCAAGTCTAAGGCCTTCCTCATGCATACTCAACACAGACCACTGACCTACTTCCCCACAAACGCCACCTGCTCGTGGGACCTCCTATAAAGCCGCTTGCTGTGAGGCTAACACAGTCCGTCCAGAGGTGTGTTGAGAACTCGGCATCCCTCCCTAGCCACCTGGATGTTAGGAAACTGTGCTGCCGCAGCCGGGCCACCCGGACCCGGACCCGGACCCGGACCCGGGCCACTGGCTTCCTTTTCATCTCAGGCTGTTGCCTTTGGTTTTAGGGGGGTGGGGGTTGTTTGGTTTTTTGCTGTTGTTCTTGTTTTTTTCCTTTTAAGAGCAGTGATTCTTAACCTTCCTAATGCTGTAACCATTTAATACAGTTTCTCATGTCGTGGTGAGCCCCTAACGGTAAAATGATTTTTGTTTCTACCTAATGACTGTAATTTTGCAAATATTATTAATTATAATATAAATATCTGCATTTTTCTGATGGTCTTAGGCAACTCCTGTGAAAGGGTCATTAGACCCCCAAAGAGTCATGACCCACAGGTGAGAACCACTGTTGTACATAATTCTTATATTTTCTCTTACATTTTTATTTTTGTCTAAAATTTATACTGAATATTAATTTCTAAATTATATTGTATTCCTTATTAAATTTTACTTAGAAGTACCTTCGCCACATCTTCAGGCTGCATCTCTTTTTCAGTGGGTGGGAGTGTTTTTCTTCATAGTTTTCTTTATGGTTTTCCTTTATTTTGTTTTATTTATCATTATTGTAGGGGCGGGGTGCTCCCGCACACACACTGAGCTCAGAGGACAACTTTCTGGGTTCACTCTGACTTTTCCTACCTCGTTCTGGTGTCTCTGCTGCTGCGTGTATAATATAAGCTTCCTGTAGTCCACAGGCTTCCTGTTGGGTCTTCTGTCTCCACTTCCCCCTGGCTGTGGACAGTCTGGGCCTCAGCAGAGTGTGCACGGTTCTCTGCCTTTGTGTGTGCATGTCTTCTTATATCTGTGTTGTTTTTACTGATCCCAGGATCTGCAGGCAGCAGGGAAACTAAACCAGGGTCACACGCTGCCTTGCCACTTACTCCTGGTTTGGGCTCCTTAAAGAAGATGAAATGTGTGAGGAAACCCACATTTCTTAGCATGTACTACTGACGAGGCCGATTCTGTATTTCTCCTGGGTGATGACTTCTCACATGGATGTCTGTTCCTCTGTCTAGATAAAGTATCCATGTCTGAATATCCTAGGATGCTGTGAACTGTTTTCAGTGCCTCTGCAGTGTCCATGGGTTCTGGGGGATTGCACATAAATGGAAGTCTGACAAGGCATGCCACTAGGGAGCTTGGGACGCAGTGCACAACTGGGCTGCCTCATAGATCCATCTTACCACTGTAACTAGCAGCCAGGAAGAGAGCGGACCTCCACACCTCTCAGCGGACTTGCAGCTTTCTCAGGGCCTCACAGACATTCACAGGGTGTAGCAATTTATAAACTGGCCCCACTAACCCTTTATAGGGCTAACATTTAAAACTCACAGACAGTAAAGGTATCTGGGTTTCTTGGAGAAGTTAACTGGGTTTGGGTAGCATATGTGTTGTGTTTTGTGCCTTTGTACAGGTTTCTGTGAGTACACAGCAAAGCCTTCCTTTAGCTCAGTCCAAAGGGCACTTAATGGATTTTCCATTTTTTATCAAACAGATGTACTAAGTGCACTATAAATTTAAAAAACACACAGTGCAAGTGTTGCTGTTTTAAAGCTGAGGCTTGCTGCTTTTGTCGATTAGTGCTGTATTTTATGATTCTTGTATGAGTGATCACATACATGTGTGCACACACACACTTCATCTTCGGCTGTCACTTCCAAAGCTTCCTCTTGGGGACTGCGACTCTGGTCTTCTCCTTTCTCTCTGGTCCCCTTGTCCAGAGGCTGAAGGAGCAGGGGTGGGTTAGTTGTTGAGTCTTTGGAGAAATGATAGTTACTTCCAAAGATGCTGCTGGTCTCGCAGCTTAAGATTTAATGGTAAATTAAAGACCAGGGAAGGCATTTCATTGGAAAGTTGCTTCTCCAGCTATAGAAATAGTTTGTTATTAACTACTTGCTACTTCTCTAATCTTATGGTGGAACTTAACTGCGTACTATAAACACCTCCTGGACCCTTTCAGCACCAAAGCTGATTTATAGAATGATTTCTGGGTCCTACTGGCCCCTACTGAGTTTACCCTAGTGCTGAGTTTTGACAATAATTGTTTAATTTTGCTAGGAGAGTAATGTATGCTTGTGCCTGCATATGCTTTCAAATGTCATAAGAATCAGCAACTCCTAGGGAGGAAAAACTAGACTCTTGTCTTCCCAGATAGCTCTTACCCCAGGCTCCAGTTCACCCGCAGGTTGTGCGAGGGGTTGTGATGTACTGGGAGCTGTGGGGAGGAGAGTGCAGTTCTTCAGCCTTGCTTTGGCTTCTATGGACCTTACAAGTGTCTGACAGGTGGCAAAGGACCATGACGCGCAGGGCAGCCGTCAGGCTTAGGTAACAAGTTAGGTTCTCTGTGGCATTGATATTAACTAAGTTTGACAGAACTGCTTTATGTTAATTATTCTAGACTTTTGACAGAAAAAAACTAATTATCCATAGTGTAAAGAGACCACGATTTTAAAGATTTCTAAGCTTTGAATGGCCTGAGACCTACTGTACTTTAAGTTTCATATGACACTAGAGGACAGGAATCTTTGTCACCACCATCATTACACAAAGGATCAGATCCACCCAAGAATCTCTGTGTGTGTCAGTATGTGCAGATATAAACAAGTATACACATGTGTTTGTGTTTGCGTGTGCATGCGTGTGTGTGTGTGTGATGTTTGGGACTGAGCCCAGGGCTCTGTCTATTAGGCAGCTACAACTCAATACCCTACTGCATATTTTTAGTAGAAAATAACTAGGAAAATTGTCTCTAATTTTTAAATTTCATTTATTCTATACATTAGTTTCTGAGGCAAGATCTTAATATGCAGCCCAGGTTACTCTGGAATTTGCTATGTAGCCCAGGCCAGCCTCAAATTCCTGCCTTTGCTTCCCAAGTGCTCGGAACTGTTTACCACTGCTGCCAACTTTGGATTTAATATGCTTGGGTGAGATTCTGGGGCCCTCTCTGGAGGAGAGCCAGAGCAGACAAGAGTGAAGTTGGAGTGTATCACTGAGTTATTATCAGCTTACTTCATATTAGACATTTGATTAAAATGCTTAAAACTTAATCATGATCCAAATTAATCACTAAGGCTTTTGTCATTTTAGTTTGATAAATTAATTTTGAACTAATAGAAGTTGAATCTCATTTTGTAACTGTTCCCATCCTGGTCAACATTACAGTAAGTTGACACATAAAGACATATTAGACACACACCTCAGTTACAGAACCCTAATCCAACTGTGGAAGACACAGCAAGGTGGGAGAATGGTCCTCCCTAGATGGAGGCACACACGACACTCAGCCTGGACTCAGACAGGCTTGAGCTCAGCGGGCTGGCGTGGAGATGAGTGGTAAAGGTTCTGGCATGGCGGATAGGAGGAGCCCTGGAAGGAGGAGCCAGCCTTTTGAGAATTCAGAGAAAAGTGTTTCGGCTGGAAACAGTCTCAGGGCCGGCATCACCCTAGTCAGTGAGTTTTGAAGAAGTACACCAGGGTAAGGGCCTCCTCTGTGAAGGGAAAACACAACCAAGGTTGCCTGCATCCAGAGAAGTGCTTACTTCTGTTGGGGTGAGCAGCTGTAGTTTGGTACCATGTCCTCAACCTCTAATTAGTGTGGTGTGTGAATGCTCCCTGTCAGCAGCATGGCTGTGAGTGCTCCCTATCAGCAGCGTGGCTGTGAGTGCTCCCTGTCAGCAACGTGGGAGTAAGTGTTCCCTGTCAGCAGCATGGCCGTGAGTGCTCCCTGTCAGCAGCATGGGGGTGACTGCTCCCTGTCAGCAGCGTGGCCGTGAGTGCTCCCTGTCAGCAGCATGGGAGTGAGTGCTCCCTCTCAGCAGCGTGGGAGTGAGTACTCCCTCTCAGCAGCGTGGGAGTGAGTACTCCCTCTCAGCAGCATGGCCGTGAGTGCTCCCTGTCAGCAGCATGGCTGTGAGTGCTCCCTGTCAGCAGTGTGGCTTTGAGTGCTCCCTGTCAGCAGCATGGGAGGTGAGTGAGTGCTCCCTGTCAGCAGCATGGCTGTGAGTGCTCCCTCTCAGCAGCGTGGGAGTGAGTGCTCCCTCTCAGCAGCATGGCCCTCATGGGCCGTAGTTTAATAGAAAAGACCATCTTTTCTAAGTAAGACTAGAATCGATGGAAAGACAGACAGTGGCAGGACTCTTCCCCTGCAGAGTAAGCTGAAGGAGGGCAGGCTTCTCTGAGGGAGGGAGCCAGCGTCATTGAGCAGGACATTCATCTCATTTGAAGTCTTTCCACTGTTGCTGTCCCAGTGTGTTCACTGGGCCACGCCCTCTTATACCACTAAAGGCCCTCCTATCAGCACTTCCACTATCTATCACTGGGTTCTTCAGCGCTGACGTGGCCCTGTTATCCTTGTTTTGCAGAAACCGAAGCTGAAGGATTGGCATCCTCCCGGAGGCTTCATCCTGGGGCTGTGGGCGCTCATCATCCTGGTCTTCTTCAAGACCTATGGGATCAAGCACATGAAGTTCATTTTTTAGACTCAAGGATGGATGAAGAAGAATGAATGGAAGATTGCAGCCTTGGATCAAAACTTAGGTTTTTATATGTTTTTAAATATGTTGCTTTTATGTAAATTTGGGAAGAAATTGAAATTGTAAATTTAGGAGTATTGAATTTTCATGAACTTTTGACTTTATAACTTAATATTGTTAACACACTTGTTTATTGGCCACACAATGTGTCTGTGTTTGTGTGACAGGACAATGACATTAAAACCCATGGCTTTAATTCTTTTTACCCTCCTCTGTTTGTAAAAGTAAGAGTTGTGAAGGTGTTAATTCCCACTAAAGGAAGTTACTTCCGTTAGTAGTTTTGTGTGGGTTCTCTTGGTCTTTTTATTTGTGTACATATGTTCCAAGTCACACAGAATATGCCATTTCTAATCTGTTGGTGTTTATAATGCATTATTAACCTCTCCCCTTCCTTGGATATCCTTCAAGAATATACTGTGAACCTGTCTTGGATGCACTTGCCTGCAGTCCAGGCTGCTTGGGAGGCCGAGGAGATTCTTTGAGTCCTGGCAGTTGAAGGTCAGCCCGGGCAACAACAGAAAACAGAAACCCCATGGAATGCATTACATGGTGTATGGTGTTCATGTGACAGCTTCTGATGGACGCTTATCTTGTTCCCGGGGTTCCCTTGGGCTCACTCTGGGGTGTACTAGTGACTCTTGGTCATCCATGGAACTCTGCAGCTTTTGTTGCACTGGGAGATGGGAACACAGGCTTTGGTCTATCTAGGGAAGTTGTGCCTCTGAGAATTTCTAGTGTTAACTGCTCAGAGAAACATGCCCTATTATTCTTTATTTTTAAGCATCCTGTGAACTTCTAGAATTGATTGTATCTCTTCAGTTTTTGTCCTGAAAGAGATTGCTGACAGCTGGATCTATGCTGCCTCTGAGGACAGTCCCATAAAATGTATGACATGCATGGAGCACACACATTGACGGCCCTGCCTTCATGTCTGATGGATTAGTAAGACACTCACACTGCTTTGTATTCCATAAGATGTAAGAGCCCACATCCAACACTGACTTCTAGGATGTCAACCACCTCCACATCTTTCCTACGGTGGAAAGACGGCCAAGCTTGTGTTTTGTAACCAATCTCAGATACTCTTTTCTCTTTCAGACTTCGGCATCAGAGAGACATGCTGGGGTGGGGTATGCCTATAGGTTTACAGTTCATGTCTGAGGGAATACTTAGGTGTTTTATCCAAGAGTCTACATGTTCATGTGTTTTATTTACAAATATTGTTGTATAATTGTAGGTAACAATTAAGAAAACTCTTCTACCCCCCTGGCGACGGGCAAAGAGACACCATGTTGGTGATGTTACTCTTCTATCAGTCAGGGGCAGAGCAGATGGCAGTCCCTGCTCATCTAGCTGGATGCCTGTCTTGGTGGCATAAGCTATCTTATGCCTAGGACTCATAAAAATCAAATCATCAAATCAAATCCAGACAGCACAACTCCGGAGGGAGACAGTCACCACAACATGAGAAGCTGTTTTAAAGAATTGCAGCATTTGGAACGTTGAGAACCACTGGCTTAGAGTTAATAATCCACTGATCTCTTTATCATTTAGCACTTAAAACATCGTGTTGTAGTTGTAAGCAAAACATACTCTCATAGGCTGCAGAGTGACTGTCATCTCTCCGATGACAGTCTAGTGCAGGTAATATTGAAGTTTCTCTAGCTCTGAGTATTTTAATTGACAATTTTATTGATGTGCTATATAAGAGAAGAAGGAAAATTTTACCTTATCCTTGTGAGCACAGAAGGAGAAGCAGCAGCAGAAGCTTGAGTGGCTTGCTCTTGCAGTGAGAGACAGTTTGACCACGTCCCTTCTAGGCCGTCACACAAGGTCCTGAAGGCGTGGTTGGGTGGAGCAGGAGGAACACAGGAATGAGGACTGCTCTTGAACCGAAGTCTGAGTGTAGTGAGCATGCCCTGCTGTGCAGGCTGCTGGGAGGGAGAGCTCGCCCTCAGAGGCTGGGAAGGAAGGGTCCTTTCCTAAACCAGTCTGAGAGTAGCAGGCAGGGTTAATTCACTTTCAGAGGGCAAGGGCGTTTGTTGTCGTGGTATTTGTTCCTGTTTGTTTCCCTTTCACTTTTTGACTTTTCAGAATACAGTTGAAGCAAAAAACTTTTAAAAAGCCTGCTTATAGCTGTAATCTTCCATGAGACTGTTCTGTAAGTAAATCGTGTGAGTATGTACAGCAAATAACGCATGTCCTAAATATATTCTCAGAGTCCCAAAGAGCTGAAGGGAAGTGTTTGCCCCTCTCGAGTGGCGAGGATGGATGAGATAATGCTGTCTCTGAACATTTCTGAAGCTGTCAGTATGCGGTGCGATTGTTATCATTGTGCTTAGGAGCCCGCAGGGGGACGCGATGGTGCCTTCTTAAGCTTCTCTGTGACATTCTTGGTTCTACTGGTGTCTTTTTTCTTCTGCTCCATGGCATTCTTGAGGCTTGAGAGCAGGGAAGTAGACAAATGGACCCCTGTAGACACGACCCGACATTTCAGAGAGTGCAGACATAGTGATGCTGTACCTGACAGGCATCGTGTGTGAGGAAAAGACACCCAGACCGAGTGTTGTGGATTCCAACCTCACGAGACATGAATTTGCAGCTTATAAAAGGAAAATGTAGTTTGGATGCAAAGGTGATAAAATTGAATCAAAAATTAGAAGTAAACCTTAAAATAATGTATGCATTTATGGTTTCGAATTTTATATATTCTCTGCTGCTTGAAAGTGATGAGCCCCAGAGCAAGCATAACTCATCCCTTCCTGCTTACCCGGTGCTTTCTGTCCGGGACCGTGCTGCTAACATTCCTCCCATTATGTATGTTGTGTGGTGGAGTTACAGTCACTGTGGGAATCATCATTCAGAGTTTTGATGCATGGGTTTCTGGAATCTTTACAACAAATATGAATTAACATATTACCCTTCCCTATTTTCTTGTACCAAATTTAAGCCCATCTGTGGTAGATGCTGTTCTAGCTGTGAAAGAGATATTTTGTAAACAGTGCAGGATGTAGCCATCGAGCCATGACCAGGCTCTGGGACGCACTACAGCACCGGCTTCATCGTTCCATTGTTTCACTTGGAACCTCAGGGCCTTAGCTGCGGCCTGCGGCCTGCAGGGCTATTGGTCAGCACACCTCTGCAAGGCCACTGGCCAGCATACCTGGGGGAGCCTGGGCCTGCATGCTAACCGCTGGTCAGTACACTTTGGGGGTTTCCAGGCTCCTCCCCCCCCAAAAAAAGTTTGCTGTCTTGGAAATGCCCTGTAAAACACTTGGCTTTATTTAACTCTGTGCGAGCATATATATCATTGAGTTTCACTTCCTCGGCCCTCACTGCCTCACTCCAGATAGTTTCAGTTTGGTGTCACATATGTGCGTATGAGAAGGTTTCAGGTTTGAGATTCAAGGGTGACATCGAGACAGATTTGCCATATGTTACATAGGTATGTATGTGTGTACGTATTTATTTATAGTTACAATTTTATACTATATGCATTTACATATTAGAAAAGAGATTAATGCCACAGATGGACAGGCAACAGCACACAGGATCTCCAAGGAGGGCTCAGACCAGCACGGTGGAGTAAAGTCCCTTCTTATATACGTTAGAGGAGGGGGAGGGGAACTGGATAGAAAGGTTTGCCATTTTGGCCCCAGTTGGCCTTATCTAGGATAAGCAGTGAGTAGTCACAGACGTTAGGTCACGGTCTCTCCGGGTTGGCCGTTACTGGGGCTGGTGAGGAGAGAAGATGTCTCGAGAATCAGGTCTCTGGTTCTAGAGATCAGATTGCCTTGGCCAGATCACCTTGGATTCTGGAATCATCAGAGTTCAACCAAAATGGAGGAGCTTTTCAAAAAGTGGTGGGACCTCGGCTCACAAGATACATGTGTGAAGGAGATATGTCTGTCTATGTAAGTCTAACTCTGCAGGCGAGAGAGCGTCTTTGTCTTTGATCCTCCCCACCCCAGGCCTCCCTCCTCATAGACTTGCCTGTACGTCACCCATATATTCCTGTTTAGGTGTATTTACGGTTATAGTCTGCCCATGAGAGAGTGTAGTATTTGACTTTGAGTGGCTTATTTCACTTAACACCAAAGTCCCCAGTTCCACCCATTTCCCTGCAGACGACATCGTTCGGTTCTCTACAGCCAGCTTCAAATCTGTTACCCAGCACGTTGCCTTTGTCCACTCATCGGCTGACGGACATCTCACTGGCTCCGTATCTTGGCTGTTACGGGTAGTGCTGCAGTAAACGCGAATACAGCTTTATCTCCTATGGAGATGGAAGGAGACTCTGGCATCCGCGCAGCCGCGAGCAGCCGCAATGGGTTGATCACGTTTGCCGCACTGTGTCTGAGTTCTGTTTAGACCGTTTAGGACTGCACACCACTTTGATTTCCTTTGCTTTTTAAAAATGAGGTAAGTGCTGGAAACAGACTTTTGTACAGCTGTTTACTGTGGGCGACACTGCAAACTCATTGACGTTTCTCACATCAGGAGGTAGAGTCTATAATACAGTCTCCGACTCCTCGGGTCCGGGCTGGATAGACACCTAATTCTACTCAATAGAACAGAACTGCCCATCTCAGAGTGAGGCCATTGAAAGTGACCATACGTATGCCCAGCTGTCTCTGGGCCTCCAGACCCAGCCACCATCCCTGAGGAAACCTGAGCCCTGTGGAGAAGCCGTGCTGCAGTCCAGGCCCCAGCCAATCCATCACATCATCTCCTGAGGTGTAAGGAGCAGGTTCCCAAGCAACACCATCTCCTGACAGCCCAGAACCACGAGCGTATTGCAGTTAGAGGAACAGTGTCGCGTTGGAGCGGTGGCTAAGCAGTAGTGGCTGAGACCATCATCACGTGCTGCGCCTGGAGGGGTTTCTGGGGGTGCAAAGGTAGGATTCTTCCCTAAAGAGTAACAGATGATTCTAGAAAGATTCGTGAGAGAACTGTTACCAGGGAAGAAACAAGAACAAGTCCCATTTAAGAGCCACACGATACAGACTCTACACAGGAGTGTTCACTTTTAGTTACTGTGTCAATAGGGGCTTAGTGATCTGGAAGTGAAACAGGCTCTGGAGCCAGTTCACCTTGCTGTCTACCTCCTGCCACTTGTCAGGTTCTGCCCTTCCCCTCGCCTAGACTCGGAGGCTGAGACCTGCGCCGTGAGAGCTGGTTGCATCCCGTCTCGGTGCTCCTTTCCCTTGTAGTGTACTCAGACCTTCACTACCTAAAGTTCTCAAAGCAGTGTGCTCTCTGCTAACTGGTTCATCATGTTCTTTCATCTGGCTTTTTTCTCCTTTCCCCTAGTGGTGTGCGTGTGTGTGTGTGTGTGTGTGTGCGTGTGCGTGCGCGTGTGTGTTCTCCTTACTGTCTCTTCTTACTAATTACACTTTCACAGTGTTTCCTCTGCCTTCACACTACTGTCCGTTCCAGGCATTCCTGCTCTCAGCTGCTTCCTTTAAGTCTTGCCTAAGTGCTGCTCCCTGGCAGCATGCTCCAGATGTTCTGAACATATTTTCCCAAGTCGAAAGCTGCTCAGTCCCCTATATGTACATGCCCATCTGTATCTTCCAGTCACCTCTACGTCACTGGCCGTCAGATGTCTATGTCTAAGTATCTTTTTTTTCTCTTTTTTAAGTTTTAAATATATATATATATATATATATATATATGTGTGTGTGTGTGTGTGTGTGTGTGTATACATATATATAGTATATGCACTATATATGTATATGCTATATATGTGTGTGTGTATACATATATACATATATACACACACACACACATATACACACACACACATATATATATATGGTGGAGTTACTTTATAACAGAGAAATGATATCTCAGTAGACATCAGAGACTAGTGAAAGAAAGACCCAGTTCTGAGAATGGGTTATTTGTTGCTCCTCAGTGCCCCAGTTTCTCCTCCCACCTCCCTCCCCTTTGCCTCTGAGAGGGGCGCCCTCTCCCCAGATATGCCCCTATCCTTATGCATCAAATCTCTGCAGGATTAGGTGCATCCACTCCCACTGCGGCCAGATGCGGCAGCCCTCTGCTACACTTGTGTAGGGGACCTCTGAACAGCCATGTATGATCTTTGGTTGGTGGCTCAGTCTCTGGAAGCCCCCAGGGGTCCAGGTTAGTTGACACTGTTGGTCTTCCTGTGGTGTTGCCGTCTCTTTAAGGCCTGTCAGTCCTTCCCTTATCTCTTCACAGTGGTCCCTGACCTCTATCCAGTGCCATTATCTGCATCTGTCTCAGTCAGTTGCTGGGTAGAGGCTCTCAGAGGGCTGCTATGCTAGGCTCCTGTCTGCAAGCACAATGAAGCATTTAATAGTGTGAGGGATTGGTGCCTGTCCATGGGATGGGTCTCAAAATGGACTGCTCACTGGTCAGCCATTCCTTCAGTCTCTGCTCCATCTTTATCCCTGCATTTCTTTTAGACAGGAGCAATTTGGGGTGAAAAGTTTTGTAAATGGGTTGGTGTACTCATCCTTCCATTGGGTGTTGTGTCTGGCTCCTGGAGGTGGTTTCTCCAGGTTCCATACCCAACTTACCCCACACAAAGCCCAAGTCCAAATGGATCAAAGACCTCAACATAGAACCAGACACACTGAATCTAATAGGGGGGGATAGCCTTGAACACATTGGCACAGGAGAAAACTATTTCCTGAACAGAACACAGTGGCTTAGGAACTAAGGTCGAGAATTAATAAATGGGACTTCATGAAACTAAAAATCTTTAAGGCAAAGGACATTGTCAATAAACAAAACTGCAGTCTACAGACTGGGAAAAAATATTCACTAACCCTTCATCCTACAGAGGGCTAATATCTAAAATATATAAAGAACTCAAGAAGTTAGACTCCAAAAACCCAAATAACCCAATCAAAAACTGGGGTACCGAACTGTGATGGTTTGTATATTTTTGGCCCAGGCAGTGGCACTATTTGGAGGTGTGGCCTTGAAGTAGATATGTCACTGAGGGTGTGAGCTTTAAGACCCTCATCCTAGCTGCCTAGAAGCCTTCTCCTAGTGGCCTTTAAATGAAGATGTAAAACTCTCAGCTCCTCCTGCACTATGTCTGCCTGAACATTGCCAAGCTCCCACCTTGATGATACTGGATTGAACCTCTGAACATGTAAGCTTGAATCCCACTTAGAAAGGGGAACAAAACAGTCCTGGGAGGCAATGGGAGGGAGGGCCCTGCATGGGAATGAGGAGGGCTAGAGGAATAGGGGTGGAGGGTCAGGCGTGAGGAGAGCAGAGAGGGCCGGGAGAGTGAATGGAAATATGCAGCAGCCAGGGTCGGGGATGGATGGATTCTCTAGGAAGTCTCAGAGAGCCAGGATGAGGGAGGCTCCCAGAACTCAGTGCAGGCAACCTTAGGGATCTTTCCTAAATGCTAGAGGAACTGTCCCTTTCTACTTGAAAGCACCTGAGCCTATCATCGTTCCTCTCATTATCCAGCTCTTCTTTTTCTCTCTCTGACTTCCAGTCCTCTTGGATGACCTAGGACTGTGAAGTTATGGGTCCTGTGTTAGGGCATTACCGGATGACCATGGCATACTTGGTGAGTTTAATTTTGATCGCAGCCATCCCAGTGCTTGCTCCCTGGGCTCCTGAAAACAGTGGTTGTGGTGGCAGGAGCAAGGGTATGAGTGGGCGTGGCAAAAGAAGCTTGTTCTCTGGAGATCATGGGCACGAGTCCCTGAGTCTGAGGAGCCTGCCAGCTGCTCACATGGGTGTGTTTTTATAGCTGAATCTACAAGCTCCAAATAAAGATTTATTGTACTGGATGAAGTAATTAGAAGCTACCAAACAGAAATTGAGTCGCTCCTGTACACTGGGCATGGAGAAGGGCTTCTCCTGGGAATCCCTGGTAGTTCCATGATGAACAGTGATGGTTGATGAATAGCCATAACCAAAGCCAGCGGAGCAAAGAGCATCAGGCCATGTGAGGAGTCTCCCTTCTAAGTGAAGCTTTGGTTCTTTCCTTCAGCTAAAAAAATGGTCACTGTGCTTCTGTGGGGGGGGGGCTGAGGGAAATGTAAACCAACCTTTCAACTATGACTTTCAAGTCAGCTGTTTGTAAATGAAGCTGGCTTTGCAATTTAGGTGTATATGTGCATATATACATGCATTGCACATATATGTATTGTATGTATTTATAAAGTATATATATATATATATATATATATATATATATATATATATATGTCTCCTTGGTTGGTGACACTACCCCTACAGTATTACCCATAGGCAGGAAATACCCAGCAGAGCTGGAATGGAACCTGAGAACGATTTACATTGTTGGCTGTAGAAGCAATGGTTGCATTGCACACCTCTTTATTTTGGCATTAGGTGACAACTTCTTGTTAACATTTAACAGGTGACATCTTGTTAAATGGCAACAGAGCAGTGTCATCGTAGTGAGCTTAGATGTGAAGAAGGGTGACAACCGAGCTGAATGGCCACAGAGCTGTATTGCTGCGGCTATCGGCGTGTTGTCTCTTCACTCAGACATTGTTCACAGGGATCCTCATCTCAGTGAGTTCCTCAGTAAGCCCTGTCAAGATAGCACGCGGCAGGACACTGTGCTGAAGAAGCACTGTGTGGCTTCTTGTTTCCAGTCTTTTCCTGCACTCTACTGCGTGTGTGTGTGTGTGTGTGTGTGTGTGCACGCGTGCAAATGAGTGTGTTTCCTAAAGTAACCAGTGGCAGACATCCCAGAGAACCTTCCAGTGAACAGCTATGCTGCAAAGCACATGCCTGTAAATGCTTCATCACGTAAGCTGACCTGCACAGTTCCCCAGTGAAGTGTGTGGTGACCATGTTCCTACAAACAGCACATCCAGTAAGGCACTTTTTAGGACAACCTGAGGCATGGTCCCCTCCAGGCAATGGCTTCCGGTAACACCCTGGGGCTCGCTGGAAAGCCCCTGACAGGAAGCTGCAGTGACCTTTGCTGCCATTCATCTGGCCATGTCACGTCCTTTCCATCCTCGTGACAATCTCCTTGGGTGCCTTTCCTTGGGCACCCTGTCTCAGTTCTGGAGTTCAGGGCTGCTTCTGATGCTTGCCTTTCCTCTGAGCCCTGACTTTTAATCTCTCACCAGGATGCCTCCTTACTCAGGAGCTTTTTGTTCAGATGGCAGTGTGAGTATCATCTCCAGGCTGGACCTTACTAAACACACATCCTCTCAGAAACTCAAGTCATGAGATGATAAGATTCCTGACTGTGGTCATTGAACCATCAGTCTTGGGGTTCAAGGAAAAAATGTCTGTGCCTTTAAAGATCATCCCTCACCACCTCCTTTGAATTCGGAAGGAAGGCAGCCATCGGGGTTCATGGGGCTTTCAGAACCTGCATCTCCCTGTGTCTCTGCGCGCCGGGGCTCTGCACAGCACCATATTCCTCTCTGTGCGTAGAAGGAGACGGATAGATCCACCTCACTCATAGACAGCCCCCCCCCCCAATATCCCTTCTAAGAGTCACGATGGATCAAAAGAAAGGAAACACAGCAGGAACAGATTGGTATAGGCGATCCTCTTGATCACTTAACTCTGGGGTGTTTCCTGGTGAGGGGATTTGAGAAGGGCAGAGGGCTTATGTGTCCTGACTTTTGTTTTATGCTGTTTGTCAGCCTGCTGAATGCACTCTATATAGGAACAGAATAATTAAATCACAGCTAAACAAGTCTGCTGGAAACCTAATAAATGTGAGGGCTGGGGAGAGGAGCGAAGATCAAGTCAGGAGAAATCGAAACGAATAAAAATAGCAATTTCAACAGGTTGAAAGCAAATCCAAACTCAGAAATGAAAGAACCTAACTAGGGAAAGTGACAGGTGTTCAAACTGTAGTGGTTAGCATCTGAACCTATGGGTGCGGTGGTGCACTTGTGCACGTGAACCTACGGGTGCGGTGATGCACTTGTGCACCTGAACCTACGGGTGCGGTGATGCACCTGTGCACGTGAACCTTCGGGTGCGGTGATGTACCTGTGCACGTGAACCTACGGGTGCGGTGGTGCACTTGTGCACCTGAACCTATGGGTGCGGTGATGTATTTGTGCAAGGAGCCAAAATGAAGAAGAAACCAAAGCTTTTAAGGTAGAAACAGTGGGGAGAAAACGCACTGAAAGAGCAAACAGGCCGCCGGGAGCGTGTGAAGGGAGACTTCAAATGCAGACACTAGGAGTAAACGCTCTCTAAGTGCTGGACATTACAGAACCAGGCAAACTAAAGATAAATAGACAGGAAGACACAAAGCAAGGTGAGGGCAGGCACCGTCACCGTTCAGTGAGTCATCTGCTCTGCAGAGGCTCCTGGCTTCTGCTACTCTTGTTCCCAGGGTACCGTGACTTCTAGAAGGTTCCTTCCGTGCCTTGCATTTCCAAGTTGAGATTCTCTGCGCAGCACCGTTCAGGATTCCTTCAGGTCAAAGCTAAAGGTAGTAAGCATTTCCCCAAAGGCTCTGTCGCAGTGTCTAGTGTGCCTTGAGAAGGGCCGTCAGGCAGGTCTATCACGTGCCTCAGACAGACATCCAGGGGTAATACAGACTTCCTGCCCGCCTGTGCGACCTTGTGGTAAGTTCTTGGGGCCCCATCTCTTCTCCATCTACAGTTCAGACATGCCTGTTGTGTTGCCTGGCACCAGGTAGAAAGCAAGCTGGTGTTTACCAAACCCCCTATCACCCACAGTAGAAAAGTGTTTCACACTGTGACTTGTCGTGCATGTATGCACATCTATATAACGGCAGAGGAAATTGTGTTATTGTGTCTGCATCCGACCACCCATCCATGTATAGATCGGCATCTGTATAATTGAAGGACAATGAGAAAGATGCTTCTGACTCTTTCTTTTAACCCTTTTAACGTCTTGTTTTACCTTATGTAGCTGTGTGTCTGGCTTCCCAGCAGCTTCTTACTATCTCATCCAGACTTCCCATCAAGCCGACTCAGCAAGAGCTTGGAGAAGCACAGCCAGGAAAGGGGCCCCTTGGGGTGGCTGGGGTACTGCACATCTACAAATGCACAACTGTTTCCTGTTGCGGCTGAGCTCCTCCCTACACCGTGCTCCCCAACACTGGTAAAGAGCCTTTTACATAAGGGCAGCAGCTGCATTCTACAGAGGAACTCACAGTCTAGGCTAACCTTGAGCTTGTGGAGAGCCTCCTTGAGACAAGATATCTTTATGTAGCTCAGGAAAGCCTGGAACTAGGCTAACACTGTGAAAGGCTTCTGTGAGCTGTGGATTAGGATATCACTTTTCATCTGTCACTCAGCTCCATCATGGGCAGAGAGAGAGCCTGAGCCTCAGAGCGCTGAGTGTCCTCTCATGGCAATCGTACCTAGTTTGTAGGCAATCAGAGGATCAACATTGCTATACCATGCTCTTCATCCACCCAGCCGAGAACCCTGTTCAATGTCTCCTGTCTCTCTTGTCTACTTGTCCTTAAGACTAACTCTGACGTGTTACCTCTGATGACGTTTCCTGTGCCCACTCCTGCTTGGTACAGATTCTACATTGGCTGAAGTCCCAGTCCTCACACCAGACCAAAACCATGCCTACCTGGTGTTCACACTGAGGCTCCAGCATGTGTTACAAGTGCTTGGACGTGGTCACTCATCCTGATGGGACTCCTGTCTTCCCACACGCCAAGGGCTCAGAAAGGTGCACATATGGAATCTGATGCATTTCAGTAGGGGCCAAAGTCCTCAGGGCTGGGGCGCACAGGCTCTCTGAGCAGAGACTGAAGGGAGGTCAGTGGGGCTGGAGTGCAGTTCCCATAATACCTGGATGTAGGGGAGGAGTTCAGGCCCCTTGTCTGTAAGCAGACAGAAATGTTCAAGATCACTGAGCATGCTGAAGCCTAGAGTGCCCTCTGGTGGCCATTCAGATTGGTTCTCTAGGGTGTACTTCGGGCAAGCCACAGAGCAAAGAAAGATGAGCATTTTGGATGCAACTCCAATTTGAATAAACTTTGAAACAGGCACCCCAGGGGTGTCTGGGAATTTATTTTAGACTTGGCAGTACCCATTTTCCCAGCCTGAATTGGTGTCTTAGTTAAGGTTCCATTGATGTCACAGATACCATGACCAAGGCAACTCTTCTAAAGGACAACATTTAATTGGGTCTGGCCTACAGATTCAGAGAGTCAGTCCAGTATCATCATGGCAGGAAGCAAGGCAGCATACAGGCAGACATCATCCTGGAAGAGGTGAGAGGTCTACATCTTGATCTGAAAACAGCCAGAAAAAGAGAATGTCTTCTGCACTGGGCAGAGCTTGAGCACTAGGAGGCCTCAAAGCCTGCCTATACAGTGACACACTTCCTCCAACAAGGACACACCTATTCCAACAAGGGCATACCTCCTAATAGTGCCACTTCCCATGGGCAAAGCATATTCAAACCACCACAGTCAGAAACCAAAGGACTCAGTGTGTAGTATCATGCACATAGCCTGGAGTCATACAGTAGTGGGAATGGGGTAACCTGGGTCAAATGGCTCTGGATCCAAAGGCTGTCTGGAACAAAGACTGTCTTTGTTGCATAATGGGCTTGCCCTGATAAAGCCAGCACTCTTGGCAGGGAATGGTGCAGGTCTTAGACCCAGAAGAAGTACCTGGTACTTCTGGGTAATGGGTGGGAAAGAGGGGTACTTATTGATTCAAAAATCCATCTCATCAGGCAGAGAGAAAGATATGAGGAGAAGAGTGGCCCCACATGGCCAGCTTGGCCTGGCCTGCCATGCTGGGGGCTCAACTACTCCCAGGTTTTGGCACCAAGATAATAGATTTTCTTCACAATAGAAATAAGCCAAATTGCAAGTTAAAAAGGCAGGTATATTTGTCAGTGGGCTCCCAGGCCTTGAGACAGGAAAAACTCACAGGCAGGCTATGGTGGGGAAGTTTTTTTAATGTATTATAGGCAAAGGAAAATGCAGTGTCTGCCACATGCTAGGCTTGTGCCCAGGTATGGTCACAGAAGGTGGGGATTTGGGTGGCTATCAAATTCAGGGGAGGGATTTGCAACACCTGTCAGGAATGCAGAACTGGTCTTTTGGTGCCTTTTCTCCATTCAGAGGCTTTCTAAGCAGGCAGGGTTGGAGAGAGGGGGAAGAATGGAGCTTATCAGACCATGAGGGAGTGGGGCAAGCCAGTGGCCCCAGCAGAACACTTCTGTTGGCAATGGCTGTGCTTTTGGAGCTGAATCAGATCAGAGGTGAGCCGGCGTAGCATTTTACACTCAGCGTTTGACCCAGGTTACCCCATTCCCACTACTGTATGACTCCAGGCTATGTGCATGATACTACACACTGAGTCCTTTGGTTTCTGACTGTGGTGGTTTGAATATGCTTTGCCCATGGGAAGTGGCCCTATTAGGAGGTGTGTCCTTGTTGGAATAGGTGTGTTCTTGTTGGAGGAAGTGTGTCACTGTGTAGGCTGGCTTTGAGGCCTCCTAGTGCTCAAGATCCCCCCAGTGCAGAAGACATTCTCTTTTCCGGCTGCTTTCCGATTAAGATGTAGAACTCGCCTCCTTCAAAAAATGCCTGTTTTGTTTATTTTTGTTGTTGTTGTTGCTTTGTTTTTGTTGTTGTTGTTGTTGTTTTGGCAAAGTTGGCCTAGCAGTTTTGACAACTGTTCAATGAAGAAGCCCACTATGGAGAGACAGGCTAAAGCATACACCCATGCAGGCACACACTGCATAAGCAGTGGCTGGGATTAGGGAGGGTTTATTGTTGTAAATGGAAATCAGGTGCGGTTTGTCTCTCTGCTTTAGATCTGTTCACTGTCACACTGGACAGGCGTCAGCTGGTAGAAATGGAAACACTGGTACTTATTGTCACTTTGATGCTTTCTCTGTGAAAGGAGAAGGTTTTGGTATTTTTAGAACTTCACACAGTTTGCCTTATCCTTGAGACTTCCACACCTGAGCTTCAGGGAAGCCCTGCTAACATTCACGTGACCACAAGCTCTGACTCAGCAATCAAGGTGTGGATGCTCTCACCGTGAGCGGTCTCCTGTCTTCTTTCAACTGCACCGCTCCTCTTCAGCTAAGCCCTGACAGACACCTGGGACCTACAGCTCTCCTTGATAGTTTGTCCATGCCAACAAAACGAAACAAACAAACAAACAAACCACTGGCAGAAATCCAGAGATCTCTGAGGACAAACCTCCATCTTTGACACATCAAAATCACAAATTTCTTGCCAGTGAGGTGTCTGTGGTTTCCTCTCACCCTGTGACTGAACCTAGCTGGTGGTCCCTTTTATCCAGACTTTTTCTTTCTGTGGAAGGATAGCTCTACTCCTGTGGGTGGTGACCTGTTTGGGGTCAAATATCAGATATTTATATTACAATTCACGATAGTAGCAAAAGTACAGTTATGAAATTGCAATGGGAAAGTGATATGGTTAAGGGTCACCACAACTTGAGGAACTGTACTAAAGGACTACAGCGTTAGGAAGGTTGAGAAACACTGTTTGACTCTCACAAGAGGCCTGTTAGCCAGCAGACCGTGGATAACGATCAAACCCACATCTGCTGGACGCACATAGGGAAGACACACAACAAATCAAGACACCCTCAAAAGTGTTTTCTATGAACTTCCTCCTTACTGAAAATGCCAGAGCATTTAAAAAGGATACTTATGTATCTCCTGAAGTCCAGGAAAGGAAGGAGGTGACGTGTATGTCACTAAGGAGAAGGCCACGGTGGGGAAGAGAATGAGGTGGAAGATTATGGTCATTGCATAATGTGTCAGTGAAGGGCTGTGCTGGGAACGAGCCCAGAGAGGGCTTTGTAAACAATGTATCTGAAGCAAAGACCAAAAGAAGGAGAATGGGTTTCTCCTTTTAGACCAGTGTTGATGATAGTATGACAGGGATTGTGACATCCTCCACAGCATCCCTAAAAGTGCTTCCGGTCAGGTAGCAAACACTTGGTGGCTGGGGCACAGATTAGCTGTCAGCATTCTGTCTCCTAATGGAAGCTCCTGCCCAAGCACTGTCTCTAATACTGGTGGGGTCATCAGATGCACATTCAGCAAGAGCAATGGTGATCACATGTGACACAACATGTCAGAGGCAGCCCTGCTTATACACTGAAGGCCTAAAATCAACAATAGGCCTGACATACATGCCTGCTAGCACCAAGTCTTGGGTCTCTGTGAAAAAACACTGAAACAGATAGCTATAAGATATTGTAAACAGGCAACTTTGGTGGAAATTTACCACATGAATAAGAACTTACAGTCATAGAACTTATAGTCATAGACCTTGTAGATAGGTAGCCTTGGTAGATAGTGCCAACTTATATAAGGACAAGTGAATCATAGGCAGAGTCATAGTGATCTGTCCCCTGAACCTTCACCCAGCTGATACTTTGTTCTGGAAGATATTTGTATCCCCCCTGAACACCTACGCTCCTGTGTCATCCCCTTCCCCACATCCTGCCTTTTTGTATATATAACCCGTGTGTGAAAAAGTAAAAATTGTGATTTGATCAGATTATAGACAGATCTCCATTTCTTGTGTTCACCTGTTTCCCCCATCTTCTCTTTCAGGTGATCTCCCCGGACCCCTGTTTAATGCCCTGCTAGATAGGACAACAACAGAGGCAGCGCCAGGAGGACAGGCTGAGACCAATAGGACACACTGTGCAGAGGTGAAGGCCAGACTTTCTATTCCTAGTACTTAAAATATGTTTGACCCAGGGAGTGGCACTATTAGGAGGTGTGTCCTTGTTGGAGGAAGTGTGTCACTCTGTAGGCAGCTTTGAGGTCTCCTAGTGCTCAAGCTCCACCCAGTGCAGAAAAGAGTCTCTCTTCCTGTCTGCCTTCAGATGAAGATGTAGAAAGCTCAGCTCCTCAGCACCATGCTTGCCATATGCTGCCATGTTCCTGCCTTGATGATAATGGACTGAACCTCTGAACCTGTAAGCCTGTCCCAGTTAAATGTTGTCCTTATAAGAGTTGCCTTGGTCATGGTGTCTCATCAATGGTTCACATCAATGAAACTCTAAGATACCAACTCAGGCTAGAGAAATGGGCAGTATTATGGGATGTAGCCTTGTTGGATCAAGTGTGCCCTGTGGGCGTGGGCTTTGAGACCCTCCTCCTAGCTGCCTGGAAGACAGTCTGCTTCTTTGGCTTCCTTTGAATGAAGTTGTAGAACTCTCAACTTCTCCTGCACCTTGCCTGCCTGGAAGCTGCCATGTTCCCACCTTGATGATAATTGAACAGGACAATATATAGGGGGACAACTCCAATGTTCAGCTGCAAATGTTATTTAAAAATGGAACCGAAGTAAAGATGTGTATGACAAGCAAATCTGTAGATTCCATCCCAGAAAATCCACCTTTTAAAAACAGGAGATTGTGAGAAAAAAAGAAGCTTCCACCTTGTATGCGTGTGGGCAAACGCTCAAGACTAGGTCAGCAGCAGAGGAAAGCTCATGGCTGTCACAATAAAATGGTAAAGTGACTGAGAAGAACACAGCGGCATGAGGGAGGTGATCAAGGGGCTGCTCTGATAGTTTCACAATTTCTTCAAGGTATTAGAGTATTAGTCACAGGAAGATTAGAAGTCAGTAATAAACACATACTGCAGAACCACCAAAACATTCCTAGGAAAAGATGGACAAAGATATGGTACCTCTGTGTTAGTTACATATCTGTTGTATCACAAGCAACATGGCTAGAGAGACTTGGAGAAATGTGGCAGGTACCTGGAACAGAGGCTGGAGAGCACTTTCCTTTAGGCTAGAACACAGAAGTAATTTCAGGCAGGAATCTAAATTTTAGGCTAGAACAAGGAAGTAGGCTTCAGACATGAAAATGACTTTGGGCTAGGACAGGGAAGTAGGCTCAGATATTTTGGTCATCCTGATAAGCCCTTAGACACAGTGGCCATGTGAGTGTTCACATAATTGTGTTTAATGCCTTGATTGTTCTCTATTTGTATCTATTGTCTTGCTTTTTCCTTGACTATTTACAGCTATTATATTGCTAGGCCCTCAACCTAGATCTGACCTTAATACATGCATGGTATAAAAGCAAAAAGGAGGAGGGGGATCCGATAAGGGGTTCTAGGGAAGGGAAATGGGGAAAGGGGATGACATATGAAATGTAAATGAATAAATTATCCAATAAAAAAAGGAAGCCAAGAGTGACCCTTAAGTGGTACAAGGCCCAGGACTGCCCTTAAAGACATCCTTCCTGAAGCAAGACTCCACCTGCAGGCTCCATAGCCTTTCAAACAGCATCGTCAACTGGGACCAAGGGTTCAGGACTTGAGCCTGTGCATTGGATTGTATTTGGATGAAATTTTAAAATAGGCAAAACAAAACAAAACTTAGTGACAAAGTTGTCACCCTGGGTGAGGAGACTGACTGGAGAGAAAGAAGGAGGTGGCATTACCACTGGGCACACGGTGCTTTGACCTCAAGTGTGGGTTTGTAATGCTTAATCTGTTGTGTGCATTAGTGAGCCTACTGAGGGTCTGTAATGTTCAATCTGTTTGGGAGTATTCATAATTCTACTGTGTGTGGGTCTGCAATGTTCAGTCTGTGGCATGCAATAATGAGCCTACTGTGGGTCTGTAATGCTCAGTCTGTTTGCATGCATTTGTGAGCTCACTGATTGATAATAGTAAGATTTAGTAGCTTTTTTAAAGGAACATTTAAAAACAAACAAACAAACAAACAAAGACAAACCAAGCAGGATGTTTCTCAGAGAAGAGAGAAGGAAAGAGTAGAGTAAGTGCCCTAAAGACTCTAGACTTACGACAAGGCTGTAGTAATTAAGGCTGTGTAACATCTAGAGAGAGACAGACAATTGGGTCGGCCTTGACTAGAATACAGAGGGCAGAAATAACCACCCACGTTTATGGATTATGGGTCATAGGAAGAATGAAATATTCAGGAAATGGTATGGGGGCAGTTGGTGTCTATATGAAGACCAGTGACTTTTATCACACTCTACAAAAAGGAAATCTTGGGCCATCATATGACAGCAGAAAGTTTGAAAGGTTTAAGATAAAATACAGGAAAATACTAGTCAGGAGCAGTGGGGGCTTATCAAAAGAGAAGATTATGCTGTGATCACATAAGATGGAAATGGCTCTTCATCAGGAGATACCACAAGGAGAGGAGACAAGCCACAGACTGAAAGATGCTAGCAACACATGTATTCAACAAAAATAGTGTCTAGGGCAGAGGATATGCTGATGGAGAGACATCCACCCCATAAAAGATACTGATGACAGACCAGAGAAACAATTCAGTGAGCCATCAAGTTTACTGTGGTCCTCACAACAGCCTGAGTCCCTCAAGGGTAGCTGCATCACCAGAAAGCCCAGCCTAGCATAGGTGATTCACGAGAGCTCCATGCCAAAGGCAGCTTAGTTAATGGGAGACTGTCTCTCCTCAGCCATTGGAACTGCTTATATAACCTCAGGCAGAGGACTTTGAATCTTGTAGGTTTCAGGATTTTCTGCATCTTTTAAGTTTCCTTTAGTTGGATCTTGTATGTTTTACTTATTTCCCAGGTCCCTGGATCCTCTCACTTTGCTCCAGGATGGAGTGTTTGGAAGTGTTCTTCAGTTTGGAAGAAACAGCTACCTACACAGGAACTAAGAAACCTTTAAAAGGAAAAGGAAGTGAAGGAGCTCAGTGGAAAAGCAGTCAGTGGTGAAGCCACTAGCAGATGAACTGAACTACTAAAGGGAAAATTCTCATAAGGAACTGGGAATGTGTAAATTAAGATCACAGTGAGATGCTTTGTACCCACTGACTGGGCAGAAACAGCTCCAGACGCTCAGTATCTGTAAGAATGTGGGTGACGCTGCTGGGAGGTCAGAGCCCAGCCACTGTGGACATCAGTCTGGTGACATCTTGCTACAAAGTAGTTTTGCTGTACACACAGTCCAGCATTTTCATTCCTAGGTATATCTCTAAGAAATTACTATACATACTGAGGACTTTTAATGTAACGTATACATTGTAGATATTAGTAACAGCTGATAACTGGAAAGAATAGGAAAAAGTAAGTTGCACAATGTGTTGCAAACTTCGTTCTCTGTTGTGTTGCTGCCTTGTGGCCATCAAGAACAATGCACTGACTTCATGGAAACCGGGAGGGAAGAGTGTAGTAAGTGGTAGAGAAACCTCCTAGAAGCAGAGAGGGGACCCAACTGTCAGCTGCTGATGGAGCTGTGTCTGGAGTTTATTTCTGGGCTTAGGTGGCTCAGATTGCTTTGGTGTATACAGATGATGTGAGAGGTAAAGTCAGTGAGGAGCAGAGTCATGGACTGGGAAGGGCTCTCAGATCGAAAGCTCTGCTCCCACCCCAGACAGACAGCTCATGTGGGGAAATGGGCCTGGGGCTGTCTCAGGACCTGGGCGATGGAGGGAGTCAGTGTCCATCTTCCATCTCCTACCTCAGAAGGTTTCTGGTCACTAGCTCCAGGCACAGCCAGGATCCCTTCATCTCTGTATCTGTATTCCAGGGCTCTACTTACACTCAACCTCTGTGCGTATCAATATCCTGGCATTTCACAGTAGTGAAAATCAACTGGTTACAGGAAAAGAAAGCAAATACACTTAGGGAAAAAACGTGAATTTCGGGAGACTATATGAAGTGTCTTGGCAGTTGTATGATATTTATGCATAAAACCAAAGAACACAGTGTTCAAAGATGCATCCATGTCTAATAACGTGAGGTAGAAAGCAGAGCAGAGAGCAGAAAACCTGAGGTTAGGAGGAACGTGTAGGTGGCTTCGGGTGATGTTCCTGCTCTATAACTTGTGTATTTGCATATTTAGCAAATATCAAATATTACAATCAAATATTCCCATATAGATTATTACCTATAACATTAAATTTCTGTCCAGAACAATTGGAGAAAACAGACAGAAACTCCAGAAATAAGCTGTCAGGCTCCTAATCTACTTAATGCAATGAGCAGCGTTATGGTTGTGGGAAGTTACTCTAGTGTCTTGTTCCTCAGTGTTTACATCTGTTAAATGGGAACTGTGAAAATGTGTTGTTATCCTGATTGCTAAATGCATCTATAGAGAAACAGCCCACAGCAAAGTTGGACAATGAGCCTTTGCCAAGGATCGGCTTGCATCTGAGGGTCAGCAATTTAGCACCCATTGGTCTCAGTTTTCTTATGTGCAAAAGAATGTGGGAGGTGGGATTGTGGAAAACAGAATATGTCTTGTCAGTGACATACACAGCACACTGGATGTTTAATAGTATGATGTAACGTTCTAATTTAGCCTACCAGATTTCCTAATTTGGAAACTAAAGAACTAATTTCATGGTGAAGACCAGACATGAAGAAATTACCACATGGGGAGCAGGCGTGTTCCCCAAGACAGAAAGGTGTCTTCACATGGAAACAAGCATGTTCCTCAGGACAGAGACATGACTTCATGGGGAGCAGGCATGGTCCGCAGGACAGCAGAGGCAACATGTGTGAGGGTCTTCCCACAGCCCTGTTGAGACTCTGTTTGAATTCCTGTTCAAATCACTTCATTCATGTGCTGTGCACCAATGTGGGGAGATGTCTGATTCTGGGTAGGAACAAGCACTGTCTTCCTCCTGTGCTGTTTCCAGGCCTCCTCCTCCTCCTCCTCTTCCTCCTCCTCCTCTTCTTCCTCCTCCTCCTCTTCTTCCTCATCCCCTCTTCTTTTCCTCCTCCTCCCCCTCCTTCTCCTCCTCCTTCCCCCTCCTCCTCCTCCCTCTCTCCCCTTCTCCTCCTCCTCCTCCTCCTCCTCCTCCTCCTCCTCCTCCTCCTCCTCCTCGTCCTCCTCCTCAGCGTCAGCAAATGAAACTGAAACTCTTGACAAAATGGGAAGGGGCAGACAGTGAGTAGAGTGGGCCCAAGCTCAGGAAGATGCCACTGTCCTTCAGAGAGAAGCCCTGCCTGTGGCAGCTTGCTGACCTTTAAGGCCAGGAGCTGGCTCAGGTGACTGCAGAGGCTGGACTCTGGTAGGGATAAAATCTGGATCTGCTTCAGGGAGACAAAAGTGTTTCTGCTTTTATACTGTGCCCCGCCCCCCTCATTTTTCTTTAAGGTGAATGTGTCCTTAGTTTTGATGTGGCTTTCCTGCTACCTTCATGGAGCTGTCGGTCAAGGTGGAGGCGAGCTGTATCTCATTTCCTTTTAGCTTTCTTTCGAGCTCTACCGCTGGAGCCAGAGTCCTTGCTGCTTCTCTGCCCGTCTGCACATGCAGCAGCGTTTGTCAATATTAAATTTAATTTGTGCTCAGAGCACTTCACTAACGGTGAAAACACAAAGCTCACTGAACTTTACCTTCCCTGTGCGTTCAGTCCAGCCGGCATTAGCAAACCTAATGAACGGCAAGCTTGCCCTACCCAAACGTAGGCCAGTTCTGTTGACTGAACACATTGTATGTTTAGAAACTGACCCTGTAAAACCCACTTGAAATTTATCTACCTCACGACCCAGTGACTCGCTTGTTCTTCTAGAATAGAATGAATTTGTGTTCAAGTGTCGATCCAGTGCGTCAACATTAGAGAGGTGAACATCAACAACAGACATTTATTGAGCGCCTATTGTGTGCAAGGCACTGTACTAGGTATGGGGCTACAAAGACAAAGGAGAGACAGCCCCTGCCCTCAAGGAGCTTACAATCTAGTCTAACAGACACATAGACAGACACAGGACAATCCAAGGTAGCATGTCATACTGGGCCACAAGTAGAAAACAAGACCTTAGCCTTATTTATTTTTTTGTTTTTGCATTTACATTTCAATACCCTGAGTAGGTGGGGGAGTGAGCTTTAACCAAGGACTCCCATGTGGTTCCAAGCCTTCTGGACAGTCTCACCTCTTTCCACTTGAGAATGTCTCTGGTATGTGCTAAAACCCAGGCAGTCTGTAGCTCTCCTCTCACCCCACCTCCTCAGGCTTTGGATTTTCATCTAGTTTTGTTTTGTTTTGTTTTGAGAAACTTCAGAGAGGATGACATTATAGCCTGCTTTGTCCAAGATGGCCCTACTTTTAGGACTTAAACTCCCTCTTCCCCTAGTCTAGGCCAGCCAGGGTCACATCTGCAGTACCCTGTCTTGTAGTGGGATCGACTCTTGGACCTACCCCTACAATGCTCCAGGAGGCTCTACACCGAACCCATTCTCTAGACAGGTCTTGAGTTACCAGCCCATCAGGAAGACCTGACCAATCCAACAGGTCCTGTGAATATTGAAGGCAGAAGGATCTGGAGAGGTTGATGGTGAAGACATGGGAGCTCAAGAGAGGCAGGAGGATGGAGGACATGACTACTCAGTGTGAAATGCTCAGAACCAAAGCTGGGACCTTTGTCAGGGTAGGACTCCTTCAGGGAGACCCAGAGTCACTCCCCAGGGTAAATATCTGGAGAGGTACAACATAGGTACACAGCACTGTCCGCATCCTAACTGAATTTCTACATTTCCTCTTACTTCCTACCACTCATTCACCTGCTAAAGGTCTTTGAAATGTGAAGACCGTGTTTATTTCAATATGAGGTTCTCTGTATCCATTCTGATGGGGGTTCAGATGGTTCAGAGGTGCCCTGTCTTTGGAACACGAGTCTGGCAGTTACTGTCTTTTTTCATTGGGTCTTACTGAGCTCTGTGCTCTCAGGACTTGTGTGTCCCTGAATTGATCTGTTTCTGTGCCCAGCCCTAAGGAGTATAGAGCAGGATGAACAGAGGAAAAGGGCCCAGCTCCCTAACACCCACTTATGAGAATGGCAATCACACAGCCAAGTCCCCATGCAGCACACTGAATATTTACCTCCTAATGTTCTTTTAATGTGCGCTTTCTTGGGTGAATATTTACTGTAGAATATTAAATGTGAGATTCCTCTTTTTATGGGCCATTTGAAGTGATTGATTCTGTTTGTGAATTCCTGTATCTTTGCCCATAATGGCTATCTATTGTAATGGCCTCTGCCAAATGTTCTTGTGTTGAAATAACAGAAGCCATGGATCGCCCAGCTGTGGCATCATATTATCATGGTCTTAAAAGCTAGGAGGAGGCTGATGATACCACTGGGGAGAGAAGAGAAAGGTAACAATACCAAGTCTGAGCGGGCTTCAAATATCCCGAATTCACTGAAGTCTGTAAGTGTGTCCTATATCAGAGTTTGTGTTTAATGGTGTTTGATGGCATTAAGCCTGACGGTTGTGAAATAATAATAATAGTGTTAAGACATGAGTTCAATCGCCCACAACCAGGGCCATCAGCACACGCCGTCCCAGCTCTCGGCATCTTCCTTAATGCTGCAGTAAAACTGCGACCCAAGTGATCATTTCTTATACTTAGCTACACTATGTTTTGAAAAAAAAAAACACACAAAGTCACATATTGTAGCTACAAGTGAATTTAAAATATTTTTCTGTGAAGGAACCAAGACTTTGGGCACTTGGTTGCCTTTTATTCTTTTGAGTATTTGAGAGGAGAAAATTAGAAAAAAAAAAAAAAGGTGTATCTTGATGTTCTCTGTGAGCTTTTCTCCTTTAAAGACACACACACACTCACACACACATGCACACACATCTCACTCCCTACACATACACACACATCTCATGCACACACACACACACCACTCCCCCCCACACATACATACAACAGCCACACCCCCACACCACCCCCACATACACACACCATGCACACATACATACACACCACACATAAACACACACATACTACACCACACATACCACACACACACGCACACACACACCACACCACACCCAAAGATACTCAGACAGTAAGACAGTAGATCAGGTCAGATAGTATTCTTACCCCTTGGTAGCTATGCTTTTCCAAAATTCCTTAAGTATAGGAATTATCAAACAAACCACTTATATTTCAACAAATAATCTCTTCAAAGGATTGTGAAGGTGACCTGTCAATCAACTGTGTGCAGTTCACACCCTTCTTCCTGTGTGCGTAAGAATACTACTCAGAGGTCGTGCTGTGGTAGAGTAAAATTCATTTTCCTACAAAAACTCAGAAGACACTTGAAGAATGAATTCCACCATGCCTTGGACAGCCATTTCAATTTTTTTCTTTTTTCTTTTTTACTGGCTTTAAATAACTCAAGCCACACCACAATAACACGTTGCCTTTGCTGTCTGAATACCTGGCCTGTATTTGCATCTCCACAATGGCACTCCGCATAACAAAAAGTTCTCCTTCATAAAAGGGAATGGGACTTTATCTCTAATTAAGAAAATGGGTGGTGTGAGACACTTTGTTCACAAACCCTGTCCTGTTTATAGAACAATGCCTGTTCCCTCAGGACATTAGCTGCTGCCCTCAAGTCTGTCACTTGACACACTAATGTCCCTTTGTGTATATAAAGAAGAGTCTATCATATTCTTACTTTTCTGAGTGGTACAAAATTTTAAAATGAAAGTCTGTAATACTATTTGATCGTGGATTTGAGTGGAGAGGGTAGTCCTTTACATTATTCTAAGACTTGCATCCAGTGGGTCAGAACTGGTCTGTGTTCTGAAAACAGGGCAGCTCTTGGCACTGCCTCCACCCCCTCCAATTCTTCATTTTCTTTAAGAATCTAGGGATAGTGGTTTGGCAAGAGAGACCCAGGAGGAAGCGTGATTTCTTCCCAGAGGACCCTGACATCTCCACCCTGACTGGAAGGTTCCGGCTACTGTCAGTGCCACATCAATCCAACTGTCTAACCTTCCTATCAGTGAGATAGGCTCCTGCAATCTTAGATTTGCAGGAGGAACTTGGGGGATATTCTGCTACATTCTAGCGAAGCGGAAAGTTGAAATCAACGAGAAATAGCTTGCATTATCAGTCGCTGCTGAAAACAAGCTATGGTATCTTTCAGTTTCTCTCATTAGCATCTTTTTGTTTTGATAACACAATTTTTGGCTTTCAATTTTGTTCTTTTGGACATTTATGTACATTAGAGAGTGTTATAGCTGATCTGTTATGAAGCAGCAAATTGCCTGAAGCCGAGAGGTTCAAACAATGCTGCACTTCTCCACGTCAAATACCGATTTCAAGGTAACAACGAGCATTGTGAATTCAGTAACTCACCAGCCCGATCCTAGCCTATTCCGACCACCATCCAGGATTAAAGAGTCAGGAAGAGTAAATTGCCACATAATCATAATCTATAAAAATACTGCCTAGAGTACACTAAAAAACTCTCAATAAATAAATAGCAGACATTTGCTTTATGAAAATCATTGGAGATGTGCTCTTCAGAAACATGTCCATAACTCCAGGCCTTTTACAAATCACAAAGTCTGACAAATGACAAAAGATTATAGATCAGGTTAGGTTACAGCCTGGTAGGAAATCCTTTGACGTGGATGTCTGTAAAGAAACACAAAAGTGTCGGGCTGCTCCTGTTTCAGTTTCGAAGGCAATACTTCCAGAGACCTGGAGTGTTCCTAGCTGTGGCAGTGTCACTGAATCAAGGATACAGTTGCTCTTTCCAAGAGACAAGACGCTTTTAGAACGCAGGCATTCTGGAATGTTCTGCGGCCGCTGGGTTCTGTCCATGGTGCTGAAGGACGCCATTCTTCTCGGCCACTCATTCAGTCCCCATTTCCCTGTCTAGAGTTTTAAGTCCTTCCTCTCGTGTCAGACAGTGTGGAAGCTGCGCCTTACTATCCAGCACGTTCACACCTCAGAACACAGGCTTAGCCTCAGCATGAGTCACAGCGGGGGATTCTGGTTTCCAATCTGGTTGGAAAAAGTGAATGTTGAATGTCCGCGCCCAGTTCTTAAACACTCGTTTCTCTGTAATGAAACGGTGGTGACTGCCCTTGCGTCCTCGCTCGTGAGAGAGGTACATTGTACATTCATCGGGTCCAGAAGGCTCATAGTAATGATAAGGTACGGACGGATGTTTTGGGTCCCTGTGGGAGGAAAGTGGAACAACCGTTAAAGCAGAAGAGAGCAAAATAACGCAAACACCCAAGCTGTACCGGACACGGAACACGCTTTTTCAGTGTTACTGTAATAAACTGATAAACACAAACCATATTTCCTCATCAAAAGAACTTCAGCTGATTTTTTTTTTCTGGTGTTGAAGTAATAAGAAAATGAAAAGCTTTTGAGGATGTAAAGTAAGCACATCGTCAAACAGAGAACGTGGGAATGTGCTGTGGGCTGTTCAGGTCCCAGGGTTCAGGCACGGCATGAGCACCGTTACACTAACACTTCTAGTTGCCACGTTTGTTACTAAACTTCCAAAAGCCTGAGAGCTTTGGAAATGAAACTAACCCCAAACCAGGCTGTTTCCCTTCCCGGCTGGCTGCAGCAACCCACTCCCACAGAGACTCCCACCATAAGGTAGGATTTAACGGTGGGTGCATGATCTGGGGCATCTCTGGAGTCCTGCCCTAAGGCATTTCCAACCTGGCTCTGTTTCAGTTATACCAACCCTCTCCCTACCTCAGAGCCTTTGCACTTCAGGTTATCCACCTGTCTGGAATTTTCCTCATGAGTTTATCCTTCTCTCTCTTGGGAATCAGATGGAGTCTCCTTGCGATGGTTGGATGAGAATGGGCACTGTGGGGTCATACATTTGAACGTCTGATTCCCAGTTGGTGGACTGTTTGGAAAGGGTGGGGAGATGTGCCCTTGACAGGGAAATGGCTTGCTGGGTAGGGGGTGGTCAAAAACCCATAATCAGTCAGTCTGTCTCTGTCTCTCTCTGTCTCTCCCTCTCCCTCTCTGCTTCCTGTTCATACATCAGGATGTAATCTGAGCTATTGCTCAAGCATCACATCTGCCCGTGTGCTGCCATGCTCCCTGCCATGATGATCACGGACTATCCCTCTGAAACTGTAAGCAAAACCGCCAATAAATGCTTTCTGTTGTAAGAGGCCTTGGCCACGGTGTTTCATCACAGCAACAGAACAGAGACTAAGACGCTCCTCAGGGGCCTTTGCTCCCATCCCTTCAACCCACTTGTCAGCATAGATCTCCTCAAAACTGCCATCGTTTACCATTTATTATCTGCCCTAAGAACAGGGATTTCCTGGGACTGTGCCGAGTGTGGAGGCAATGACCAGTGTTTGAATTTCTGTCCTTGGAGGGAATGATCAGCTGAACCTGATCATATGGAGGGAATGATCACCTCCATAGCCATTTTCTCCTCCAATCATCCTAAGTCTGATTTTATCAGGTAAAAAAGAAGACGGACATCAGGCAGCCACTTTTATTCCAATTGTTGTAGACAATACCTAGAGCCAAGTGTCTCTTGGTCCAGAGACTCTCAACTCTCCCTTCCCTTTGTGGGAGACTGATAGCCCTAGCATGCTTTTCTATAGCCCCCACTTCTGCTTCAAATAAAAACACTCGATTGATTTCCTCAAGGTTCTGATATGTGGATTGTGGTGGGGGCAACCCCTAAATATGCTCTGGCATCAGATTAATACCCATTCTAGAATAGTGTTCCCTCTCTGGGCTTGAACGGTAGACAGTAAGTTTCATCAAGGTGTTCAGCAGACAACCTAGGCATGCCCAGTCTACTGCCAATATATCCTAAGACAACTATGAATGCAGCCTAACACAAGTGTAGATCACTCTGGTGGTCTGAATAGGAATGCCCACCCCCACATAGACTCATTGGCCCATAGAGAGTGGCACTATTAGGAGGTGTGACCTTGTTGGAGGAAATGTGTCACTGTGGGTGGTAGCTTTGAGGTTATATATGCTCAAGCTATGCTCAGTGTGATACACAGTCTCCATCTGTTCCTTAGTGTCAAGATGTATAACAATCGGCTCCTTCTCCAGCACCATGTCTCCCTGGAGGCTGCCATGCTTCCCACCATGATGATAATAGACCAAACTGTTGAAACTGCAAGCCAGCCCCAATTAAATGTTTTCCTTTATAAGAGTTGCCTTTGTCATGGTGCCTCTTTACAATAATGAAAACCTAACTAAAAACAACCACAATGTCATGTCTCAAGGTCAAAAGTTTGGACGCTCCTGCTGGAGACTCCAAAATGCTCAGGATGCTGAATATCTTGCAAATGTCTTTCAAAGCTTGATGCCTGAGGGCCCTTCTCTAAGAACAGGATCTCCTGTCCCCAAGATGCTCCACCTACCAGCAACCCTCCTATTCTTTCTCTTTGGAGGAGATCAATACTCAAATTGAGTTTTAGAGTAGCAGCTTTCCTGGGTCAGAGATCGAAGTCTTTTATCAGGAGAGGTGTCAAGTCTGTGGCACCGGCAACAATAAACCTCCGGGCAGCGTCTCCTCTCAGGTTAAAGTTGTTCCAGGAAGAGAGGTTTATTTGTGTCATATCAGCCCAGATGCTGTGCTGAGTTTACACTTTGCATCTCTAATAATTCTGTCTCAGATCGGGGTCTGCTCACCTGCCCTGTCAGTCACTGCAGATTTCTACCCACCCTAGACCTGTAATAACACCAAGGTTCAGTAGAAGCATCCAGTACAGAAAATTCATGTTGGAGAAAACTCAGGTTGGAACTGGCCACTCCTTACAAACAAAAACCAGAGAGACAGAACAACTGTCATGGTAAATCCTGCGTATAGTCCTAGCACTTAAGAGGCTGAGGCAGGAGGATCATTGTGAGTTCCAAGCTAGCCTAGGTTATAGAGTGGGGCCTTGTCTAAAGCAAGCAAATATCAAAACATAAAGCAACAGCAATAAATAAGTAAATTAAAACTCAAACAAGAAAACAGAAACCAAGAAGTAGGCTTGTGTGGAATCCATCTCTTCAGGTTCCTAGAGAAAGATTTGGAGAAGGAAGGCTGCCAAATTCATTCTCCCATGCTATTACAGGAGCTGACCTTTTCTTTCATATCAATCCAGGTTTTAAATGTGATTCACCTAGGTTTTTGGCATCTTATTGACATCAATCTACTAAGGAAACAATTAGGTTTCTAAAAATATCATGTGATTGATGTAGTACCTAGGAATAGAAGGTAATTGGTAGTCGGCTAAAGGATGCTGAGGATCAATTTCCTTATCCAAGAGGACCATCTCTTTGAATGAAAGCTTATTGGGCTCCATATTGATCACCTCGAGGGAGATTAGATTTATGTGTTTGGGTATCATGGTTACCCAGGTGTCCAAGTGGGCCATTCTTGGAAGTAAAAATTGTTTTCGTCTTTTAACACTTTGTGGTGGTTTGGATATGATTGGCTTATGGGAAGTGGCACTATTAAGAGGTGTGGCCTTGCTGGAATAGGTGTGGCCTTGTTGGAGGAAGTGTGATACTGTGTAAGCATGCTTTGAAGGCTCTTTAGTGTTCAAGCTCCACCCAGTGTGAAAGATACACTTTCCCTGGTTGCCTTTGGATGGAGTTGCAGAAATGTTGGTTCCTCCACCATGTCCGCCTGCAGGCTGCCTTGCTTCTTGCCATGATGATAATGGACTGAGTCTCTGAAACTGTAAGCCAGCCCCAATTAAATGCTTTCCTTCATAAGAGTTGCTGTGGTCATGGTGTGTCTTCATAACAGTGGAAACCCTAAGTAAGACAGAAGTTGGCACCAGGGGCTGGGGTATTTCTATGATAGGCCTGTTGTAAGGAGCAGGCCCTTAAACAGGACCAACTCCATTTTGTAATAGGAAACTTGTAAGACATGTCTGGACATGTCTGGTACTTGTAAAGACTTGTCTGGAAATGGTCAGAGCCCGGCTATAACCAGACACGAGTGGTTATCTGCCGTGCACGTCATCAGTAATGCTAAATTCAGCATAAAAGAAGAGCCTATCCGAAGCACTTCATCACACTTGTAGCCATGACTGGCTAATGTGATCCTCCGAACAAAGCCTCCTCAGCACCCGGTCATCAAAGAGTTAACCAAGAGACCTACACCTCCAACTTCAAGGTCAAGCTCCAACTTCAAGACAGAGACAACCCCCCCAGCTTCCCCCCAGCTTCATGGTCTAGCACTCTGTGAGGTCAAATTAGCAATTCAACCATCTGGAAGCCACAGCCTGACCCCACCTTCAAGGACTTGAACCTGTAACCCGACACAATCAAAAGGACTCAGGTCGTATAATCCATGAATGAATGATGTGCTTATTGCTATGCTTATTTCTTTGATAATTAACAACTTATTATGTGTGTTAATTGTGCATATTGTTAGAGGCAACCTATAGGAAATGTGACAACATCTTGTTGTAGCAATAGCCTTAGCATTTGAGTTTGTGTTTGCTTGCTGTGCATTATCATTAAAGAAGTAACTGAATTCCACAAACTCTCTGTCTCTTGGTGTACTCTCTTCCCTCTCGAGGAGCTGATGACCTCACAGTCAAATCCAGTATACGATCCCTGAGTGGAGCAGGACCTGTCGCTCCTCTCCCCTGGGGGATTCAAACCCCTTGCTCTTAATAGATAAGAGTCCCTGCTCGCCCACCTGTCCATGCTTTCATTTGGGGGAATGTTGATTTGAGGACTTTGGAGAGCAGTGAAATGCTTTAAGTGGGCCTTAATTTGCCATTCTAGTAGAAGCATGGAAGAGGGTGATTTGTACTGTGGGGGCCTGTCTCGAAAGGTTTCAGAGGAGGAGAGTTTTATTTAGTATGTGTCCCAGGAGAATTTTTAAGACTGCTCTTGGGATATATTGGTCAAGAATGTAGCTGCTTTTTGCCTTGTCTGAAGAGTCTGTCTGAGGCTAAGGTGAAGAGATTCAGATTAATTACACTGACAAAGGGAGTTTCAAGTCAACGAAGTTTACACTCTGTCCTGTGGTTTATTATTATGAGGAGCATTTTGATCAAGCAGTATGTTTAGAAAGAAAAAACCCAAAATGTATGGTTCAAGTATTAAAGGGGCAACAAGAAGTGCAACAAAGCTACATCCTGTGCTCAAGGATAGTAAGTGGAATTAACAGAGTGGTGACCTCAGGGCAAAAATCCCACGCAGCTAAGTTTATTGTTTGTGCTTACAGTTGAGCAAGGGATAGTTAAAACGTGTTAGGTGTTATTATTACCTGTTGTTGGACATTTGGACTTTTAATCTGAAACTACAATCTGTTTGCCATAGTCACTGTGTGATGGACACTGTGATGGACACTGTGTGATGGACACTGTGTGATGTCACTGTGTGATGTCACTGTGTGATGGACACTGTGATGGACACTGTGTGATGGACACTGTGTGATGTCACTGTGTGATGGACACTGTGTGATGGACACTGTGTGATGTCACTGTGTGATGGACACTGTGATGGACACTGTGTGATGTCACTGTGTGATGGACACTGTGTGATGTCACTGTG
>NW_021620812.1:2741099-2741341 GCF_004785775.1 Grammomys surdaster
TGTGATGGACACTGTGTGATGTCACTGTGTGATGTCACTGTGTGATGACACTGTGTGATGTCACTGTGTGATGGACACTGTGTGATGTCACTGTGTGATGGACACTGTGTGACGGTCACTGTGTGATGACACTGTGTGACGGACACTGTGTGATGTCACTGTGTGATGTCACTGTGTGATGACACTGTGTGATGTCACTGTGTGATGACACTGTGTGATGACACTGTGTGATGACACTGTGT
>NW_021620812.1:2746341-2810426 GCF_004785775.1 Grammomys surdaster
GACACTGTGTGATGGACACTGTGTGATGGACACTGTGTGATGGACACTGTGTGATGGACACTGTGTGATGACACTGTGTGATGACACTGTGTGATGGACACTGTGTGATGACACTGTGTGATGTCACTGTGTGATGTCACTGTGTGATGGACACTGTGGAATCTTCACTGTGATAGACACAGATCCAGAAAGTACAATCCAGAAATGGAGGCACGCCTGTGATCCAGATCTTGAGGGTGGAAGACAGGTACCTTTGCTCTGGATATTGAGGCAGAGTGACCATGAAAAGCTTCAGCCCAGGCATTGTGTTACAGGCCTTTAATCCCAGGAGACAGAGTCAAGCAGATCTCTGAGTTCAGGGTCAGCCTGGGACAGAGCACGTTCTGAGTGTTGAAGAGCTTGGGTGCAGGCTTGGTGGTACACACCATTAATCCCAGTCTTCAGGGGACAGAGGCTGGCAGATCTCTGAGTTCAAGGTCAGTTTACAGAGCAAGTTCTAGGACAACCAAGCCTAGGCACTGATGGATGTGATAGAACAAGGCGGTGGGGGGGGCATGTCTCAGCCCCAGCAAGCAGAGCTTTGGTCATGTGGCTCTGGCTTTAGAGTCCAGAATAAAATGGACTACTAAAATAACTGATGCTAGTTACCTGGAACTAAGAAATTAGTGGTGATTATGAAGAGACCAGCACGGCTCGAGAGATGGCTTAGTGGTTAAGAGCACTGGCTGCCCTTCCAGAGGTCCTGAGTTCAATTCCCAACGACCACATGGTGGTTCACAACCATCTGTAATGGGATCTGATGCCCTCTTCTGGTGTGTCTGAAGACAGCTACAGTGTAGTCATATACATACCTACATTCGTAAATAAGTAAATAAATAAGTAAATAAATGAATAAATAAAATAAATAAAATAAAACAAGAAGAGACCAGCATCACTGAGGTGAAATCTGGGAAGTGTTTTCTGAGAGCACAAAGAAGCTGTATTCCAGATATAGATTCTGTGTTGGCAGCCAGACTTGGTGATATATAAGTATCACCCAGGTGGTTCTGGTTTTGAAGGCGTGAAAGGGTCATGGAGAGCAGCTGAGGCTCGGCACTGTGAGAGGCCAGGGAAGGCCATTGGTGGAAGTGCAGCCTCAGTTGCAGTTGACAGCCAAGGCCTGAATGGATCATGCAAAGAACTCGAGTCTTGGCACCATGAAGAGAGCCTATAAGAGGCTATTGGTAAAGTTTACTTGCAGTGGAAGACCCCAGTGTATTGGAGATACAAGTCCCAAGAACAGCAGCAGTGCGGTGCAGTGGAGTCAGCCAGAGCCTAGAGTGCTACAGAGGGCAGAGCTGGAGAAGTGATGCCAGCCCTTTGGAGGAGCCCAGAAGATCATGTGTGGATCCCAGACATCGGAACAAGGAGCTGTGAAGTCGAACTTGAGTTAGAGTCCTCAAGATGTTAGAGATGCCAGAGTTTGGGATAACTGCCAAGGAAAGTTGCGAACAGGAAGTGGAACCAGCCCAGGAGAAGGAAGCTTGTTGCTGTCAACAAAGCTGAAAGAAATTGGAGAGCTGAAGACTGCTTTGACATCAGATATGGAGATGCAGCGCTTGGAGTTTGCCTAGCTGGTTTTTTGGTCTTGCTTTGGTTCAGTGTCTCCTCACTACGACTTTTTGGAATGGCAGGGTGTATCCCGTGATATTGGAACTACGTTATCTGCTTTTTGATTTTGACTTTATAGGGGATTACAGTTAAGAGATTGCATGAATCTCAGAAGAGACTCTGGACTTTGGAGTTTTCATTATTGTTGAGACCGTGAGACACTGTGGGGACGTTTGAAGTTGGACTAAATGTATTTTGTATTATTCTGTGCCCCCCATAGACTCATGTGTTTGAACAAGCCCATGGGGCTCAGGGGATGGAATATGGTGGTTTGAATATGCTTTGCCCATGGGAAGTGGCACGGTTAGGAAGTTTGGCCTCGTTGGAAGAAGTCACTGTGTAGGAGGGTTTTGAAGGGTCCTAATGCTCAAGCTTCACCCAATGTGGAAGAGATACTCCTCTTGCCTGCCTGCAGAAGAGAGTCTCCTCCTGGCTGCCTGCAGAAGAGAGTCTCCTCCTGGCTGCCTGCAGAAGAGCGTCTCCTCCTGGCTGGCTTCAGATCAAGATGCTCTTGCCTGTTCCAGCATCATATCTGCTCGTGTGCTGTCGTGCTTCCCACCTTCATGATACTGGACGGAACCTCTGATACTGTATGCTAGCCCCAACTAATTGTTTTCCTTTACAAGAGATGCCTTGGTCATGGTGTGTCTTCACAGCCATGGAAACCTAACTAAGACACACTTTGTCCAGAGAATAAAAGAGCCCTTTGCTGGGCTCAGGATTATATAGCTGAGGTGTGAACTGCCTCCAGGATGGGAGTCTGCCTTTAATGCAATTCACCTTTCCACTCAGAAAGCCTTCCTGGCTTCATCCTTTTGTTACATCTTCAACCCGCCTTTCTAGAAGGCTATGCACTTTTCTTATTCTTCATCTGATGAACACCACCAATGCCTGTGAATTTTCACATGTGAAGGCTGTGTTCAAAGAGCTGTGGTGGTGCACTTCATGTCTGGGGCCAGTGAAGTGGAAAGAAAGGATGCTCTGGGGCAGACCGGTCCAGAGTAAGTTCCTTCTGGCCACCTCAACTCCCTAAAGCAAAGAGTGAGTTCTGCAGAGCAGCCAGAAGAGGGCTGGTTTGCTCATTCTTTTTAAAGAGAGCAAATGAAGAGTTGGAAGGAATTAGCATTTAATGCAAATGGGTGCTTTAAGGAAATATTACCACTAGCACGCTGCTTCCATAGATTCTGGTTTAAGTCACAAGGAGAGGTCCCAGCACAAGTGGTTTTTGAAGTGCCTTTAAGTATGAGCATCAAAATAGATAGCAGCACTATTGGATAATCAAACTCATGAGGTGAGATAGATATCTACCGTCATGTGAGGACTGCAGTAGAGAAGTGAAAAGACAGAGAAGTAGCTGTTTTAAAAGAATTCCAGAATAATATATATATATATATATATATATATATATATATATATATATATATTTATATTTATATTTATATATGAGAAATACAAAATCACTCCCAGGACAGTGCAGCCATCATTGAAGGCAAGATGTGCCAACAAACCAATGCTGGGGAGGAGACGGGAGAAATGCTATCTGCATGGTCTTAATGTATAAACCCTCACAGTCCGTGTTAAGGACCACATGAAAGATAGTCCCTGCACAATGGGGAAATTCAGCAGGAATCACACCAATCAAAGGATTGACAGCAGAAGGAGAGCAGGAACACAGACCCACATTCCACTCTGGTAACTTAGAGGGACCTCAGCTCAGGCCAAATCAGGATTCTGGCTTTGATGCTAAAAGAATTTCAGGACTCACTGCTTTAGTGAAGTAAAGTTGGCCATGTTGTTAATGGCATTTTTAATTTAAGCATGAAGATTAAAGGGATGAGAGGCACTCAGTAATATGCTGAAGCAGGGTGTGTACTCTGCAGGAGAGCACCGGAAAGTAAGACACACCCAAGCATGGCTACAGGCTCCTTAGGGGAGATAAGCAGTTAATTATCCCAGAATTAGCCATTTATGCTATTTCAGAAGCTCCCCAAGTTACCCCTGAAAGGTTGTTGAGATTGTTTCCCAGTTCTCTCTTGATTAGGTGGCTCCAAGATGCTGACAAAGGCTTAGACCTTCCACCACATCCCAAAGCAGGGGACTCCCTTTGTTATTCTCCTGTCCCCAGGAAATTCCCTGAGAACCCTGCCTCAGCATCTTTAGTAATAGGACCCACTGGTACCATGTACAGTTGGATAGGAGATGCTTGTACGACTTTGTCACACCTGTGGTCCTCTTCCCAGAAGAATGACACCAGTCTAATGACAAGAAAATACCAGATAAATCAGACATGTGGGAAATTCTACAAAGTGTCTGAGCAGCAAGCAGTGCCCTTCAAAGATGACAAAGTCACGAAAGGCCTCAAGAGACTGAGAGCACAGTGGGTGAGGGCACTGACACCCTGAAAAAGGCCTTAGAGGAGGAGAACGGCCAGGAGCAGAGCCAGGCAGGGTTTCAGTGAAGTCTGGGGTTTGGGCATCACACTGATGTTAATGTCTCAGTTTTGCTAATCAGCCCACAGTTATGTGAAATCTCAGCACAGAACGGCTAGAGGAAGAACTAATGGGCTCTGTATGCAGTCCACTGGTGTAAATCTAAAATTATTCTAAACAGATGTGTTATAAAGACTATATAATTTATTATCTATGCATGTGTTTTAAAACAACCAAAACAAGCTTCTTAGGATATGCTCTTCTATTTTATCCATATACCCGGGGTAGAGAAGGTGTGTCTGTCTGTCTGTCTGTCTGTCTGTCTGTCTGTCAGTCTGTGTGTCTATGTGTGTGTCTGTGTGTTTGTGTGTGTCCATGAGTGTCTGTGTGTATGTCTGTGTGTATGTTTCTCTGTCTCTTGGTATGAATGCGTCTGTGTATGTGTCTGTGTGTCTGTGTGTGTTTGTGTGTGTGTGTGTGTGTGTCTGTGTGTGTGTCTGTGTGTGTGTCTGTTTGTCTGTGTGTGTGTGTGCCTGTGTGTGTGTCTGTATGTTTGTGTATGTATGTGTGTCTGTGTGTGCGTGTGTCTGTGTCTGTCTGTGTGTCTGAGTATGTATGTATGTATGTGTGATGGGGTCCCCACGTGTACATGCTCAATGTTCTTAGAAGTGCAGCCATGTTTGTGGAGGACAGAGGACATGAGCAGCTCTTCTTGTGGTGCTGTCCACTTTATTTTTGATGCAAAATTTCTCTCTGGCCTGAAGCTCACCAAACAGGCCAGGCTGGCTGGTGAGGAAGTCCCAGGCACTCGGCTGCGTCTGCCTCCTCTGCCTCCCCAGTCCTGGGACTGCAGTCTTGTGCCTGCACACCTGACTATTTTTCCCCATGGGTTCTGAGGCTCCAACTCAGGTCTGCATGCTTACAAAGCAGGTACTTTCCTGGCTGGGCTGTCTACCTCGGCCCGTGAGGACACTGGCTTGGGTGGCTACTGGCTGGGAACTGGCTGGAACTGGCTGGGAACTGGCATTGCAAGTCCCCCAGGTCTTAGTTTACATGCTTTCTTTCCGTCTCCACTTGCCCTCTCAGCTAACACCAGAGCTCCCACTGAACAGATTAGTGTATGGTCCCCAGGTGGAGCTCAGTGCTGGACTAAGGCACAGACCTCAGCAATCTCCATATACTAACAAATTTAATCTTCCCAACAGCCCTGTAAGGACCAACATTAGCTCACTGTTGATGCTTTGTGCTTAAAAGAGATTTTTTATATCTTGGAGAAATGTCTGTCTCCCAGGTGAAGTTCCTATGAGGACGGTCCCCATGTTTCTGCTGGGTCCCACAGGCAGTGAGGGACAGCTTGTTACCTGCTATATTCTTCCCGGGACCTCACTGGAGGGCCTCTGAGTGGTGCTTACTCCGCTTCTTCTGGTGTTAAGCAGAGACATCAGGTACAGTTCTGCCCAGCAGGATAAACGTCATCAGGGGTTTGTAATGCTCTATTTTTTTCAAGCCTGCAGCTGAGCTGAATAATCAGTGGGAAATGTCATAATATAGAAAAGGAAAGGGGATACTTCAAGGTTTCAGAATATGACACCTCAAGACAGGGTGTCTTCACCTTTGAAGACACCACGCATAGGCAAAGTCATTCTTTCCTTGACCCCTCCCCTGAAGGGCTCTTTAGAGAATTCCTGACCTTTTTCTAAAGTAGATCATAAAACTTTCAGCCCAGAGGCACCCCCATACCCAGAGGAAAGAAACACCCTTCCTTCAAAGACACGGAGAAGACAAGAAGAATCTGAAGAAAGTCTCAGTAAATTCTCCTGATTTAACACCACTAGGCCATGCTTTTTGTCTACTATTGCTCCACAACTGTCTGCTTCTTCAAAATTAGCCTGCAAACACATTTTCCCTTACCAATGAGTCTTCTTTCTGAAGACTCCCAAGCACATAAACTTACACTAAGTAAAAGCACCATCTAGGTTAAGGCCGATCATTGTGTGGGGGCCTCAGCTTAAAGGCTGAGGCTATCCCAGGGTAAGAATGCGGTCTTCATTTTTCCTAGAGCCTGAGAACCTTCTAGACACACTGCTGTGTTTGGCGTTGTACCCAGAAGGGCCCAGCATGTCTGATGATATTCGGGAAATATTTGAAGAGAACACAGAGGACTTAACAGTGGCTGTGTGTCTGGGTTACTCTGCAATTGGCCTACACCAGAGCCCTTTAGAATAAAACGCTATCACAAGGATCCCTCCCCCACCCCCTAGGACCCACTGAGCTACTTTTTGTGTGTTGCCTGGATTTCTTGTCTGAATAGCCTATGTCAAGAAATTAGCTGCTTACCTCGGAAACCTGTGGCATTATCGCTGTGTCTGGGGAGCCTGCAGCACCCAAACCTAGCCGCTTCTCTTTCACGGGAGAGCAAGCCACAGTACTCTCCTGAGCCCCTGACCATGACTCTTGGAGGGGCACTATAATGTTTCAGGAAGACCCCTAGGAGATAGCAGGTCATGGAAACAGTCAGTGTCAGGTGAGAATTAGCCAAATTGTGGCAAATGTGGAAGAAGGGAGGGCTGCCAGGAAGAAGTCTGATACAGTTCCATGCCTCGTAGAAGAACACCAGGCACACAGGTGTCATTACCATTCTGTACCTGCTCACCGTAAAGTGTCGGACTCTGCATGGCCGGCTATTGCCAAATGGAAGCTGTCCCCGCCGCTTCTGATGGCAGCTTTATTAATGTTCACTCGCTAATAATTCCAGCAGAATCAACTCTCCAGTATTCATGATACCTTTGAGATGTCCTTCACATTATGGATGAGGTATTAATTTAGTTCCATGACAGCAATCACTCTGAATCATTACTTTGCTAATTAATAAGAAATGATGGCTGACAGAGAAGCTGTAAACTTGGTAATGTGCTGAGTACCGACCGGAAATAAGATTATTAGGTGGGATTTAAATGTTTGGCCTATTATTATCACAAATAATTTACAAAGGGAAATGAGATTAAAAATACTCACCATAACTTAGTTTAGAAAGCAATGATAACAGACCTTTTCTGCAGTTTATAGTCCGTTCAAGGAATGGGTTTGGCTCCCTGTTGGAGGTGGCATGATTTAAGGATCCGCTGTACCCAGCATAATACATTTTGATGCTGTCACTGGGGCAGCACAACATTAATTCTCCCCAGCTTTCTGAACACTGATGGGTTTGAAGTCTGGTAAGGGAGGGAGTGTGGGGGCTGGCATGCAAGCCCGTCTCTGGGCCTCTGATGCTGGCCTCCGCAGACAGCCCCACAGACTATGAATTCATCGTTTGATAATTACAGCATTCATTTACTCCCGTCCCTCGATTTGACGTGCAATGAACGCACTGAATCAGATTCTTTTTTTTTTTTCCCCAAGTTCACTTTTTCATGTGCGTGTGTATCTGAATGTATGTTGTGTGTGATGGGGCCTACGGAGGTGTGGAGTGTCAGAGCTCTAGAGCTGGGGTTACGGGAGGTTGTGAGCCACCTGATGTGGGTGCGGGGAACTGAACTCAGGCTGTCTGAGTTCACACCGCTGGGTCATCCCTCGGGCCTCCAAATTCTTAAACCCCCAAAGGAAAGTCTTTTGGGTTGTCAACGAACTGATTAGTACTGAATATGCACCATGCTAGGAAGATTTAAAGATACAAAGGAGGTCTGAGGCATCACCCCTCATCTCAAGAACAGATGGGTAAATGAAGGAGCTGAGAAACCACCATGAGCTGTGGCAGAGGAGAGTTACAGGAAGGCCAGGGAGCCCACAGGGCTGTCTCAGGAGTGGAAAGGGCTGTTTTATGACTAAAACAGGAAGGTGAAGGGTTAACTGCTCGGGCTCTTCAGATTTGCAGATCTCTATCCAAATCCTACTTCTGTCCCTTATCAGCTCTGAGACCGTGACTGACCAGCTGTTTCAGGTCTGTGGGCTCATCTGTAAAATATTGGAACCAGCATTACACTTCGGATTATCCCAAGAGTCGATGAACTAAACCATGTGTTTATTCTAAGCATGGGGCTGCTTGGGTGTGTGCATAGGAAATGGAAGCCATTATTCAGTTAGGAAGGAGCCAGCGGTTCCAGGTAAATGAAGAATAGAAGGGAAGGAACTTCCAGGCCAAGGGCTGGAAGGGTGTCTGCAGGGCCAGTTCTCTGACAAGATTTTCAGGATGGCTGACATAAATCTGTGGGTGCAGAAGACAGGACCAGAATAGTGCTGCAGAAGGCACATCCTGAAGGGCTGCTGGGCTAAGCTAGAGATTCTGTTCTCAAAGCTTTGGGAAGCCCATGAGTTGTGTCAAGCAATAAGGTCAGGACTGTGACGAGCTCTCTCAGACTAGGGTTGGCAGGAACAGTTTGTGGTGGTAGCAGGAATAGGATCAGGAGAAGAGGGCTGTTGACTCTGATGGCTCATAGCCGGGAGTTCATTCTCCCAGGTCTTCTGCAGTCCCCCATCTGCCTCCATAGCCACTTCTACACCGACCCTCCCCCCCTTAGTGGTTTTTAAATATAAATGAAAGTAATCTTTCCCCCAAAGGGTCCATTTTCTCAATACTTTCAGGACCCACTAGAAACTTCCTTGTAAGTGAAGGACTAGGCAAGGTCACTGAGGCCCATCAGGTGGCATGAGACAGCCAGACCCCCAGGAAGGCTGGGTGGGCAATGACATCCTACACCATCTTACACTTTACACCTACAGCTTCGGGATTCATGGATTGCTCAGCTGTCTGCCTCTCGAAGGATTTAGCCCCAATCCCGTTGACACCATGCAGAAGGCCGCGGATCCAGTCATGCGGGCTGCTACTCTACCTACGAAAGTCAGTACAGTGCTTTGTCTCTCTGTGCTTCTGTTTCCTGGTGACAAGAAAGTGACAGTTACACTCTCCTGCAAGCCCATGGACATTGTGTTTAGATTAGAAAGCAGCTCAACTGTACCATAGACCAGAGAGCCTAGTGAACTTCCATTAATTTACTTATTCACTTTACATCCCAATCACAGCCCTCCTCCCAGTCCTTCCTCAGCCTCTTCCTCACACTCCCTCTTCCCCTTCTCCTCTGAGAAGGTGGAGGTCCCCCTGGGTACCAACCCACCCTGGAACATCAAGTCACTGCAGGACTATGTGCTTCTTCTCCCACTGAGGCCAGACAAGGCAACCCAGTTAGGGGAACAGGACCCACAGGCAGGCAACAGAGTCAGGGACAGCCCCTGCTCCAGTTGTTGGGGTTCAACATGAAGAGCAAGCTGCACTTCTGCTACATATGTGCAGGGCTGGGGGTTGGACACCATCATAGGACAAAATGGCAGCCTACAGAATGGGAAAAGATCTTCACCAACCCTACATCCAATAGACGGCTAATATCCAAAATATAGAGAGAACTCAAGAAATTAGACACCAACAAATGACATAACTCTGTTAAAAACTGGGTCCAGAAGCTAAATAGAGACTTCTCAACAGAGGAATCTCTAACGGCCGAAAGACAGTTAAAGAATATTCAGTGTCCTTAGTCATCAAGGAAATGCAAATCAAAACAACTCTGAGATTCCACCTCACACCCATCAGAATGGCTAAGCTCAAAAACTCAGGTGACAGCAGATGCTGATGAGGATGAGGAGAAAGAGGAACACTCTTCCATTGTTAGTGGGAGTGAAAACTTGTACAACCACTGTGGAAACCAATCTGGTGGTTCCTGAGAAGACTGGGAACAGTTCTACCTTAAGTCTCAGCTATACCACTCCTGGGTATATACTCAAGATGCTCCAACATATAACAAAGAACCTGTTCTACTATGTTCATAGCAGCTTTAGTCATAATAGCCAGAAACTAGAAACAACCCAATTGTCCTTTAACTGAAATTATATAAAGAAAATATGGTCCACTTACACAATCAAATACTACTTAGCTATTAAAAACAAGGACATCATGAAATTAGCAGGCAAATGAATGGAAGTAGAAAATATCCTGAATGAGGTAACTCTGACCCAAAAGGACAGGCATGGCATCAAACTTCTTATTTGCCAGGGGACCTCTGGTTGCAGAGGAATCTTATGCGAGAGCCCATTCATACACAGGTCTGGGAGGGTCTGCCCTTGGTCAGATCGGGAGGGAGGGTCCTTACCCCAGGAATGCAAATATTCCTCCAAGTTCAACTGAAACCCAAAGATGGATATTTCAGAAAAACTCAGGGAGGCAGATGCCCTGACAGACAGTGAGAGTCTTCTGCACAGGCACAGCCTTTGTAACCTTCGACCTTTGTGAAATGGTTATGAAATGAACAAAAGTCTCTATGATTAACTAACAAATGGCTTCCTTTGAAGGCACCAGTTGTGTCTTAATCCAAAGCAGTTGATTTGTGACAGTGAGCGTTTGCTGAGGTCTGCTGCCATGGTGAGAAGACAGGAGACCCGGAGAAGCCAGAGAATGGTTAATCCTCTGAAGGGAGCCTTGTGATAGGGCCCATGCAGCTGACAGCCACCATTGGTCAGTTCTCAATAGGGCAGACCCACCTCATACTGAAGACCATGTCTGTCCTTCCTTTCTAGGACCCAGTGGCCATCTGTAGCTGAGCACTAACTAATATGCCCTTGGGGCATCTTTACAGACTGTGTCCATGACAGATGCTCTACCTTCAGGCTAGTGAGTTCGTCCCCCTCAGGGCAGTGGTGAGCTCCCACCAGCTTCTAGTGGACTCATCATAAATGTTCAAGACCAGTGCTGATGCCACTAGAGTTTTAAAGATCTGAGAGGTAAGATTCTGAGATGCAGTCACTATGTAGCCTGACCAAGGCCACCAAGGACCAGCGAAGGTCAAATAACTTCCCAAGTTCATACCTCTCCTACAAGCAGAAATGGCTAGTTTTATTCATAGACATCTTTTTTTTTAGGACATTAAAGAAAGAGTGGAGGACAGAGTCACCTCCCTGATATTTAAAAGTACCTGCGGTATGAAGGACAGTGAACATCTACCGCCCTGCAAGGCTGCCCATATGGAGGTCACCTTCTGGACCAGCTCATGGACCGTCACCAACACCCAAACTAGGCCAAACCATTTCTGACCCTTGTGGTATATTACATCTTAATTCCCACAGTATAAGGAGTATGTATGTTGTTGGTCCCTACTACCCCTTGGCTACGTTCAAAATGAAACCAAAGGCAGAACAGAACAGAACAGAACAATTAGAGAAGGACAAACTTACAGGTTGATTTTTTTATTCTCTGAGAAAAATATTATTTTCAAAAGACAGTTGATACTTAGATATAGATTATAGAAAATGCTATTTAATAATAGTTTTATGGTACATGATGTTCCCATGGTCATTGTTAGTTTGATGTGGGCAAGGCTTGTTGTGAGTGTCGGAGATGACAAAACCGAGTTGTTATATCTGAACCTCTCACCAAAAATCTTGATATCTTTCAACATAACTGCAAAATAATGCTTGAGAGAATATCAACTATTCTGCGTCTCTTACATTATAATCTTAACGTATCAGAAAGGTTAACGATAGATGATAGTCTGTCTCATGCACCATCTGCAGTGCACTGTGCTACTATCTCTGCATACTCTCTACAGCCGGCTTAGTTTTTTATTTTCACATGCCCACTTTACAGATGGGGAAACCAGGCTCAGAGACATGTAGTTGGGAACTGGGTCCTTGTAGTTCAGTCAACACATCTTGAACATAAGGGGCAGGTGGAGGCATGAATATGTGCCTCTCCTTGGCTTCTCTTCTGAGGTGGTTAATATTGATTATTAGCTTGACAGTATCTAGAATAACCTAGGATGCAAGCCTCTTGGCATATCTGTGAGGGAGCTTTGAGACTGCTTTAATTGTGATGAGAAGACACGCCCTAAATGAGGATGGCATCATCCTATGTGTTTCATCCTTGAACTATAAAAACAGGAGAGTGAACTGAGCACCTGGATCCATCTCTGCTTCCTGACCAGATACAATGTAATCGGATCCATCCCTGCTTCCTGACTGGATACAATTTGACTGGATGCCTCTGGCTCCTGCAGCCAGGACTTCACTGCTAGCATGGACCGTACCTTCAAACTGTGAGCTGAGATAAACCCTTCCTTCCTTAGGTGGTTGTTGTTAGGCATTTTGCCATAGCAACAAGAAGTTTACAGAGACATCTTCTTACCCTTCCCTGAACAGCCATAACTAAATAGAGAAGATGCTCCCAAGAGCCCAAGCCTTCCCTCTAGTGGCTCCTGGCACGTCACATTCTGGGATACAACTGTGGCAGCACCCTTCTGAAAAGTCCTTGCTCAGAGCATCTTGGGCAGACAACTGCTGAACCTTTTCAGTGGGAACTGAGTTGCAGAAGCCCAGAGCTGGAGGCAACATATGGCATGTTGGCATTATCTTAATTTCCTTGCTAGCATTGTTTCATACATTGTCTCCGTCCGACCATACTAAGTCATGAGGAACTAACTGTGAATAAGAGAAATGACAGGTTAACTCGCCTTTCATTTGTTTTCCATAATAAATGGAATATTTCCTTGAACAAAGCCATTACCATTTCAATTTATTCATGCTTTTTCTTCCTGGCATCCTAATGGCAATATTACATAATTATATCTGCTCTGTAGCCATCAGCATCGATGGTAATGCCTTGCATATCTTTTGTTAGACTGCTGACAGGAGGCAGCAGGTTGCTTTTTTATACCATTCCATCCACTTGATTGACAATTGAACCTCAATTGTCAAACAGGGAAACAACGTCAGTGACATAAGTGATCAGGGACTGGGTGAGGACCCAATCTAACACACTCCGTACTCACTATATTCAAGGCACTGTTCCAGACACTTCGCATGTGTTAGCTTACTTAATCCACCCACGACACTCTGCGGTGGATTCCATTATCAACACCTCCACTTCTACAAATGAGGAGGGTGAGACAGAGAGAGAGATGAGGTTGCTTCAGGTTCATCCACACCGGGCTTGTACCTTGCAGTCTGGACCTGATGAGGGGATACCTTTATGTTCCAGGTTTCTCAGTCCCTGTCTTTCTTTCTCCTGTATGACTCAATCTTATATAAAAGAATCCTGCTGTGTTGGGTACAGAGAATGTGGCAAAGTGACACGAGTGTGACTTGAATACCTGCCAAAGTCAACCTTGGAGTTTAGCTGTCATGTTTGAAGGACTGCAGGGAGGGGCAGCCAGGCATAGGGCTGCATAATATAATCCTAACACTCATGAGGCTGAGGCAGGGGTATGGTGAGTTTGAGACTAGCATGGGCTACACAGGGAGACATTTACCTTCTGTTAGAAAGCAAGAGGGAAGACCAGGTAGGATCTTTAAAAGTATCTGGTCACAAGGGCTCTATCCTTCTTAACAGATCAGTGGGTTTAAGGAGCCATAGGTGTCTTGAAGGGGAGCTTTTTACAAAAGCCTGTTTATGACCCTTGACTATGTCATTCTCACAACGTATGTTGTCTGGTTTTGCTTCACCATGCCCACAGCGCCTGACTGAACCAACTTAAATGAGGAATGATTTATTTCAGCTCCTGGAATCAAAAGATTCAGCCATCATGGTGTGGAGGATGAGAGAAAAGGATAGCCCATGTCCTGAGCCAGAGAGGGGATCACTCAGAGCCCTGAGGCTTCCTGTTATCTACCTGTACGACCCAGCCCACGGGGTCGTACTACCCTGCTCAGTTGATACCCTCAGAGACACACAGAACTGTACCTCAGTCTCCTAGGTCAACTTGATGGAGATTAATCTTCACATCACGTTACATCCTGGCCTTCACCCCTCACAGCCCCTCTTGGACAAGGCTGCCTCTAGAACCTTGAGTTGAACAAACCCTGATTCTTCATAAGCTCCCCAGTGTGTGGCATTCGATTCTAGCAGCAGAGAGGTGACTACCAGAGATAGATGTTTAAATCCTTTTCCTTATTCTTACTCTGTCTGTTCAAAGTATAATTTTTGCCTGACGACCCCTCGACCTTTGAGGCACTGTTAGGTTTAAAATGAGTGAAGTGAGATTTATGCACACATTTTTGCCAACAGGATGTAAATAACTCCTGTACAGGTTTGACCATTTGGACATGGGGGTGAAGTCATGAGGAAGCTATGCGCATTTCTGAAAGTAAAGGTGCTTTCAGAGTTTATTGGCCTCAGGATTCCTGCTACATCCATGTTTTCAGTAGGCCACTTTCCATAAACCAAGGCCTTGAAAAGAGCTCAGTGCTTCTGTGAACACATAGTATTCTCTGCCTGGGTGCAGGTCAGGAGGGAACACCAGGCATCAAGCAGCAGAGATGTGTGAACACTGCCCTTAAAGTAACAGAGCCAAATAACGGTGCTTATGGTTTTGGCTCTAGGAGTGTGAACCGAGGCTAGAATGTGATAAGAGAAAGAGTCTCGAAGGAATATTATAATTTCAGGAAACAAGCTGCTTGGTCCAAGGAATTGCCCCATGAATTAATTTAAATATTACTGCATTTCTTCCAAATGGAAAGGAAACTCATAATTCTTAGTGCCTGTTCATCACCAATATTATGCCAATTATTGCATTACTTTTGGTTGATAAATATTCACAGAATAAATGAAGCCCATAAGATGGATTAATTCTCCAGGAGTACAAACAAAAACTTTCAATATTTTATATCACGTAATTAAATGCTGTTTGCAGTTTCTAGAGCCAGGACTTGGGACACGCTAATTAATGGCTCTGAGAAGGTGTATTGACATGTTATGTGGTTGGTGTTCAGAATCAGATGATTTCTAAGCCCTAAATGGCTCTGCTGGTGCAGTGCGTTCACGGAATCAATCCTACCTGCAGAAGTCTGGGGGCACCATGCCATAGACATCGATCCTGTCACAGAGCTCCAGAGCAATTGTCATGGTGAACCAGCCAGTGCTCAGCCAAGTGTTGGAGATCTTCCTGGAAGGAACAAGGGTAAAGTTTGCACTCTGGTAAAGCAGTCCCAGGTTCATAACCATGCTGGAGCCAACTATAGAACAAATACCCCCACCCCTAACACACACACGCACATATGCACACATACAGGCACATATGCACACACACACACACACGTGCACCTCACATGCACACATGTATATACACACAGGCACATGTGTGTACACACACGCACACAGGCATGCAGGCAAACACTCATACACGCGCTTTCTCTCACTCTCTCCCATTTGGTATACATTAGAATCTTGCTAAACCAAAATCTCTTACAGTACTTTCATGAGTAATGTTGTTGCTTAAGGGATTTCTACATCATTAAAGATAATGATCATGGTTTGAATGCTTAGGTGTGTGTTGCCGTAACTCAATTGTAAGATGACAATATCCATGTGGCCATTTGTTATTAATGAGAATATTTGACTAGAGACTCTCCCTGTGTCCCTAAACAAGCTAGATTACAAATAATATAATTATGGATAGACATGTAGTTCTTGCTACCACTCTTTCCATCTATCTATTAATCTACCCACTTATCTATTGTCTATACATGTATGTATGTATGCATGTGTACATATGTATGCATGTATACATGTATGTATACATGAATTTATGCGTGTATGTATGTATCTAACACATCTATCTTCGACTTGTATTTATCATCATCATTTGTTACTTATCTATCATCAATCAATTCCATTTTGCCATGTCTATTATCAACTATCACTTATCAGTCATTAATCTGTCATCTGTCTATACATTCATCTACCCACTTATCATGTATGTATATATGTATCTGTCTGCCCATCCATCCATCCATCCATCCATCCATCCATCCATCCATCCATAGGTCAGAAGTTGTCCCAAAGCACATGAAGAACACCAGTGTTATGACTGAATTTCTTTCTTAGGAGGAGCACATGAGTTAGGGAGGAAGAGAGCCAGAGGGAAGTGTGCATCTAATAGAATCTCTACTTTTACTTTACCTAAGGTCATTCAGAAATGTCTAAGCCCCAAACCGACAAGTTTAAGGAAATAAATCTGCGCATTTTGCCATTCATTAACATATCCGTTCAGACATCTGAGTGGAGGCTGAAGCCGCAGTCTAGCCTCAGGAGACCAGTGGAGACACATTGACAAGGTCTAATTTGAGTCCTGAGAATGAGTCACTGGTCTCCACATTCCACTGCTGTGGATGTTAATTTCAGTTCTTCTGGGATTGCTGCCTTTTCTTTCTTCAGTGCCATGGCATGCCTCATTAGCCAGCTCCAAACACCTTGTCCCCAAGGTCAGACTGTCTGACTTTGCCCAGCCACGGAGCTGTATGTGAGGTGAATAGAGAGCTGAAGAGAGGGCTTCCCAGATACACTTCGGAGCTCCGTGATTTGAGAGGGAAGACTGATAAACAGTTTGCTTTATTCCCCTTCATGCCGGGATAGGGAACATTTTTAAGGAGGCTTTTCCTTGTCGAGAACCTGACAGACACGGGTGGGTTTCCATTTCAATTTCGACACCTAAGCCTTTAACATGTCTTCCTCCACCATTTCAATTTCAAGACCTAAGACTTTAACATGTTTTCCTCCACTCCACAGCTTCCTGACCAAGCTTGTCAAAGCTCCTACAGATGAGGATCACGTGAGCTTGACACTCTTCTGTTCCTGTTATGTGCAGCTGGGTAACCTGAGGCCCGTTGCTGCTGATCTCTGAGCCTTAGTCTCCTACCTACAAAGCAGATACTAGATGCCCTGTCCTCTGGCCATTTGAGAACATTAGAAAATGTCCACAAAAGGGACTGGGGCAGAGGGCAGTGATGACACATAGAGATCCCTCCCTTCTCTCCTGGCTGCTGGGGTGAGTGAACAAGGTAAATAATTTAGCATTCCTTCAGTGCTGTTTAGTATCCAGGAAGAAAACCCTTCCAACCCTCTGGCGCTGGGGTCTGATGGAGGAGGTGCATCAGTAGCAAGGGTAGCATTTATAAAGAACAGAAACCTCTAATATATCCCTTTTCTCTTACTAGACCTATACCTTTATAAGGCTTTGGGCTAGAGGGGTTAGGAAGGATCAGAGCCAACTGAACAAGAAGGGGAAGACGAAAAAAGCCTTCATTTAAAGGGGAGCCCATGTTCACACCTCTGCTGTGTTAATGGATTGGGTAGTTCTTCCCAGACTAGTCAGGTGGAGCCCAGGAAAAAACACAACCCTCACTCATATCCTAGAGATCCCTGAGAGATCTGGGAACCAATGGTCACACTCATATCTTCTGCTTCTCCATTCCCTGGAAACACCAACCAGGGCTTTCCTGGGAGCAGAAACTTCCTGGAAGTTTTCCGGTGATGCCACAGCCTGGAATACAGGAGGATGTGGGGCCACCGGAAGTGGCTCTGCAGGTGGAACTGAGAAGAATACAAAGTAGAAGTCTAGAGGCACTGAAGTGAGGCGCTCTTTTAAGTGCCACTTAAAATTCCCCAGACTTCCTAAATAATAGCCTTGGGATCATGCACCATAGAAACGCAACTGCTTTGTTCTGTCTTCCTGAAAGGATCGGAACTCTTTTTTTCCCCTCCAACAAAGGAATATCTACTGTTTTTACAGTTAATCAGCTGTAATGAAAGAATATGAAGAGCTGTCATGTGCTTATTAGAGAAAATTAGCAGATATTCTTTTATATGATGAAGTAACACACTGAGCTGATAACGCTATAGTGCACACTAAATTACAATTAAAGGCCTTTCTGCTCTGCCAGAACCTCGTTTATAATCTCAATGGAATATTCTTCCTGCAGTTATTTCATTTATGCTTCCTTTATGTAATTACTATAATATTGGTTCTGAATCATATTTTCCTAATGTGCCCTTATTCAATTATAAAGTTATTTTCAAGTATAGTTACTTTCTAATATCAAAGAACATGATTTGGCCATCTCTGTCATCTGCCATGCTTCTTAATTGCAGAGTGTTCACGAGCCAGCTTCATCTCCACTTTTCAGGGTAAAATTTCCTATAAATCAAAATCAAATGACTTGGCTCATTTCTTAAAAAATATTAGCCTAAGCCAAATGTTCCAGTGCCGAGTTTGGTTTGGACAGAAAGCCAACTCTTTTTGTGTCTTCAACATATGCGCTCATATTGTTGGATTTCTCTGCTTACATACAAGGAATATTTTCAACCCAAATGTTCTGGGTTTCAGTCAAATGGAAATCTGTTATGGAAGGTTGTTTTTGTCTCTCAGCCTAAGAATAAGGACGTATAAGAACAGTGAGTCAATATCAGGCCAGCTTTGTAAAGACAGTCTCCTAAGAAAGGAGACGCAAAGCTCCTTTGGAAGGATTGAGACGCTTTGGCGTGCTACAATGTCATAGGTGAGATTGCCCGAGCAGGGCAGAATGGATGATAATTACAGTGTATCTGCAGAATGAGACCCAGGAGCTCAGCTGCAAAGACTTGGCTCATTTCTTATAGCTGGACCAATAAAGAGAGATGTTCTGAGCAGAAGGTTTTCACTGGTCAGGCTATAGAGAGGGGTAAGATGTGTCTTGTATGAGACTGTTCCTTAGGGATCTCAAGAGGTCAAAGGGTGGGATGGTTTAGTCTCCAGGATGCCCATATCATGATGCCCTTGCAGAGATGCAGCAGTGTGCAGTTGTCTTTGTGAACCCTGCACCAGGGTTTTGGGAAGACTTACTTTTAATGGACAATTATTAAGCAAAAAAGAGAGAATGCGTTTTCTATGGTTCAGACAGTTTAAACTTTTTTTTTTGAAATTTCTAAGCAGCAACACTTAATTGTAAATAGTTTCTTGTTCGTCCATTCCTTATACAATGTGTTCTTGGTGAAAGAACTTGTTAACATTCAGGGCTCTTTCCTATTGCTGGGTCACCATGATGGGACTTTATATCAGTTCTTAACTTTTAATCAGGAGTGTCCATATGATTCATGGCTAGGTTAGAGATTGACTAGGTTAGCCACAGGTCTGGACTGTGCTAGTTGTAGGTCTATTGGGCTAGCCTTAAGTCTGTTAGCTGGCCGTAAGTGTGGACTTTGCTAGTCATGAGTGTGACGGACTAGTCACAGGTGTGTTTGGCTAACTGTAACTCTCCTAGTCAAGCCGTAGACCCACTAAGCTAGCCATGGGTCTGGCCTGTGGTAGCCACAGGTCTGTTGTGTCTTCCCAAGTAAGAGACTGCTGCAGTGTCGACAGAGGTAATGCTTCCCTTCTGGGGCTGACGACTGTCAGGCTGAGCCCTCAAACTGCCATAAAGTTCCCAAGGTTAAAAAACACAGCTCTTTTATCTAAAGAATCTGGGGATACTGGACCTTGTTTCCCAGTCATGTGTTCCTAAGCTAGCCAAATAGTAGATTCGGTACTTTCTGGTCTTTATTTTACTTAACAAATCTTTTTAGGTTTAAGATAAGAAATGGAGTAACAGGTGTTTTTTGGTTTTTTTTTTTGAAGTGCATTAGACTCGTAAGTGTATGTTAATTATAGCCGTATATGCTTTGGAAATTAATTATGAGATCAGCCTGATGACCTGTAGCCACTGTCCCTTACTTCCACAGGACTGTGAGGTCACGGAGTCCCTAGGTCCATGGCTGACATTCCAGCTCAGAGCTGTGTCTCCAGCCACCCCTCTGAGGCTGCCCTGAGCACCCCAGTGTATTCCACCCCTCTCTGGCTCTGTCCAGCTTATGACCCTTTTCCCTTTTGACCTTATCTTACGCCACTTGCCCAGATGTCCTGGATGCACCCACAGGGGGACTTTCTACAGTTCCCCCAGCACGCTCACTCCCTGGTCCTTTGGTCCCTTGGGAAGACTTCTATCCCTCCCAGATCTTTCCATACCCGTAGAAACACTGTTCAGGGTCTCAGTCTGCAGCATCTTTGGAAGAAAGCCTTTTGATCACCCAGACCACAGATTTTTCAAAAATCTCCAACTTAGAGTGCGAAATACACCAGGACAATGAAGTCCATTCAGATGTGTGTCTGCGTGCATGTGGTTTTCGTCTCACTTTTACAGCATGCAGTGCAATGGATTTTAGTGTATTCGTAGATACAAGCCTTACTACTTACTTTAGAACATTGTCACATCTAAGCAGACTATCCCGTGTCTGCCCATCCCCACGTGCAAGCATCGTCCCCGTCACGTGCCACCTGAGAGGTTCTGAGTCACTATGTCGCCTTATTCTCAGACAGGTGCCATTACTGAAGAATCTTCCGTAATACACTGACATCATGCACACTGTTATCAAATCTCTAAAAATGTTTACTTTATGTGCACGTGTGTCTTGCTTACACGTATGTGTATGCACCATGTGCATGCCTGGTGCCCGATGAGCCAGAAGAGACTGTTAGATCCCCTGGGACTACAGTTACAAACGGTTTTAAGCTACCGTGTGTGTGTGTGTGTGTGTGTGTGTGTGTGTGTGTGTGTGTGTGTGTAAACTGAACCCAGGTCCTCTGCAAGGGCAGCCAGTGCTCTTAACCACGGCCAGCCCCTCTGCACCGTTGTCTAGTCGTAATGAGCACACTGGAAAACATTGCCCTAGACCGTGGCTTGTCTCCTGCCATGAAAGTTACAGATCCATTTTCTTCCTATCACTACTTGGTGAGTGTCTAAGGCTTTATGTTTAGAGGGTGGCATCTTGCTTCTGACTGTTCCCAGAGGCATGGCGCAGTGCTGAGCAAGGAGTAGGTTTTCAGTGATGAGCAGTGACCGCATGACTGTGTGTCTTTGAAAGGGAAATAATATCTCTCTCTTCTCTCTCTCTCTCTCTCTCTCTCTCTCTCTCTCTGTGTGTGTGTGTCTGTCTGTCTGTCTATGTCTATGTCTCTGTGTGTCTGTCTGTTTGTCTCTCTCTGTGTGTATGTGTCTGTCTGTCTGTCTCTCTCTTTGTGTGTGTGTGTGTCTGTCTCTGTCTATATCTCTGTCTCTCTCTCTGTCTCTCTCTCTTTCTCTCTCTCTGTGTCTATGTCTCTGTGTCTCTGTCTGTCTGTCTCTGTGTGTGTATGTCTGTCTCTGTCTGTCTCTGTCTCTCTGTCTCTGTCTCTCTCTCTCTCTCTCTGTGTAGGCATGTGTGTGAATGTGAGTGAATGTGCATGTTTGTGAATATGTGTGGATGGCAGAGGTCAACCTATCATTCTTCAGGTGCTGTCCACTTTGTCTTTTGAGACAGCGCCTCTCCCTGGCTTGGAATTCATCGAGTAGGCTAGGGTAGGGTTGCTGACAGCAAGCCCCGGGTACTTACTTGTCTCAATTTCTGTAGCACTGAGATTCTAAGCATGTACCACCATGTCCATATTTCCCTTTGGAGCTAAGGATAAAACTGGGTTCCCATGCTAGGGCAGCAAGCACTTCATAAACTGAGCCTCATCCCCATACCCTGTCTTCGATAAGTGCAGTTACTGTGTCCCACTTTTCTTAATGTAAGCCAGTCACCATTTAGCTTTTTTTTTTAAATAAGGACTTGGCCATGAATTACTCAGTAATGGTCACTGTGCTTCAGGCCACTTTGCCTGATACACTCAACTTGAGCAGTCTGTTACCAGGGCGACTCAACATGTGAGCCCCGTTGATGTTGCTGACATGAGCCACGGGTTCACAGCACAGACCCTCAGCTTTGGCTTGGCTTTCAGTGCGCCTGTCCCCAGCACACGTCTTCACCACCCCACCTCCCACCCCCTCCGCTTCCTGCCTGTGCCTGGTACCTGTCTTTGCCAGTCTCCTGCTTGAAGAGCTCGTCAAACTGAAGCATCTTGTGGCGTGTGATCATGAAGGCCTTCAGCCGTGGCAGCACTTGGCTGAGGAGCTGCAGGTTGTTGTACACCTGGCCCTTGCCGTCCCGACGCATGTAGCTGCTGGGGCCCCAGAAGATGAACACAGTGCCTTGGCTCACGTTGAGCAGGTCATGGCGGTTGCGGAGGATCCGCTGGATGCTGGAATGTGCGATGACCCGCAGGCTCGTGCGGTTGCCCACGTCAAGCCCGTAGCCTCGGGTGGGGGCATCATTCATGCGGATAACACACTCTGTCTGGTCGATGTGGGGGCCCTGTTGGCTACGCAGCAGGTGCCCGGAGCTGGTCACCAGGGCGCAATCCTTGCAGTGCATTTTCAAGGGCTGAAAGGTAGAGGGAGGAGAAAGATGGTGTCAGCCACAGGATTTACCTTTCTTGGCATCACCAGGTTCATCCCTCCTTTTAACACCCACCCCAGCCCCTGGCATCACCAGGTTACATCCCTGTCTTTAGATAAGGATGCCTTCTCCCTCCTTTTACATCTCCCCTCCCCCCGACTTGCACCAAATTGTATCTGGTCCGTTGCAACTACGTGGACCCTTGCTTTCTTTAAATCTGCAGATAGAGGCTGTTAGTCTAAGGAGAAAGGGCTGGTGTTGATCTGTTTGTCACTGGCTACACTTAGATACCAGTGTGGCCATGTGAAGCCAGCAAGGTGAAGATTGTTGTATGCTTAGTTAGCTTAGAGATGGGAAGTCATGAAGGCATACTTTCAAAACGAGGTCTTTCCGAATCCAAAGCTGGCTCAGAGGCAAGGCAAAGTCTCTTCTGCAAATTGCGTGACTCAGCATCGGGAACTTTTATTCATCTTACTCCAAAGCTAAGCATTGTCAAGGCCTTTGGACGCTGGCAAAGGATGATGACCCTCAATAAAAAATGTCATTCACGAATCACGTGAGCAATGATGCACAGACTCAATGCTATAACTTGAAAATAAAGAATTAAGACTATTATTCTCATCTAAAGGCGTAGGATAGGACAGAAACCGCAGCATCTGTTTTCATTTATGTAAATAAGGTCTCAAGCTCACAGCCTCAGATTCTGGAACTGGAGTGCTCAGATTCCTTTCTGAAAACGCACCCCCATGATGCCCTGTCTGGAAAGCCAACAGGGACAAAGCTGCTGACAATGCTGTCGAGCACCTTGAACCAATGGTTTCCTTTCCGAACACCTAAGAGCTAACAACTTAAACATCCCCTGTTCATGTTTAGTGGCAATATCTCTTCCTTATTCTAAGATAATGACATTAGAACCTGAGCTCAAGGCCAGGAAGTTCAAAAGAAAATGACAATCTGAATGCCACTGTGTAGCCAAGAGTGACTCTGAACTCCTGATCCTCCTGCCTCCACCTCCCAAGCGCTGGGATGACAGGCACACTCCACCAAACAGCTCATGCAGGCTGGAGCCTGGACTTAGGGCTCCATGCTTTCCAGTGGCATGCCGAGTCCAAGAAAAACATTCTGAAGGGAGGTTGTCCCGCCCATCTCCCTCACAGCTTTGGCCTTTTTGGTTAACTGTGGACTGGACACCCAGCTCAGTGGTCTCAGGAAACGGGATCCATCTAAGCGCTGAAATAGTTTTGTATTTACTGTGAGTTTCCTGAGCCACGGAGTGTGATGTCATAGCCTGACAGAGTGCTCCCCAAGACCTTCTCTCATGGTAAGGTGGGTCCAGCTTTGTTTGAAATATTTGGTTAGCTACAGAAACCTGCTAAGTCACTGACCTCCAGGAGCCTTGGTTTCTTCAACTCTAGCAGAGGAAGAAAACTGCCCTTTCTACCTTGGTAGGAGGGGGAAACCCCTAAGATACGGGCAGTTTTGTTTTTTAGGATCAGTACCATCTGACCTGTGAAAGTGGTCATTGCACGGATCAGAGCCCAGCTGAAGCATGGGACTTGTCACAAGAATTAGTCAGTAAATAGCAGGTGCTCTCAAGTCTATCCGTTAAGTGGTGTGCACACCTGAAACCTCAGGACTTTGGAGGGAGAGGCCGGTATAGTAGTCCTATGATTTTGAGGCCTGCATGCCTACATAGCCAGTTCCAGCTCAGCTGGGCTACACAGCGAAACTGTTTCAAAAACAATCACCATTTAATATGGAGCACGTGGTCAATACTCAGCCAACCAGAGCTGAGCCCTTTGAGCTAATGACGGACACGCAGGCTTGAGAAACCAGAGCCCCGACCACTCCGCGTTATCAGCAGGAATGCAATGTTTGGTTGTGCTTAGGTGACTGGGTGTGGTGGCTGTCCTTGTCAAGTTGACACATCTGGGAAGAAGAAATTCCTCCATTAGATTCACCCTAGGATGTATCTGTGGGACATTTTCTTGATTACATATTAACGGAGGGGAGCCCACCTCAATTGTGGGCGGTGCTACTCCTTGTCAGGTGGCCCTGGGTTATCTACAGAAGCTGGCTGAGCAGGAGTCAGTAGTCCTTGTCCTTCCCTGGTCTCTGCTTCAATTCCTGCTCTGTGTTTCTGTCTTGAGCTCCTGCCCTGGCTTTCCTCAATCATGGAGCGTCATCTATGAGTCAGATAAACCCTTTTGAGTTGGCTTTAAGTTGTTGCTTTTTGAAATTATAATCTATTATCTTTCCCTTTTCTTCCCTGCCTCCAAATCTTCCCATATATGCCTTCTTTCTGTCTTTCTCATTTATGGCCTCTTTTTCCATTAATTGTTGTTAAAGAATGTGTGTGTGTGTGTGTGTGTGTGTGTGTGTGTGTTCCTAAACGGATACAGCTTAGTCTATAATGTTACTTGTGTATATGTCTCTCTCTCTGTGTGTGTATTTTTTTTAAATTGGATATTTTATTTATTTACATTTCAAATGTTATCCCCTTTCCCGGTTTCCCCTCTGCAAACCCCCATCCCATCCCCCCTTACCCTGCTTCTATGAAGGTGCTCCCCCACCTATCTACCTACTCCTGCCTCACCACCCTGGCATTCCCCTACACTGGGGCATCAAGCCGTCACAGGACCAAGGGCCTCCCCTCCCATTGATACAGATAAGGCCCCTTGAGCTCCTTCAGTCCTTCCCCTAACTCCTATGTGTTTTAATACAGCCAAAGAGAGCAAACCAGTGCATGGAGTTAGGCAGCCAGATGCAAAGAAAGAGGGAAACAGAGCTCTTCAAAGCTTGCACGTTGGCGAGGGACCATGGGTGAAGGAATACATCAAGGTGTGACAGGGTTTATGGAAGAGGTCTGAGCTGGAATCTGACTGACAAGGATTAATTAGGCCATTGCAAGGCTGGGGATATTTTAAAAAAAAGAATGGTCAAGTAGCAATTTATTGAGTTCTCCGCATGTGTTGGGAATGTGTCTGAGCTTATTATGCAGTCATATTTATCTTTCAGATAATCCTGAAAGGTATTCTCGCTGCTACTTTACAAATCAGAAGTTTGAAAGATTAAAAAATAAAATAAGTTCGCTCATGATCATACACTTAGGAAAGTGATAACTGGGATTAGAAAGTCGGATATCTGGCTTTAGAGCCAAAGGGATTAGCCGTTAGGCTATCTCCGTGCCAGTGCGCTAGAGTAACTAGAATGTTGGGGGATATTAGCTTCACTCACTGTGTCCCTCCTGTTCTCTCTCCCCCCAAACCGGGTAAGCTATTCCTTAGTCGTGAGTGTTCCAACTCTTAGGGCAGGACTCTGATTTGGCAATAAATTGGCAGCTAAGTATCTTTCTGAAGATCATTCAGAGTAGAACTCAGTCCGGACCCTGAGTCTACGTGGGTAACATGGTCAAGACCATGAACTGCTTGAGGAAGAGCCACACTCCTGTTCGCCTCACACAGTCCCCGGATCTAGGGGAAGGAGGCTGCCAACTGCTCTACTGCGAAGTCTTCTGGGTAAAGGTTCCTTGTTTCACTGAATCGTTCTGTACGTGAATTACACAGAGCTCGATATGGTTTATTCAATGATATTACTCTATTAGCCACTAAATGTGACAGTAGAACGAGGTTGCAGGTTCTTCTCATCTGGGCAAACTGGGAAGCAGAGGGAACAGGAAACACACGGGGCGTGGCTAGAAACTCAAGAGCCCCACCCCCTCCAGCGAGACCAGCCTCCCAAGGCTTCCACAGGCTTCCCCTACCCGTACCACACCAAAAAAAAAAAAAAAAAAAAAAAAAAAAAAAAGTCAGCAGCAGTGGGAGACTAAGTGTTCAAACAGGAGTCTTGGGGGTGGGAGGGCTCTGCAGCTGATCTGTAACAGAGAGTCATTTTATGTATCAGGCACTGAACTTGGTGGATAGATAAAACACGAGGAGATTCCTTCTCAGGGAGCACGCGGTCCAGGGAGAGGATGCTCTCAGAACAATGTAAGGATCCGCAGTAAGAGCTGAACTAACCTGACACAAGGTCTTCTGGGACCCAAGGTAAGGTTCTGTGGAGCCAGAAAGGCAGAGGTACAATCAGCAAGGGATTGTGCCGTGGAAACCAACAGAAGAAGGGATCTTAGGAGGAAGAAGTCGGAACAGGACCGGATGTAGAAAGTGTCCTCTGTCTTTCATGACTAGGGCCATTGAACAAAGGATGGAACAGCAGGCACGGGGAAGCAGAGCCCAAGAGACATTATTACCACCACCACCTCCTTCTCTTCACAAGCTCATTTTTTTCAAAGTTTTAATTTATAGTTTAGTCCGATAAGTGAACATTCGTAAATGGAAGTCTTTTTTTTAAAGAATATTTGGAACCTAAAAATTTGCCAATTATCAGATCGACACAAATCCTTAGAAAGGTTTCCTGTGTAATCCTCACTAATGCAAACCTTTGTGAGAATCACACTCTTACTGCAGATCTTCAGTCTATTCTGTAATAAGGCTACAGAACTTTGAAACAACGCCCAAGGGCTGGTAGAGGGTTGCCATTGGGGAATGGAGACTCTCAGAGCCCGCTCTAACAGTTTCTTCAGTGACTGACGCAGTGCCTCAGGTTGTCAGTGTGTTAGAGGTGAAAGTTCTGCGTCCTGGGAACCCTTCAGTCCTGGGAAGCCCACTGACGCACCCTGTGACAATGGGGAGCTTCTGCAAGTGTGAGGCTGGTCAGACACGGGAGAGTCAGGAGATCAAGTCTACAGCTGATCTCAAACAAGTTCCTAACTTTCTTTAAAAAACACAAGGGACCAACTAGATAACTTGTAGCCCAATGCTGCTGATTCCTTCCCCGTTCATCCATCCTGATGTTCATTTGAAGACCTTTAATGAATACTTAATATGCCCTGAGGCACCATATAACTCAGAACATTTCTTTCATTAGCTTACTTTATTGTTGTTTTTTTTTTTTTACTTTTTGTGTTTTTATTAGTATGTATTAATCACGTACTAGTGGGTTTCATTATGAAAATTTCACACATGTATTTTTAATCATAACCCAGATGAACCTCTTTTGTCCCCTTTCCACTGATTCTTCCTGATATGTGTTCTTTCTACTTGCATGTGTGTGGGGGGAGAGGAGGAGGGGGAGGAGGAGAGAGAGAGAAAGAGAAAGATGAGCTTTTTTAGGGTGGCTTACAGGACCTGGGCACTTTACCAGGTAAACTACACCGCTGAGAAAAATGTCTTTTCTTTCACTATCAGTAACTACTGACCTATAGATCCTTGAGACGGGGGTGGCTTGGGAGAGTCTCTCCCTCAGTGACTGGGTATTGACTTTTCATCTTGTCAGAGCTTAACTCAGGAGTGCAGCAGACTCATCATGGGTGGTAGATGGCAACTCCCAGCACTCCTGACCCTCCCTTTCCTCTGCCTCTATGATATGGGCCCCAAATCTGACCAGAAAGTGGTTGATTCTCCTCATAACAATCTTACCACTATCACACCAGTGGTGCAGCCCGTCTGGATGGTCACTAATGTAACATTAGGGAGACTGCAGATGACGGTGCTCTCTGGTAGCCTGTACTTGCTGGCATTAACAGGTCTAGCCAGCAAAGGGGACGTTTCCAACCCAGCTCCAGACTGATATTTTAAAATATTCTGTGATGAAACCACGTGGTGATGTCTCCAGTAATAGTGTCTTACTATCTAGTTCCGGTGGGCAACCAATCTCAGCGTTACTCGTTCACATGACTTACGGGACTTCAGGGACCTCCCTGACAACAACTTGTCAGAGGTAGCCCACACCTGGTACTTCATCAGCCTATGTAATAAATTTACCTCAGTGGACCTGGACCTCAGGCTGTGCAAGCAGATCTTTCCAGGCTGGTTTTCAATTTTCAGTCACTATGCTCACCATGACTGAGGAGTCTGAAGAGGGATGCCAGCAGCTCATTTCCCCTGTAGTTGTCTTGGTGACTTCTTACAGTTGAGGCTGGCTGACAGGTGAAACACCTCCCCACCCCCACCCCAGGGACACTCCAAGGACCTCCTCCGTTTTCTTATCTTTCCCTGCAGAAGAAGATCTTTTTTGGGAAGAAGAAGGTCTCTAGCTGTGCTGCACATATTCTTTGAGATCACCAGACATAGTCAGAACCCACCAGGAGTCGATCTAAGCCCAAGACAGCCATCAGTCCTCTTCCCTGGCCACGGTCCGAGGTCTGTTCTCTCAGCTTTCCCCTGGCACTAGCACCCATTCTTAAGGCTGTGTTCACATGCTATATGGTAAAAGTACATTGAAGTCCAAATTCTGCCTGTTGCTAAGGGTACCAGTAAGACCAGTCTGCTCTTCTACATATGACATTACACTTCTAGCATCTGAGAAGAGGGCGTACAGAAGGTGGGACCCCTTCCAAAGAGGAAATGAAGTCTGGTTCCTGCGTTCAGCAGGACTAACGGTACCATGGAAGCAGAATGACAAAAAAATCACACAAATTGTGAGACCCGGTTTCTTAGGGTGTACCACAGTCCTCCAAGGGAGCTGTGTTCTTTCACATCTCGGCACCATTAAAATTCTAGAGTCTTAAAGATCTAGGGGAGCATTCACAGGGGGTAAGTTGGTTTCTGCTGCAGTGTCTGTGTGTTCTTCCCTTGAGTGATAGGATGGGGGGGGCAGATGGCTAAGCACAGCATGGGAGGACTGACTCTCGGTTCTGCCTTTGAGACAAAGGGCAGCAGAGTGAGGAGAAGGCAGAGTGAGAAGCTCCAAGGGCAGATTTTACCTAGGAAGACAGCTTGCCTGTCTTCTTCTGCATAGTATCCAGCCTCCCAGCCCCCCTCTCTTTCTCTCTCTCTCTCTGTCTCTCTCTCCCCCTCTCCTTGTATAGTCTCATTTTCTCAGCAGTTGTGTAGGTTGTTGGAAAATATGGCCACCCATATTGGGTCACACCAATCTTGACAGTCTCCTGTGTCCTGACTTAAAAAGGATTCAATTGGTAGGGGGATGTAACTCAGATAGTAAAGCGATTCCAAGGTCCTAGGTAAACCCTGACACCACAAAGAGCTTGGCATGGTAGCACATACCAGTGACGTCATCACTTCGGGTGTAGAGTCAAAAGTAAGAGGTTATCCTTGTCTGCATAGTGGTCTGAGGTCAGCCTGGGCTACATGAGACCCTAGGGAGAGTTATGGCTAAAGGCATGACTGCCACCTTCCTGCTTCCTGTACTCTACGGGAAAGCAAGGGCAGAAGGTACGCAGGCGGCCTTGCTAGGAATTGTCTTGGTTCTGACGCACAGCAGAAAGGGAACTGGCAGAAGACACCCGTCTTCAGAGAGAAGACAGTGGAGAGCGCAGGATGCTGACTGAAATGAATGGCTGGCTGGAAACTGTCCCAGGACACAGGAAGGGCCGTGAAGCCCTTCATCCCCAGTAAGAGCTTCATGCCAAGGTCGTTAAGAGCTGGTTTGAGGTGGAAAATGTCTGGAAAAAAGTTGGAAGCACACAAGGAGTCGTGGGTGTTTCCAGAGTGTTCCTCAGAGGCCCGGCTCTGCAGACCACTCCTCCCACCACCCCATGGATGGGGTCAGCAGGCTGCTTGGGTGGTGGGTGGGTGGGTGGCAGCCTGTTTAGGGGCACATGAGTGTGTACACAGATGGAACTCTAAATTTACTTTTGCTGTTTCTTATGTACTTGGGCAACTTGCAAGTATTTCCCACCATTCTAGAACCCAGGACAGTGTGTGCATCCTTCAATGGAGGCTCAAAACGATTTTAGAATGTATGAATTAATCCTTCTATCATATTCCTCTGTAAAACACCCCACAAAACACACACATGCACACTCATGCACACACATGCGCACTCATGCACACACGTGCACACACAATGCACACACAGGCACACACACGTACACACATGTGCACACATACAAGCACACACAGGCACACATACACACGGGATAGGGAAACATAATTTCTATCACGGATAACCCCCTCACACTGTAGTGACAGGAACATTTTTATCTGAGAAAGCAAGCTAAGAAATCAAGGTCTGATTTTTGTCACAGCCCAAAGAGCAAGAGCAGGCAGAATTCTCTCTGTGACCCAGCTGCTGCCTCCTGAGCCTTTCTTAAGAGAATAGAGCAAGCCAAGTCAAATTAAAGCTGACACCTAAAATGCCTGGTGATGTCCTTGTACACAGTTGTAGCCAGCAACATCATGGCTTCACTTCTTAAAACTGATTTATTTGGCAGGGGGAAAGGTACCTGAGAACGAGATGCACATTAGCTCAGTAATGACACTGGCCTTGCCCTGTGGGGGCAGCCCGTTGGTCTGGAGCAAACAGATATATTAAATGGGTTTAGGTGTTTCGAGACACTCTGGCCTTGCAATCTGATGTTTTCCTGTAATTACCAGGCTGTTATTAGCTGTCAGTCTCAGTTCAGGCACGTTGGGGAGAACCATGCTGATTATTTAATGTGAGTTGCCAGGAAAATGTTACTCTCCCAAGAAGTTGCTTTTCCTGCAGCTCAGTGACAGGCCTTCTCACCGGGTCCACAGAGCACCAGGAGTCTCTCCATTCAACGTCTCTCTCCACATAGCGCTACCTATATTGTTTTTCCACCCCTTGCCTGGATGAGGATAGTCAAGCTCTAAAGCAGAAGGCCTGGCCTTGTTATAATGGGCGTGGCCTTGTTGAAGTAGGCGTGGCCCTGTTGGAGTAGGTGTAGCACTCTAGGTGTTGTCTTGCTGGAGGAGGCGTGGCCTTGCTGAAGTAGGTGTGTCAGTCTAGGTGTCTTGTTAGAGGAGGCGTGGCCTTGCTGGAGTAGGTGTGTCACTCTAGGTGTTGTCTTGTTGGAGGAGGCGTGGCCTTTGACACTGAGCCAAGTCTAAAAACATGTTGTTGTTGTTGCCGTTGGCCTCAAACCTGCTTCTTATACTTCTCAGATGAATACATAGAGTAAATGGCTTAGCTTTTTCAAGTTCCATTTTTTTATCCATATCATGAACGTGAGGAATTTGCTCTCAAATGAGAGGTCTGCCATTTCGATCCATTTGCCTCCAATGACTGCCCCCCCTTCCCTCCCCCCCCCAGTCCCACGGTTCACGTATTACTATCTGCTCTGTCTTCTCCGTCTAAGTGACTGACGTCTCTCCTCAGCGACGAGAATTCAGCTCTGCGCTGACGTCTCTCGTTCACCTGTGTCCATGTCTTGCAGAAATTCCCAGTCATCCTCAATATGCAAGTCACATTCTGTCATGCTGCACCTTTCAGTGGCTTCCTGTTGAGCGAATAAAACCCCAGACTGCCTTCAAGCTCCATGCCCTAGCCCCACCATCTGCGGCTTGCCCTTCGGCTGTCCCTCCAGCAAGCTCCAGTACAGCCATTACACCACCATCTCCCCATTGCGTCTGATGTGCATCGTGCTGGCTGTCCCCTCTCTGTGCAACACTCCTTCATGACCCTCACAGGTAACTTCCCATCTTACCAGCAACCTTCCCCGTCTCTTGGCACTCTCTCCCATGACCCAGGCTTTGTTTGATTTTTATAAACTCACCTGTCACCCTAAAATAATCCTAATTATTGGCTCTTTTTTTTGTGTGTGCCTACATGTTGTTGTCTTTCTTATATTCTGGGATGTAAAAGGAGAGACACTATCTTATTTGTACAGTTTCTATAGCACCACAAAAGATGTCCAGCACAGGGGTGAAGTGCATTTGAACAAACAATTGAGCGTCAGGAAGGAGTGTGAGGCCCTTACATGGGGCATCACACAAAGAATTACATGGGAAAACTTGTGTTCAAGATCACCATTCAGCAGATAGCCAGGTCCAGAGACTTCCAGACTCTGAGAAGTCGATTTTATTTTCTAGAGTACAATGTTGGGGTTTTGTGTATGTTTCATAACCATAACTAGCACTGAATTAACTTCAAGGGGAGGCCTGGGAAAGCCCATAATTTCCTTTTAATTTAATTGCATTTTAATGAGCTTTTAACATCCAGTCTTATTAAGATATAATTTGTATGCCATAAAATTCACCCGTTTTTATTTTATTACAGTTTTTGATACTGAGTCTCATGTAGCCCAGGCTGGCCTCAAACTCACTATGTAACCAAAAATGACTTTGAACTTCTGATTTTGCCCCTACCTCTTAAGACATGTGTGCAGTACAATGCCTGGTGACAAATTCACTGATTTTAAACTCAAGTTAGGTGGACATCACCATGATCTAATTTTAGAATAGTTCCATCATTCTAAAAAGAAACTCCTGGCCCTTTTATAGGCCCTGTCCATTCCCCGCCCACCCCCTTTGACTGTCAGGTGGCATTTTATCTCCATCCAGATCTCCCTTCTTTTGCTGTTTATTGTAAATGGAATCATCAGCTGTGGTCACACACTCTAGAGTTGACTTGTGTATCTCGTCACTAGTGTGTGTGTGTGTGTGTGTGTGTGTGTGTACATGCACATCTGCGTTTTATCTCTTGTTTATTATGAATGGTGTTATAAATACTCAAACACAAGCCTTTATGTGAACTTACATCTTTGTGTCTCCTGGGGAACCTAGGAATGACATTTCTGGATCATATGAAATCTTGTTTATATCTTAGAGATTGCTAGCCTGCTTCCCCAATCAGCTGCACATTTTCCACTCCCAATGCAGTGCGTAGGGCTTCTCTGTATCCTTGACAGTGTGTCCTGTTCCCTGGTTGATGATAGCCTTTCTGAGAGGTGAGGGGAGATGTCTCGTGGCAGTGCTTGTCGTTTTCATGTTCCTAATTTTCCCTGTTTTGAGTTTCTGATTTTAAACGTGTATTGTACCCTCCATTGCACACTAAACGAGTCACCAAACGGAATCATAAATGTCCAGCTGACTTGTATGTGCCGAGCCATACAAGTGTCGATCTTCAGTGTCAGTCTGACTGCATTACAACACCACCCTGAGATCAGTGAGGCATACCAGGGTGTCTGTGAGGGTGTTTCCAGAGAGTTTAACTGAATGGGGAAGATTCACACTGAATCTGTGTGGCATTGTCCCCTGACAGGTGTCCTGAGTGTCCCCTGACAATGGTCCTGAGTAGCATCTTCCCATGACTGAAGACCTCACAGGAGATCAAAAAGGAAAGAGAGGCTGGCTGAGGTTTGGCTTTCCTCCTTGTTCTGACCTCTGCCTGCTGTGAACAGTCTCCTCTGCCCTTGGCTCCTGTTGCTAGGATGTTCTGCCCGAGCTTATGTGGCCAGCCTGCTCTGAATCCAGCCCTCCAAACCTCTGAGCCCTGGTAGAGCCTTCTTCTTAGGTGTCTCTGCCAGTGACCAGAAAGCAGCTAATGGAGTCCTGCTTGTCTTCTTCATGATCCTTACACGATAAATGACTGGAATTTCTCATTTTTGGTGCTTGGCAGATGTTCGGGAAATACTTGAAATAATTTATTGACCTTGTGACTCTTATTTTATTGGTAAGCAATAGATGGTTTTCTTTTGTTCTCCATGAGTGTGCACAGTTGAAGGGTAGGTTACATCCGAGAGCCTCCTCCTTCCCTGGGATGCTGGCACAGTGGTTGGTAGTTTACTCGGGCTCACCTGCCATCTTCCTATAATTCCATGATGCAACTGCCTTCACACACATGGAATTACTCCCTGGAAGACAGGCCACATAAGGACCCCAATGCACCGAGTAGTGTAATTAGAAGACTGCTTTTCATTAGCCTAAAGAGATCTTGACGGTTGCTGGACATGCCTGTTTCTACAAATCTGACTCCTTTGGCATCTACCGGCTTTGAAAGAAACCTTCGACAAATGTGACCATGACCCCAGGCCTGGGAAGGTACTGAGTCATGAGAACTGAGAGTTCTCTATATGGCAGAGTAAAGAGCAGGAAAGCTAGCCAGCATTTGGTAGCCATGGTGTTAACGAAATACAAGTTACTTCTTTCCCCACCCTTTCATTTGTTCAACACACAGCTCTTAGGTTCCAACTATTTATGTAAAGGGATCCCTCAGGCAGCTGCCCAGGACACTACTGTCTTCACCCCTACTCGAACATTGGAAGGATTGCACAATACAACTACACAGACTCTTCACAAGAAGAGACGCCCATGTCTCGTTCAGTCAATGAATGAGAACAACCCATATGACCAGGACAATGAATGTACAGCACCGGACAGGAAGAAGCCCAGCTTGGGCAGCGGGCATGGGTACACATCTTAGGCCCATCATTGTTACAAAGCATCTCAGATGAAGGTCTGGGTGTGGCCATGTGTGACTGTAATGCCTGAACTTAAGAGGTGGAACACAGAGGGTCACCTCGAGTTCCAGGCCAGCCTGGGATGTGTGAGACTCACGACACAACAGAAGAGACAGAGAAAGGAAGCAGGGAAGAGAAAGAGAGGGACGAGGAGGTAAAGGAAGAGTGTTCATGAAAAGGGGGCGGGAAGGAGGTGGAAGAGGAGAAGAGGAAGTGGCCAAAAAAAGTAGGAAGAGAAGAGGAAGCCTGTGCAAGGGACGGGGCTTGTTGGAAACAAAAATGATACCGGAAATTAGAAATTCAGAAATTCAGAGAACCAAGCAGACAGCGACAGCACGGATTCTGAGAGATCGGGAATGCAGGACCTCAGCAGAACAGTCTAGAAGGTGGGAGGCATGCAGTGGAAACGGCTCCTACCACTGAAAGGCACGGTGGACATAACACCCAGCATCTCAGCAGATGACACGAACAACGGTCATCTAGTCTTCAAAGGCTGTGGTCAAACTTTGTTCCCTTAGGTAGGAAGGTACAGAGTCAGTTTGGAACCTTCAAAAATCATCTAGACAAGTAAGGTTTGGTGCCACGAGGGATTGTGCTCATGGTGTTTTCAGCTTTGTTTACTTATCAGTCTGTTTCTCAGTCATACACTGGAATGAGGTGCTAGCCTGAGAAGTTATTGCTGGAGGGAATAGGAACTTTACAGTCCTCACTCAGGTAGGATAGCGAGGTGAACTTCCCCCAACCCTGTGCTTCCTTCCATCAACCATCACATGGACATGGCTGTGTGGCCCCACACATCTTCAGTGAGTGTGTCTTTAGGCTGAGACACAGGCCTCCTGACGGACCTGAGCAGAGGTTACTTAGGAAGGAGACACACCCATGACTCTTTGTTGCCTAGTGAACTTGATCCGTGTAGACGTTGGCAGAGCAAAGGGACGAAGGCCAAGCCCCTAGGTCACCACCTCAACAGCAGATTAAGAAGCCTCACTTCTTTTTGACCGTGACCAAGAAACTTGTCTTGATCTGTTGTACCTTCTGGGCAATCTGTTGGGGACAGCTTGTAGTAAGTGTCATTTTATACAAGGAGACAGGAAACCTGACCTGTTGATGCTTACTGCAGCCTGAGGCGGGAGGACAGGTTCTCATTTCTTTTCTGAAGGATGCTCTCAAACTCAGTGATCTAGAACACCCCCGCCCCCACCAAGAGATGCAGTTTGCATCTCTGAAAGGCGTCCTTCACAGCTTGCTTCGAAGTGATCTACGTCAGTAACCGGTAACTCCCCGCACCGGGTCATGCTTGGCTTGCTTCCCTTAACAGTCCCTGACAGACAGTCTCGTCCTTTCTTCTGTCTGAGGCCAGCCTCCATTCAGAGCACACTGCCTGGCTTGCTAGGTCCGGCATGTTCTTTTCCTATATATCACTTCAGCCCTTGTGCCAAGGCCACCTGCCCGGCTGAGCTGTGGGTCCTAAAAATTTCTTGGGTTAAAATCCAGTGATTCCCCAGCTTTGGAGCTTGAGAGGATTCTTCAGTGTTCCTATTTCTTAGTTCTCTTACCTGTCCAATGGTGGAGGACGTACCTGTCCAATGGTGGAGGATGTACCTGTCCAATGGTGGAGGACGTGTGGTTCAGGGGACAATTCTGCATGCTCTTCCTGCCTCCTCCACTTCCCTCCACCACCATTGCTTCCCCGATTGCAGCCACTCACATGCCACCTCCTTGGGAGGCATGGTGTCTTTTTTTTTATCTTAATGTCCACGCTGTTTCACAAAGTGGTTAAATTCCAGAACAGGGCCAATAGATGTCAGCTGAATGAATGAGCATATGAATTTCTGAGGTGGCAGAAGGTAGGTTTCATCTTCCTATTCTTCATTGTTCAGAGAACTGTAAGGTTTTTTTTTTTTATTTTTTATCCTGCTTAAATTCTAACCAGACAATGCTAAGACCCTTCAAACATCCTGATACTTTGAAAAGGCTTTGATCATTTTTACATATACTGGTGAATGTATGTCTCCCTCGTCTGGGGGATGTCAAAGGCGAAGGACTTAGAGATTCTCTGTGGCCAGGTCCAGCAGAGCAAGGTGGGCCCTTTGTCTTTGTTCTTATTCCTGGACACGCCGAGGTTTCAGAAGCAAACTGCACAGGGGTTAAGTAATTTGAAGCTTCAGGGACTGTGTCTCCTTTGGAGCTGACCGTTTGGGAGGTGCAGGTCAGGGCACTGTTAAATACACAGCCTGACAGCCACCGCTCCCTTTGGGCCGGCCTGGCTCACGTTCAATTGCACTTAGAGCTGCTGTGATGTTTATTTGAAAACTAAGGCTCAGGAGGGATGGGTGGACAGGTGACTGTTTCACCAGACACAGGAAGACATTGTTCTTGTGTGTATGCGCCCTCACATACTCATGTGTATTCAGTCAGCGTGTTCATGTAGACACGTGAGCTTGTGTGTACACATGTGGAGGCGTAGGGGATGACCTCAGGTACCACCCCTCCAATGCCTTCTCCCTTTTCCTTCCCTTTCTTCCCTCTTCCCCTCTTCCCTTCCTCTCCTTCCTCCTCTTCCTCCCCTTTCCCCCTCCCCTCCACCTCCTCTCCCTTTCTCTTTTTTCTTCTCCTCTTCTTCCTTCTTCCCCTTTTCCCTCTTCTCTGTCCCTCCTCTCTCCCCCTCCCCTCTCCCCCTCTTCTCATCTCCTGTCTCCCCTTCCCCATCCTCACCTCTCCTCTCCCCTCTTCCCCTCTCTCCCTTCTCCCTTTCCCCCTTCCTCCTCGCCTTTTACCCCTCCTCCTCTCTTTCTTTCTCCTTTCCTCCTTTCTTCCCTCTCTCCCCCTCTCTCCCTCTGCCACCGAAAGAAGAATCTCTCAGTGGCCTGGAACCCACTGAGTAGGTTAGCCTGGCCAGCCAGGGATCCACCCATCCCTTCATTCCCAGTGCTGGGATTACAATGGCAGTAACCATAGCTGTTTTTTATTACTTAGGTTCTGGGGATCAAGCTCAGGTTCCCACCCTGGTGTGGCAAGCACTTTACTGACTGAGCCGTCTCTTCCAGCCCGAGAAGACATTATCATGACTAAAATAGTATCCATCTCCCAGCGCTGTATCCACTGTTCCATTCTTCTGGACTTTCCTCTTTGGATGGCATAGAGACTCTCACCAACAGGTCTCTGCAATCTGAGCTAACCTCCAGCCTCCCTAGATCAGCCTGTCTTCTCTCTCCACAGGGAAGATCCCCAAACCAGCTAACTGCTCCAAGAGCACAGGGGCTGCCCGTGCTCTACTCTGCTTTGTCCCCCCCCTTCCACCTCAGCCCAACTCTCAGTCTTTGTTCTCCTTCACTGCCAGCCCATGGCAACTCTTACCCAACTCCTTTCCATTTGTTTTTGCCACCACTCCCTGAGTGAGCTGAACTTGACTCTAGAGCAGGGTTCTCAATCTGTGGGTCTCGACTCCTCTGTGGGTTGACTGACACTTTCGCAGTGGTCTCCTCTCAGATATCCTGCATATCTGATATTTACATCATGATTCATAGCGATAGCAAAATTACTGTTATGACATAGCAATGATAATAATTTTATGGTTGGGGATCACCACAACATGAAGAACTGTATTAAAGGGTCACAGCATTAGGAGGGTTGAGAACGGCTGCTCTAGAGCCTGCTTATTGGTGCTAGACAATTTGCAGGTATTATTTATTTATTCATTTTTAAATTTTTTTGAGGGAAGATCTGTATCCCAGAACTAGCTTATAACTCATTATGTGGTTAAAATGAAGTTGAACTTCTAGTTTTTCTGCCTCTCTTTCCAAAGTTCTAGAACTACAGGCACATGGCACCATACCTACTTTATGTTCTATGTTTCTCTCTCTCTCTCTCTCTGTCTTTCTCTCCCCCTCTCCATCTCCACCAGTCTTTGGAGACATTATCTTATTCACAGAGCTTGGTGCAGTGCCTGACACACACAATATATTCTCTCTATATTGCTATCTACCCATATTGAGCCTGGGCTTCCAGCAACTGGACAAAGCTAAAGCTACTGTAACCTCCTCCCCTGTTCCCAGGTATACACCCTCTGAGAAGGGTCATGAGCCCCACAGTCAAGAACAGGGAACACCGACACACTCAATCCACAACACTTACCATTGTGCAAGGGATCCGGGGACAGACCAAGTATCTTCTGATGTTAGTTACCTTCTAGAACTGTGAATGATGCCATGGGCGTCCTGTGCACAGGCAGTCACTGTGGCACTGGCTCTGCCTCTGTGTCATCGACCTTCATTCTCTAACACTTCTGACACCACCACTTTCCCAGACTCCTCTATCAACTGCTAGACTCACACCCTGCATCCAGGGTGCTTGGGACCTCACGGTCCTTAATACTCTGTGTGTTCCTGGGCTCCCTATTTACTTCACTGTTGATCCGTTTGGAAGCAGACTTATGGGGTGGCAAAGTGGAGCGACATTCATAGCATTACACCCTACCCAACACATTTGCATTTGTGTCTTCATTCAAACAAATGCTTTTCAGTTGTTTGCTATGTGCTGTGCACCATTCTTCATGCTGAGGATACAAATGACTCAACCAAATAGACCCTCTCCCAGAGGCTGTGTGTGTACTGCGGGGATGCGGAGGAAAACTTGGCCTGATGTTGACAACTGTTATGCTGTCTGCCCCTGGCTTCCAACACCCCACACATGGCACTGATCCCAGAATCTGGACACAGGGCTATATCTCCCCTTCTCTGGGGAGTCTTTAAGGTTATCCTGCCGAACCCCTCTCAATGACACCTCTACAAGCCAATGCCAAGGCTGGAATGAGACCCCTGAGACAAATCAATCCCAGCTCCACACGAAGACAGACATGTCCGTGCCTTCCAGAAAACAACCCCAACTGCTACCAGCCATGCCATGCTTTTATGGGGAGACAGTAGGACTGGCAGGGGAGAGAGGGAAAACAGCCAGTGAGTGTTGGAGGTTTATACAAGGTGCTCACAGATAGGAGCAGGAAGCCCCTCCCGGCCTGAGGCGCCGGGAGCCTCTCCCTAGTCGAGCGTCCTAGAGTCCCCCACCCTTTTTCTATGAAGGTGACATGGATCAAAGGTGGTGCATGACCTTAAAATCAGCCACACTTGGAACCATGGAAGAAGAAGCAGCCCCAGGAGGTGAAGGAGTACATCCAACATCCCTTAGGACCAAAGCTAACACTGAGCTTTGTGTTCAAATGACCAGCCAGTTCCTGCCTCATTGTGAGATGTCTCCTAGCAGAAAATCCAGGGGAACAATGGTCTTTTCTGGAACCAGTTCTAGACAAGTCTGAGTCTCCTAGGTACAGGCCAGTATTTATGGCTCCTCTCTGCTGAGAGAGGTTAAGCCCCTGGCTCTGCAGGCAGCGGCTCCTGGCTAGAAATGACTAGCTGCCTGCATGGGGGAGGGGGAACTGAGGTGGGGTGGGGAAGCTTTGACCAGTGAGACAGCTGCCTCTCACTTTCCCAGCATCCTCTACTCTCACATCTTCCCCTCGCATCACCTCCACCTTGCCTTCTGAGTACCACTTGATCCTCACAGGCTACAGAGGTGCCCCAGGTTTCTGGCATTTCTAGATCAAGCTTGATATCCCACGGCTCAATTTGAAAAGACTCAGGTACCCAAGATAACCTGACTCTTACCTAGTAAACCGGATTTGAGTGCAAGAATCCTCAAGCCTAAGTGGTCTGTGATGGGGAATTGGGGATTTTAGCATCATCCTGATATTAAAGACTCAGCATTGGCAGGGCCAGCGCCTTCCAGTACTGCCATGTTTACGTTTAGAGTGAATGGAAGCCACAGGACAGGGGCCAGTGAAGGATACAGAAGGCTGAAGGACCATGGAGGTGATCTGACCATTGCTAAGATGATACAGAAAGGTGGTCCACAGCAGACGGACTTTGGAGATAGGAGGCGTCTCCGAGTATATACAGACAGGCTGGGGAGGGGGTTCCAGTGCTCTGGGGATGGTCAGGTCTTGGTGTGCTCCAGCATGAAGCCTGATGAACAGCTAGCTGTGTGCATGGCACTCCTTCTGCAGAAGCCATACTTTAGCCTGGGTGAACAGGCAGGTCCTCTGCCCATGTGTTCTCTGTATAGAGTTTCTGGGTCTCATATGGCAAAGAGCTTTCTGAAATTCCCATATCAGATTAGAAAAACAGGCAGCTTCTGGAATCTTACCTCCTAAAGGCCAGCCCAGAGGAGGACCCACTTTTAGATGCAGACCACAGGATGCCTGTGAGGTCCAGCCATTGAAGATGTGTGTGTGTGTGTGTGTGTGTGTGTGTACATGCATGTATGTAGGTACACTTGTGCACATATGTGCGCCAGAGAACAACCTCAATTTCTTCTTTGGATATCATTCACCTTATTTTTTGAGGCAGTGTCTCTCCCTGGCCTGCAACTCATTAAGTAGGTTAGAATAGCTAGCCCTCAAGCTTCTGGGATAGCTCTGTCTTCCTCCACTCAGATTGGGATTACAAGTGTGTGCCACCACCCCTGGCACTGAAATAAAAAAAACCCATAGTTTCTGTGCATTTATTTTCCACAGAATATACAGTTGGATTGGAATCTTTAAATTAAAATACAAAGCAAAGCCAGTTTTGTGAAGTGTTGCCGACCTGCAGCATGGCTGGACTGAAGAGAGAAACTTCCTCAGCTCTGAGAAAAGCAAGCTTGTGCCCAAGCTAGAGGTTTAGAGTCCTAGCAGTCAATTTTCTGGATGCTGCCACTTAAAAGACAGAGACCCTAACGGTGCCCAAAGCAAACAGTACACAGCATCTGCTTCCTATCTTAAGGCACAAAACTTCTCCTGAGAAACCAAAACTTTCATAAAACATTGTCTGGGAAGTTTTAACTCCGCCGCACGTGCTGATCTGAGGGTTATGTTGTGTGCCTGTAAACGTCTCGGCAGCTTATCTGCCAGGGAGAGGGCAGGGTATTGGTAAGGCATCTGCTTCAGTGAGCTGTCTGTAGCTGCCTTAATTTTCTGTTTATATGGACCTGGTGGCAAATGAAAGCTTTCATTAGTATAATTAAAATTCCACTCTCCTCAGAAGAGACAAAGGATCTGTGCTGAGTTTCTAGGAACTGGCTACAGCCCAGATAGCACTGGCCTAGGTGTGTGTTTTATTGGTTAGAGGGAGAAAGTCCCAATGGGGTGTAGCTGGGTCTGAAGGGAGTGGCTGTGTCTGTATATAAAAGGCATAGATATTCCTATTAGGAGGTCTGATTACATGATTCTAAAATTTCCCTGAAGCCTCCTGACACGGGTGTGAGGCACAACCCTGTAAATTGTCAGCACATAGAAGCTAAGATTTAGAAAGCGGCTTCCACTGTGCATCCCATAAAATGTGTCCCACGAGGAAGATTAGTATCAATCACAAGCTTATTGGAGAGCGAGATGGGGTCCAATGATAACCTGGCACCATCAACTAGAGTAATGGTCTAAGAAGCAAAAGCAATCAGAGAGGAGAATGGAATCTGCACAGAGAGACAGAAGCAGAGAGCCGGGTGTAATGGATCACGCTGACGAACAGGCGCTGTTAGCCAGCACAAAGGCAGGCGTGAGCGATGCCGCACCGTGCACAATGGATACGACCAACCACCCATCTTCGGGATGCCTCCGGAAACAGACCTGCCACCTCCAGAAGCTGCACCCAGTGGTACTAAACTACAATGAAGTCATTACCAACCTGAGAATACCGCGGGTTCCAGAAGCCGCTGTTGGGGGGCGGGGGCCCCCCGGAGCTGATGCTGGGAAGTAGGGAGGAGCTGACACTGTTTTCACAGAACTTCACACGGGAGCCAGAAGAACAATATACCCCAGACCTAGCTGATTCGGATGCTGGGCTTACTCTCCAGGACGTGAGTCACTAAGCAGGTTTGGAGGAACTGTGTAACGCCAGTTTCGAGAGGAGACCGTGCGGGCATGCGGACTGATGGTTTTAGTGTATAGTCCTTGCAAGAGGTAGTACTTAGTTCTCCTTGCACCAACATGAGGTGATCCGAAGGTGTTTCTCCTAGACAACAGCAGGCAGTGGGAAATGGTGATGCATGTGACGTTGGAGCTGGTGAGATGTGGCTTTTGTCACAGCTCCGTCCTGAGCTCTTCAACTCCAGTGCCTGGCAGCCATGCTGTGAGAAAGCCCAGGAAACACAGAGGCCACTTGGTGGTATCTCCACCCACAACGCCCCTGAAGCTCCTGCTCTCAGCCAGCATGGGTGCTCAGGACTGAGGTATGAGAGACCTGCCGAGGGCAGCCTCGCTGCCTCTGGTCAGCTCTTAGAAGTTGTGGTTACAAACCTATGACTCCTATGGTTTTGCCCCAAGCTTGGGAGTTGGAATGCTGCCTGACGTAACTGGTGAAAATCCCTACCCTTTCCCCAGACTACACATCTGCAACCGGAAGGAAGATGAAAAGAACTAACCAACCAAACAAATAAAACGTAACTTTCTCATGATCCAGGGCCTCTCAGAATCACATTAAGGTCATTTTAAAAGTGACAACAGGGTAATCCTCTGAAAGACACTTGTCCTCAGTTGAGACAAAGTCATGAAGACCATGCCAAGTCTGATTGTTGACATAGCCCCCCTCGGTCTTATCACAACTGTTAGTTTATCATCGGCAGAATTCAGATCCTTGGCTCAATTCCTTGCATTATTTTAGTGCTATAAACTCGGTCTAAAGATATTTTCATGCAGAATATTGCCTAAATGTTTTGCTAAAGTGTTATACTGGGCAGCATGTGTGAATATCTGTAACTTGAGTTTAAGACCTTTCCATTTACATAGATGGAATAATAAGGAAAGAATTTGGACAGACAACATGACACAGCAGACACTCCTAAATTCCTGTGGCTATGAGGATTTGTGACATCCTTCTGTTGAGGTGACAAAGTACTATGCTATGTTGGCTAGGCTGGTCTCAAACTCATGGGGTCTGGTGATCAGCCTGCCTCAACTTCTCTAGTTGTTGAGATTCTGGTTATATATTACCATGCTTGGATCAAAGAGTGTGGTCAACAACCATTGACTGAGTCAGTAGGGATGCCCAAGCTGGCTTCTAGCAGAAGAGAATGGACACCCTAAAGGTGGCCATTTGCAATCAGGACAGGCATTTCAGGGAACTGTTTGCTACTTATAGACTACAGAGAACAAGGCATGTGGGCCTGACTTGTCCATAGAGTTGGACCAACTGCAGGTTCTGTGTGAAGGTCCCACCAGTGTGGAGCTGATGATGCCCCAGATGGTCTGCTCAAACTGCTTCTGACTCTCTCCCCCACAGTTACAGCTAGAGGCTTCCATAACTTCCGTTCTCTCTTCAGAATCAATTTCCATTGCAATGCCATAAGAATGAAAACAGGAGAACAAAGCTTACTCCTGTCCAGCGTCACCAAGCACTTCTGTGGTGACAGCAAAATCCATGTCCCCTCTCTCCACTCAGCTGACAAAGGGGACCTCTTTCTCCTTTCATAGGTCCTATGTGGAGAAAATAACACGCTTTTCAATGCTCTGTGACATCAAGATTGCCCCTAATAAATGACATTGTGAATGTCTGGGTGGATCTGCCCTCTGCCCTGTCATCCAGAGGATGCAATTTCTACACAATGGAACAGCTTAAGGAGGGGTGGCATGCTCCCCTCCCAGGAGATCAGGAGGATTAATGTGGCTTCACTGTTTCCCTGGGACTTGGAAGAAGCCATCTGTCCAGTTGGCAGAGCCAGGGCCGCCCAAGTCTTTTCTTAGCCTGCATCCCTGGCTCCCTTCTGACATGTCATGCTCGTCTGTCAAGTGATTTCTCTGCTGTCCTGTAAGTCAGGGTGGCTTTGCAGTCTCTGCCTTCTGGCAGCCAGTAAAATCAGACATTAGAAAGTGATAAGGGACTACCACCAGTGATCACATGAGGGAGAGGTAACCAGGTGAGGGGAAGGACCCAGGTGAGGGGAAGGACCCAGGTGAGGGGAAGGACCCAGGTGAGGGGAAGGACCCAGATGAGGGGAAGGACCCAGCACACTTTAGCTATTGTGCTCTCCCCATCCTTAACCTGGGGGAGGCATGTCACTTTTCCCAATTGTCATCAGAAGACAAGAAGTCAAATGACTTTCAAGGATATTTGACACATGACCAGTGCAGGGCATTTTAATTAGTTAATTATGTGTGCATGCAGGTATTTGTGTGTGTGTCTGTGTGTCTGTGTGTGTATGTGTGTGTATGTCTGTGTGTATGTGTGCATGTGTGTGTGTGTGTATGGTGTTTGGACCAAAGCTTAGTCCGAAGCTTATGGAACTACTCATAAACTGGTGGCAGTCTGAGGAGCCCTGAGGGAATAAGATCTTTGGTTGCATACTCTTGAGGAGACTCTTGGGTAGCTGACTCTTCCTGTCCTGTCAGCAGATAGGACAGATGGCAGCTTCTCCGTTAAGTGTTGTGCCACGGTGGACTTCCTCCCTACAGCCCCTGGAGCAAAAAATGCCGTGACCATGGAAGTTCAAAACTGTGAGCAGTTTTAAAAATCTTAAGTCAACTATTTCTTTTATTTTATGCTAACAGAAAAGAGGAGAAGGCAGTCTGATAGAATCTTCTTTCTCTCTTAAATTGCCCAAGGGAACGCAAATATACAATCGAAAGCAAAATAAATACTGCCCCGCTGATGAGCATCTCTGATGAGGTATCATGGGATTTTTACATTTCGTATGTATCTATAACCAGGATTAAGGTTGGAAAAGAGTTTAGGATATGAGTCAAGTCTTTTGCTTTACAAATGAAGGCTGGAGTGAATGCCTTGCTGTGGACACGGTGGATGGGTTAAGAAAGTCACACTCCGTTGTTCTTAGACTCTTCCCACCAGGCTGCAGTACTTCTCTGCGTGGGGTCTTTGTAGCTTCCCACACTGTGGAGATTTACCAAGTCTTCCATAAAGGACCTTCACTCACCCGAGACATGGATAAAAACCATGGATTGAGCAACTCACACAAGTGTACGAGCATCTAGCGTCCCTAGAAACCTCAGAGCCTCCGCAGGGTGATATCCCCAGCGTTCATAGCCCCGTGGAACTCAGCAGCAGGTTTAATGATGTGGTTTAAGCACAGGCATTTGTCCCTGTGCCCTGGACCCTCTCCTGGCCGGTCTCATACACCTGTCCTGCCTTCATAGCTTCTAGAGGCATTCATATTTTTAACCCCTAAACCCACACTGATTGGAGAACAAGATTGCCATTTTCATAGCTTGTGGAAACACTTTGGTTCCACTCCGCGGATGTTCTGGTACTCAAGGAAACAGTGCCCACCAGACTTCCTGTTGCATCAAGCCCCGCCCCCAAACCCAGTGTTTCTCCTTCCTGTAAGGGAGCTGGAGACTCGGCCTTGCCTCTCTTGTCCTTCAGCTTTACCTAGTGACAGTTCGTGCAATGGACACTTAGATGGGGTGTCTTGTTCCCTTCATGCTCGCCAAGTGATTCTGTGACATTTTAGGGAAGCCCAGTGTGCCTTTCCCTCTCTTTGTAGCACACCAGATACATTACATGGTTGCTGGCTCCCTGTCCTTTTAAATTGTTATGCCATCCAGAGACAAGAGGCTTCAATAACCAGGCATTTGCTCATTGTTTTTGAAACAATCACCAGTACATTTCTTTCACCCATCCAGAAAGGAAACTTATAAGAAGTTGGAGATCCTAATTTCAGCATTTGTCCCTCCTCCCGTCTGTCCGTGGATGTAGCAGTTCAAAGGCTTGGGAACAGTACTATTTTCTCCACTGCGAAACAATGTGTGGAAGAAATAGATGTAATTTCAAGGGACACGCATCCCAGTGAATTTGTCAAGTTGGGGGAAGGACACACAAAGAGGCTTAGTATTTAAACTCAGGCACAAAAGCGGCTGGAACTGGAAGCCTGGACTCTGATCTCAGCTCTGGCTCTGAGGACATCTGGAGACCTTGGTAAAGCCGTGTAGAGTACATGACATTTTATGTGCAGATGGAGGGATGGAGGTTGGGCAGTTATCATTCTGAATGCTAGAGAATTGATGTTGTCTTGAGAAGTGGTTGGTGTTTACCCCAGGCAAGCCCTCCCTGCACTCTGCAAGGAGGGAAGGAAGACCTCGAGCCTGGCTATGGATGAAGCTTATGTCTATGCCTTCAGGAACTATAGACTGTCCCTGGCCTACCCCTTTTTGCCAGCTAAGCTCACATGCTGCCTGCTAAACTGCCTCGGCACTCAGCATCTTTCTATGTGCTGTTCTTAGAGGCCTAAGAAACTCTTCTATTTGGCGCCTCCCTGCTTGCCCTTGAGGCCTGTGCTAAGTCCATAGAAAAGACATTGAGACTCCCTTCTTTCCCGAACAGTGAAGTAGATATCCCTTCTCTGTATACTGAAAGCACCCTCACTCCAACCCAATTAGTGATTTCTCAATGGACTCTGAGCTCCTGATGGGTACCTGAACCACCAGACATTCCAGAAGATGCATCAATCCTGGGCGTGTTGGAGGGTGTTTCCAGATGAGGCCAGTGTTTGGATCGGTGGGCTAAATATGGTAGATTAACCCATAGCTCTCTGGCTGACACTTTCTGGCTCATGGTATTGTCTGGGACCTTGCTGCCTCATTTTCTTTTGCCTTGCGCTAGGATTGAAACCGTCAGCTCCTCTTGTCCTCAGCCCTTGGGATGATAACACCATATGCTGTCTTGAATCTCTGAACTGCAATGCTGTAGATCACAGATTTCTCAGGCTCCACAATGGGGGTTGGGAGGGAGGGGAACCAATTTCTTATACAAAGTGTGAGAATCTCCATTCATACAGTGAGTTCAGATACCCAGTACTGACGCTGGCGTATAGAACGTTTCAAGTGTTGAGAGAAAAAACGATGTGCACACACACAGGTAAATTGATCAGCCTCCAAGTACTGACTGTAGACAGGACATTTAGGCAGAAGCTTCTCCGGCCCTGTAGATCTGGAGTGTAAACCCAGACTCACCATTGTGAAGCTGTACAATCTGAGTGGAAACAGTCTAATTTATAAACCTTAGTTTCTATAATGCACTATAGCCTCTCCATTTCATAAATCACTAAGAGAAAACACATGGCCATTACGCATGTGGCTGTGCTTTCTACAAGGTTCCTGGGGACCTTGAGTGAGAATCCGTCAGGTCCCAGGATGCAAGAAAAGAGGAAACAAGACCTGGTTGTGACTCTGAGTGTGGCCCCGCCTTCTTCATGGTCTATTGGCACATCTGTCAGAGCTCTACCAACCTGGGCTGGGAGTGGGCTTAGAAACTTCCAGAAGGAGCAGTCATGGATATATTCCATTTCTACAGCATCTTCAGAGAGGGCAGTAGCTCCTGTCACCAAATCCATTGCTCAGATCACTCCGAGCCTTGTGTGGCAGCGGGGGGAGAATCTTTATCTGTACATTCTTTATTCATAACTTAAAAAAAAGCGACATTAAATCTGCCATTGCTTCCTGCTAATTGCCTGTAAATCAGCCATGTGTGAAGTTCTACACGTTTATCCACCGGCATAAAGTCGCAGAGCCCCACACCATGAAAGGCTCTGGTGGGAAGCCTGTCATTTGGCCGATGGAACAGTAATAGATATGGGAGTAAGTGATGTATAATGGATCATGCGATTTAAAATCCAGCATCCGCATCCGAGCTGCCGAAAAGGTTAGGGGATTATGCGGCTGCAGCAGCATCAATTATGAAATAGAAAATACTCATCCTTGCCTTCCATCTCAGAAGGTGGTAAACATTTTATCCTGCTTTCTTCCGTGGGAGCCAAAGACTCTTGCTTTTATGAATCAGCCTGGGGTCTAAGTGAGTAAAGGGGATGCGGACACACAGCCCCAAGAATGACTGGTAATGACCCTTTGCTCATGACTCCACCCACAATTTGCCTTGCCAATCGATGGGAAATGAAGTGTGATCAGTTTCATTCACGTACCTCGTTTCCTATTGACTGACCTGACAAATTGTTGATTGAATAATTAGTTAGTGTTCAGTCGAGAGAGAGAGATGCTCACAGTCTTCTCCAAGGCAAGTCTTCAGGGAAGCCCAGAGAAGCCAGTCTGCTACCAGGGCCTGGAGCATTAACGGTTTATCCTTTCACTTACGGGGGTGAGTCACACTGTCAATGTAAATAACCATAATAGTCCCTAAGGGATGAATGGCAGTTGGGCGTGGAGCAAGCCACTTAGAGGAGCATGACACAGCCTTGGGCTTCAGGGACAGCTTTCCCTGACTGAGAAGGACATTGTATCCAAATACAATGAGGAAACAAATCATGTCTATGGGGCTGCACCCTACCTCTGTAATTGCAGGAAAAAGCTGAATGAGGTAGGAGGAGCATGGGTTCAAGACCAGCTTGGGCTACATCATGAGACCCATTTCAAATAAAACAAAACACTTCAAACCAAAAGACCCAGGTAGCTATGGGTGAGGAGAGGGTATTATTAGGGCTGGCAAAGGAAGCTATGCAAACCAGGAACCAGCAGCCCCAACTAAACAGACATGAACGGAATCTTCAAGCAGAAAGCACCCGGCCCCACACCCAGGGCATAGTGACTAGTCAAGAAACATTAACTGCCCCTTCCTGTATCTCTCAGAAGGCTCCAGAAGCAGAGGCTTGGTCATACAGACACATGGACTTGGTGTGGGCTACCTGAGGCTCTGTGCTTGGCTGCTACAGCTTGGGATGGCTCTGTGTATTCCTGGTTCACAGGTGTGCTTTGGGGCTCACTGTGCCCTGTATATACACACTGATACCTTTGGGCAGCCTGTCCCATGGCAGTCTGGATAACTAAATACTTCCCAAGTCCTCTTCTTGAAGGAGCTCTCCTAGACTTGACTCTAGCCCCAAAATGTTAAATGCCATTTCTTCCCAGCTAGCACAGTGGTACGGAAATGCGTATGGACCACTCTGTTGAATCACCATGGTTTCATCAGTATACTGTGAAATGCCTAAAGAAAGAGGGTTTGCCTTTTTGTTTTTCTTGTGTTCTTCCACACCATGTATTGTGTGGAGGACACCTTGGGTCATTGTGGTGGTTTGAATAGTTGTGGCCTCATAGACTCATGTGTTTGAATGTGTGCCCATGGAGAGTGGAACTATTAAGAGATGTTGGAGAAAATATGTCACTGTGGGGATTGGCTTTGAGGTCTTGTATGTTCAAGCTATGCCCAGTATAGCACACAATCTTCTGCTGCCTGCAGATCAAGAGGTAGAACTCTCAGCTCCCTCTCTGGCACCGTGTCTGCTTGCACACTGTCATGCTCCCTGCCATGATGCTAATGGACTGAACCTCTGAGACTGTAAGCCAGTCCTAATGAAACGTTTTCCTTTGAAAGAGTTGTGGTCATTGTGTCTCTTCACAGCAACAAAACCCTGACAAAGACAGTCATCATGAGCAATCATGGATGTTTGTGAATAAACCATTTAGACTTAAAGTCCATTATATTATAAAAACTCTCATATTCACCCAGAGCTGGAACTTCATCTAAAGTCCCCCTGAGTCAGATTCTCACAGAATACTTCATATCCATTTCCGTGGCCACCCTTGAGGAGGAACAGCCTGGACAGTTAGGACTTGTTTTTCTCAGTGTCCACTGGGAGCACATGAAACAGACAGCACTGTAAGCTTTATGGGGAAACATGAAGATCTCCTTGGATCTTGTCCTCTCCCTCTGCTGTCTCTCATTCTTGGGGGTACTCAGATGCAAACGTGCAAGCTCTCCCCTGCTTCGTTTCTAGAGCAAGGGCTGACCTGGAACTCTCATGGATTCGACTCTCCCCTCAGTGGCTGCCCACTGAGGTTCTTCAGAGTCTGTTTTCCTACAGGCTTAGCATTAATCAGCAAATCCCCCAGGGGCCACAGATAGATGGCCTAATTAGAAGCAGGCTCTAAAATCTCAGCATAGGGAAGACTCTGCCCCTTCCCCACAGGTATTTTATTCCCCCATGGCCAAGTAATTCTCTTCTGTCTAGTCAAATTTTCTGAAATGTCTGGTCACTGGGCTCAGTCCAGTGTGGCAGTTAAAGTTGTCTGTCAGCAGAGTCGCCAGGTTTGAGTGGCAGCCTTGGCTTCTCAGTTGCTAGCTGTGGGGCTTTGGGCAATGACTTCGCCACTCTGTGAGACTATGTCAAATGGCGGTAATAGGTAGTAAACAAGATCACTTCTGTCAAACGCCACCATGAGGGGATGGTTGGAGAGTTGGCTTACTGGCTAAGAATTTGCTGCCCAACTATGGGGACTGATGTTCAGATGCCCCAAACCCATGTAAAGGAGAAGTATCCTGGTGGCCTACTTGTAATTACTACTTCAGAAGGTGCAGACATGGGATTGCCCAAGCAAGTTGCCTACTGAGACTAGACAAAACTGGATTTGATTAAAAGACCTTGCCTCAGGGATAACGTTGTAAGAGAAATTGAGAAAGATTCACTTACTCACCCACATATGCCTGTACAAATATGCACATGCACAGAGTCACACATAATCACACACAGACACACATACACACAAATGCACACATAAAGCATACACATTCGGGCACACTGAGACACATACATGCATGTACATATATGCACAAACACGTGCTCACATACATGCAGACACATGTGTACACATATGCAAACATACACTTATGCACATATACATACTCTCACATGTGTGTATATAGACACATGCATACACCTATCTACACCTACACATATAAATAAAAAATGGAAAAACAAAAAAAGTCACTGTGAAGATTAATGTATATAAAGTGCTTAGGTTACTACCTTGTGTGTAAGCAATATTTACTATATATGAGGTGAAATGTACTTCCCATCATCACTATATTATAAAATATGAACATTACATACAAAACCCCAAGGATCATCACTTGGGATGAATGGGGGAATTAATTCCAAGACTTCCCAGATGCCAAAATCCACAGATGCGCTTTTCTTATGTAAAATAGCATAGAATTTGCATAAGGTCTATTCCCATAATTCTAAGAATCTCTAAATTACTTACAATACCTAAAACAACGTAAATGTTATACAAATAACTGTCATTATGTGTCTAGGGAATAGTTTAAAATGTGCACCACTTTTGCAGAGGGCAAGCCTGGTCTGGGTTCCCAGCAGCTGCTTTGGGCAGCTTCTAATTGCCTGTTCTCTAGCTCCAGGGGCTCTGCCGCCCTCTTCTGGCCTCTGTAGGCAATTATAGTCATGTGCACATGCACACACAGAGACACACTATATACATGTAGGAGGAACAGTGCAGCTGCCTCTACATAAAAATGTTGGGAGCCCCAGAGCTGCAAAGACAACTCCTGCAGGAGGACTTACTTGAAGACTGCCTAAGAGACCAAGGATTGCTGATGCAAATCATGCCAACCAATCAGGAACTGCTGTTTGGAAGAGATGCTTTTTTGGGATCTATGGGGTGCCAGTAGAAAGTATTAAAGGAGCTTGCAGAAGCATTCAGATGACCTTGCTGCAGTGTTCCATCTCCATCCCTCAAGGGCAAGTAGGGTCGGGCAGTGGGAGGTCCAGGGCACAGGCAGCAGATACACGTAATTTTTAAAATCTTTATAAAACAATATGTGTATGTCAAATACAGATTGAATTTCTCTTCAAATAGTTTTGCACCTCAGCCAACTGAATCTGCAGACTTGGAGCTATCTGATACAGAGGACAGACTGTACATAGTACGATCCGCTACATACATAAAACATAAAAATGATTTCATATGCAAAGTGGAAATAAAATATTATGTTCACATAACAAATAAAATAAAAACAACCTCAATTAGCCTAAGATGGAGTTATGCAAATTGAAAATGGGAGATTGCTCTCAGGTTCTATGCTTCCTACACTTTCCAAAGCTCCAGAGCCACTTAGAGTCTGTTATAAAATAGAAGCACCTTGGCTGCATGCCCAGGGGACATCACTAATGGCTCCTCTGGCCCTGTCAGCAAAGGAACACTCTGTTACTTGAGGACCTAATGTGGTGGTGTTTTCATCAATAATGTTTTTTGGGGGTTCCCCAATCTCCAGTTGGAGTGTGTGAATGCCCTTGTATAAACCAGAAGGAAGGAGGTACATAAGCAAGCAAACAAAATAATGTATCTGTGTCTCTTAATTCTGCCCTAAGCATCATTACTCACAGCCACCAAGATTATGTTAGCTCTGACATCATTGTCCTACTGAACACCACTTGAGGATGACTAGCAGTTAAGACAATGAGCCAAAGATGGTTCCCAGTAAAGAGACATCCACCTGCCAGAAAGTTCTATGCTGTTGTATCCCCTGCTTTTTAGAGGCCACCAGCTGAGGTTCAAACAACAGGGAAACTTATCCAGCACTCCAATAATCATGGGAGTGTGAGGAGTGGAGGGCTTTCTGCTTCCCCAGGGTCCTGACATCTGAGCAGTGTGCAGGTTTCTTTGGCAAGACAGGAGCAGATCAACTTCCTTTTCATGTCTCTTTTGGAACTGTGAGGTGAGTCAGTTTGTCTCCAGGCTGCAGGGTTGGCCCAGGAAATCCCACAGGTGAGCTAGAATGACCTTTAACATCTTGAAGGGCAGGAGCTGCTGAGTGTTCAGTCTAGATGCCCAGGTGTTCTAGACCCAAATTTCAGACAGTTGTCATTCCATGGAACCTTCCAACAGAGGAGACCACAAACCATGCGGCTCGATAGACACCATCTCAGGATTCTGGTTTAAGGGAGAAGGGAAATACACTCAGAGATGTTTAGGTCTCCTTCTTGCATATCTGAGTACCGAGATGGTGTGTAACTACACCTGGCAATGCCATCTTTCTGAACAGTGGGCCATCTGCCCACCTACTGTTAAATAGTGAGTACAGAATGTGTGTTGGACTCTGGCTTAGGAGCTGGAGAAGAGAGACACACAAACTGAGCCAACAGGCTCATGTCACAGTGATGAGGAGACTGTGGTCCTGAGTATCCAGAGAGAATATTTCAGTGCTCTCAGTGTAGCTCTCACCACTGGCTGGCAGCTCCTTCATTCACTGCTCCAGTCTAGAAATTAGAACAGTAAATGGTGAGGGATAAAGGCCATTCTATTAAAATATTTTAGTGTTTTCTGTCATGAAGGAAATTGGCAATTTGTCCTAAGACAATAATCCTCTGACTAGGAAGAAAGAGTTTGGTGGTTGGATGGATTTTCTCAGGGGAAGCGTTACCTACAAGGCAGGAGGTAACATCAGAATCAAGGATTGAAAGACAGCTCCGGAGAGAAATAAATCCCAGCAGTAGGCCAACTTTCTGTTACATGAAGAACAAAAAGATGGCGTTTGTCTAGACAGTTGTCCACATGATGTTGCCAGTGGAACCCAGCTGAGTCTTTCATGCTCTTCCATCCTCTTTCCTCCCACAATTTCTCTATTCACTTCTGTCCCAGTACGGAGACAAGCCAGGTTTCCCTAGTCACCTGGACGGGACACGTGACCCTCTTCTCCGCCTGTCTCATGTTGATGGTGACATTGCTCAGGTTATGTGGTTCTTAAGCCTATGACTTCCTCTTAAGACTCCTGTTTCCAACCAGGTCTCTTTCCAGATAATCCAGAGCTTGTCAGAACTTGGAATCAAGTAAGATACAAGGTGCAGTAGCAACAGTGATGGTCTGGGGTCCTTTTCTGTTTCTCCAAATCCACATTCTTCGATGTCCTTCTTGATTCTAGACTTGGCAGTTGATTTTCTTTGACCAATGGGACAAACATACAGGGTTAGGTTAGCAAGATACTTGTGCATGACTGTTCTCAGCAGCTTGTGGCCATGTGAGCAATACCAAGTTGGTCTGCTGGACATCACAGACTGTAGGCTCAGTCACTTCAGTGTTCTGAACAGTGCCTGAAATCCACCAGATACACAACCAAGAACATCTGGGAACACTCAGCACCCAACTGACCAGCTAACTCTCTTCAATCTAAGTCAAAAGAATAGCTTAGACTAGCCCTGAGCTAAATGCACAGATGTGATTTTAAGCCACTGGTGGTTTTAGATGCTCTGTTTCATGGTCAAGGGGAACAGATAGATAGGTGTTTTTCCAAGTTAGCTGATTATGAGTTAAAACTATACATTGTTGTAGTTTTGTGGTTTCTCAAAGACTTGAACGTCAGCTGACAATATGATCTGGGAGTCCCACTTGTAAATATATGACCCCAAAAAGCTGATGGCATAGGCTTACAGAGACACTTTCAGATCAGTAGCAATGCAAGTGTTTTCCTCAACAGCCAAATGGAGAGAACAGCAGCAATGTCCCTGGTGGGTAAGGAACAGAATGCATGTTCCAACAGCGGTGCATGTCTGGACTTAGACAGGAAGGACACTCAGATATTATCCTGCCGTGTGTGTGAACTCTGAAACCATGCTAAACGAATGGATCCTGAAGCAGAAAGACAAATACTGTATCCTCCTCCTCTTCCTCTTCTTCCTCCTCTTCCTCTTCTTCCTCCTCCTTCTCCTCTTCCTCCTCCTCCTTTTCCTCCTTCTCTTCCTTCTCTACTGGGGGACCCAGCACAGTCAAATTCACAGAGATGCAAAGGAGACTAGTGGTTTGTGGGGGCTGAGGGAAGAGGGGACAGACAGTTGTCCTTCAGCAGCCACAAGGCTTCTGCTTAGGGTGATGGTAACGTCTGGGTGGGGGACTGGTGCCTATCTCATAGTATTGAAGGCAATGATGCTTCTAAATTGTATGTGTAAGAATGAGGAGAGAGATAAATTTGTGTTTTATATATACATAATAGTGTGTGTGTTTGCATGTTCTTTGTGTATACATGTGTGTAGTTGCATATGCACACGTGTGAACATGCATTGGAGGCTAGAAGTTAGCTTTAGATGTTGTTCCTGAGGTCCCATCTATTTTATTTTTTGAGACAATGTCTGTCATTGGCCTGAGCTGACCTACTAGACTAGGCTGGATGACCTGTGAGTTCTAGGGGTTCTGCGTCTGTCTCTCCAATCTAAAATTACAAGTTCATTCTTCCACACCCAACATTTTAAATGTGGGTTCTGAGGATCCAACTTATGTTCTCCTGCTTGTGCATGAACAAGTAGCCTGCTGACTGAGCCACCAACCTAGCCATATATATGTGTGTGTGTGTGCGTGTGTGTGTGTGCTTGAAAACTGCCAATGTGCAAATGCAGACCTGGTATTCAGACTAAGTGAATTACCCCATGAGAAGCTAGTTCCCCAAGCTGTATTTGTGTGTAATTCAAAGGGATGTATATACCAGGTCAAAATTAAATGGAGTCTTGCCTTTTTAAGAACTGGGGCAATATTTGGAAAAGCCACAAGACAATGTCTGTGTTTAAAGGATTAAACTCCCTCTGTAAATTCCTTACTTAATGATAAGCAGTCACTGGAGGCCAGATAAAACACACTGCAAAGGAAACATCTCTTGCTCAGCTCCGGTTCAAAGCCGGGAACGCTGCCTGGCTTACGTTTGTTTAGGCACCCAGAGCGATACCATATGGAATCCAAGAGGTAATTCTAACCTTTTATTCTCCCCCACCACACTGGAGCTAGAGTAAATTGAATCGCTGTCTGAAAAGAGCCAGCTGCGCGAGTTTACTCCCCTTTCATAGCCACTGGATCTAAGTAGTTACGAGAAAATGTTGCATGGAAATGATTCTAAACTAATTCCCATTCCACACGTGAGAACGCCGCCTCCCCCCTGTAAGAGGCTGCCTGCTACTTATGCAGGGCAGAATCTTCAGATGCTGTCCCCAGGTAGGCCATTCACAGGGCTGAGGCTGTTCCATATTCTGCAGTGTATAATTACAAAAGAGAGTTTCATCTTCACACATTTCACACGTATTAGTCACGGAACTCTCGATGCCTCTGGATTGCTGATGGATAACTCCGTGAGACTGGAGGATTTAAAAGATGTCTCTGGGAACATTCCAAAAACTCTAAACTTAAGAACTGAAGTTGTCACAATGAGCAAAACCCAGTATGCAAGTAAAAGAGCTGGGTTTGCTTTATCCTTTTCTGTCCTTCCTTGTGCTTGGCACTGGGCATAACTCACCTCACTGTCCTCTGCCATGGCTTACTGTCACAGGGTCTACTGTAAAAAGGACAGTTTAATTGTCTTGAGGTTTTAGCTGGCTGGGTCCTGCTTATGAGCATCGTAGAAGGTCAGCATCCTAGAAGGGCTTCAGTGCACGCGAGAGGGTCTTCCACCCTCTAGAGCTGCCTGGTTGGGCACTTTGCATGCAAGGTTAGGTGCTTGGGACCAAAGCTAGACAGACTCCGTGCCTCCCACCGTTCTCCCTGTAGCACCTCCCAGCCTTGTAGCCTAAGCTGTTGTGCCCTGTTTGTGATGATCTTCCCACCAAACTAGGGAACCTACAAACTCTGACACATCCTGCAGTGAAAAACCAACTTCTATCACAGTCTTCTACCTGATTTTCTGTCACTTCCAAGGTTATATCTCTTTTTGTTTCAAAGTCATCTATCATGAAACAAACAAAAACCCCTTTACTCTGTAATGTGTACCTTGTGGGTACCCACCTCTTTCTTAGTTTACCCAGACTTCTCAGACTTCTCTGGGTACTCGAGTGACATCCCTGGCACTGGCCCATCTGAAAACTCTTATGTCCTGGTACAGATCCTAAAAGACAGAAGCTGGCAGAAGCTGCCTTTTTCACTTGTCCATTGGAGGCGATCTCACCTGCTGCAGGGCCCTGGTATGAGTTTAACCTCACACCGTGGTGGCAGGCTCTGTTCTCACTGGGAAGTCTGTGGAGGCACTAATACTGAAGTGAGGGAAGACAGAGAATAAGCTAGCTGCCTGAACTTAGTTTTTCCCACCGATGCTAGCCTGCTTCCAGCTGTACACAGCTGTTCCTGGAATTTCAGCCACCTGGCCACCTCCCTGCCAATAACCTCAGGGACATGCTTCCAAGCATATATAAAACATGGTTAAAACCATATAACAATAGTTATAAGTATAGGGCAAGTCCTTAAGTTAAGGGAGCAATAGTCAATGGATGGAAAACCACCCCCTGTACTCTTTCTTCCACATATTGTAACTGCACACAAAAATCCTTCTAATCACAAAACACATGTGAAGTTCACATGTTCACAGGCTCAAAGCAATCGGAAGGTTTTAGCTGGAGGATGTCTTGGAGGGCAGGGACATGGCTCCTTAATGTTTCCCATTGAGAGCTTTGTGCAATGGCCTAAGCAGAGTGAGGACCTAACACACACTGTTGATTGAGAGATGAAATGCAATTTCTACCTCATACAAACCTGCAGTCCACATAGAGTGGCACAGGGTAGCCCTCAAAGCAGAAGCCACCTAAAATGGGTAACTTCGACTGGTCTAGACCCATATAGAGATTCAAGACTCAGCCCTGACAGTTACTATGTAACTCTGAACCCATCTATTAGGGTTTGAGCCTCTGTTCCTCTGTAATGCTGGGTGGGGGAGAGTTGTGCCTGCCATCTTTAAAATAAGGCCATAAGCTTTCAAGGAGGACCATGTCCAATGGTTGCTCTATCCATCTAACCATCCTCCCCCGACATATTCGGCTGCTTCTGGGCTCCATGCTAGTTGCCGATAGCGACATGGTAAAACCAGAGAGACCTCATCCTTCCCTCACAGAGCCAACAGGCTCCCAGGTGACAGCAATATAAATCTAGTAAACAACAGAGCAAAGGTGGCAAGCACTGCATACTCAAAATGGAGTCTATAAGTGTGTACTCATAGTTTTTAGTGCATGTAATTTATATTTTCTTGTGTTGAGAGACGGGGAGGAGAGACAAGAGGGTAATGGAGGGAAGGGGGAGGGAGAAGGGAAGGGAAGAGGAAATACTTTTAGCAGTGCAGGTATTGATGGCGGTAAGACAGGGTGACAGGGTTTCTGAACCTTCTCTTCCTCCAGCATCTGCCAGTTCCGTGGCTCTCAGTGACTTTCTGAAGGTAAGCCATAGTGTCAGAGATCACATAGCTTTGGAGACCGTGAACATGCGTGCAAGCTGACCACTGGGTGCGACGGTTCTCGGTCCAAGCACTTCCGATTGGTACAGAGATGCGTGACTTGATCTTGGTGGTTCATTCTAACTGTGTGGACTTCTTCCCTTAAAGCTGACTTGAAAACTAAGTGTAGTGTTGACATAGCCAATATTTGGGGTTTGAGCTTAGGTAGAAAGGACATATGTCCCATAAGCCACTTGCCTAGCCATGAGGCCACACATTTTACTGGGAGCAGGGTCAACTTTCTAATAATCTCACCTAGAGATTGGGCCCAAAGGCTGGCAGAAAACAGGGGAGAGCATAGCCATTTCTGCGGGTAGTTGTCCCAAGTACATCTTTCCTCAGACTCTGCACAAAATGGCTGCCACGGTCTTGGAAAATTGCAGAGAGTATCGAATCCCCTCCTACCCATTGCCCAAAAGAACACTGCAGTGCTATGCGATTCCTAAAATTTACCACCTGTCACTTGAGTTGGAAGCTCCAACATGGGCTCATGGTTTGTGGCACAGACCCTCTGTCTCTCTCATTGGAACAAAACTGAAGAAAAAGATGTTCCTCTCTTCTAAGAGTTGCAATCCCACCAGCTTCAAGGGGTTTTAGGAAAACCATGACCCACCCTGGGTCATGTCATTCTGAATGTACTTGTGAATGCTGGGCCACAGAAAAATTGTCACCTTCATGAATAGAGCAGCAAAGTCATTTTTGGAAAGAGAGCCAGTGTGACCAGATTAATTCTTTTATGGAGCTGTCGGGTTTGATTAAGTTGTTATACCACATTTTAAAACTCATTAACAGGGTCTATCAAACCATTTTGTAAGCGAGTTTTTTTTTTCTAGCGTCTTTATGTTTACTGTCCTGGAAGAGGCTTTTGGTGTCAATCAAAACAGATGACAATGTTAAACCGTTGACTTCGTAACATAATTCAGCCCTGGGTGAGCCCCGCTGTCTCCATGATATATGACCTTGCAGGAGAGGCTGATTCGCCTGCTCTCTCCTCTGATAAGAAAAGTATATTTATAACCACTCTGTGCTGCATATGTATCTCACAGTGTGTGTTCCAAACTGAGTTACTTTAATCATAAAGAGATTCTCTCTGTATTAGGTGTAGGTGAAAGGGAAAATTTAAAAATAGTTCCTTTCTTTCATTCTCTCTTTTGACCAAGGCTTCCTCAAATAGGTTCTAAGTCAGCAAGCTTTTAGTGTGGGGGTGGGGGGGGGGAAGTCACAATTGAAAACAGAAGGGACACAGCTCTCCTGTGCATGCTTAGTGAAAGAGAGAGGAGACAGTTGGAGAAATCTGCACAAAGGAGGCATGCAAAGAGTGTCGTCCAAAACTGAAAGTCAAAGCATTGACGCAGTGGAGAACTGCTTAGCCACGAGGAGAAAGGCCCTAAGAATTAGGCTTTACAAGTTTCTCTAACCTTTAACAAATTCCTAAGTGGAAATCTCAGAGATTTGCTAGGTAAGTCCTTACCACCATTACTGCTAGTAATACAAGAAAAATATAAATAGGATTCAACTCTCATGTGGCCGAAGATTAGTGTAACGATAGTCTATATTTCTCACAAATTAATTAGAGAAAGCTGCAGAGGACTGTGATCTGGAGACGAGGGAGATGTGGTGCTGTAAAGAGGCGTCCCGAGAAGGCAGTGTTAATGTAGGTGGATACGGTGTTCATTAGCCACCATCAACAGAGCTCTTGTTACATTTCCAATTCTGTGCAGAAGGTGGGGTAGTGAAGAAAAATTTCAACATGGCCTTTGGACTTGAAGCTGGCCAGACACAGTGGCACAGCGGCAGATAAAGTATCATGAGGGCAACAAGGAGCAGCTAGAGTTTACAAGGCAGTGTGTGGGAGAGACATTTGAGATGCTTCTTAAAACGTGAGTGGGACACGCCAGAAGAAACAACGGGCAGGGCGTGGGGCTGTGACAGGTCCTGAGAGAGGCTGAGGTGCCTAATACCTGTGGGTGGGTAGGGAGAGAGATGTTACTACAAATGGATTGCCAAGCTAAGATGTTAAAGCACGGGGATTGCCAAGGCCGTCGGGAGGTTGCACACAGACAAGTGGCTCAGAGGCTAGCAGGTATTTAGAGAAGGTGCACTTGCCTCAAAGCACTCTAAACACAGGGAACACCATGAGGTAAACACACGGGAGATTTCAGACCTAGGTGTGGCAAATAAGAGAAAGACAGTAAGAGTTTTATTTTGTTGCTCAGAAAAGAGGGTGACAGGGCCAGAATTGCATGCTGGGAAGGTTAGTTGGCTGCAGGAGAAAGTTAGAGGGCAAATGCATGAAGGTGGGAAGGACCTTGGAAGGCTTTTCAGTGTTCTTGGAAGACAATGCTAATATGGTAGGAGAGAGAAGGGCCAGAAGTAGAGACAGCTCCAAGACAAAGCTAAAAGATACGACTTGAAAAATAGTCATTGTGCCTCCAGACATTGGGATAGAGTACCAAGGAAGGAAGGCAGAGATGACCTGTCTTCTCTGTGTACTTGAGGTCCCTGCATACGGTACACAGGGGTGATGAGCTACCCCTGGACAGCCCTGAGGAAGGCGGGCCAGACACACTGTAGACATTGCTAGTTCCTTTCACTGCATGGAGCACTAGAGGAAAACCACGAATAGCTTACTATCTCTTCCTAAACAAATTATTCCTACTCAACATTTTTGTCCTCTCTTCAGTCCCTTCCCCATTATCCTGGAGGCAGACTTTCACAGATGGTTCTAGTGTCTCTGCATGCCATGTGGCTTTCAAATAGCCGGGACCAACGTCACACACTGGCTACATCTGGGAAGCAAGAGCTGATCCGGGGAGGGATTTCTTTCGCTTTATCTTATTCCTCTAGAGGACACAGCTCTTTCCTGAAAGTGTTGTCTCTAGATCAGGGCTGCTTTAAACCATCTCACTGATGTTGGTAAAATGAAACAGAAGTCAGTAGGCCCAGAATGACTGCACAAGACCCTTGTGGGCTAGTGTGGGCTCCTTAGAAAAACCCAAAGTCCCTGGGGCTTCCCATAAGCAAGTCAATTGTTTAAGGAAAAAGAGAAAGAAGGAAAACAGCAAGAATGACTCTATCAAAACACAAACAGGCCATGAGTAAGAAATGTTTATATGGCTCTAGATGATATATAAGTATATAGAATATGTATATAAATTAATCATCTACTGATAAGTCATAAAGAAGTTTATTTTAAAACAGTTCTTTGTCATTGATATAATTTTCCGCTTACGAATTTGGATATTGATCAGATGAATTTGCTTATTTATTTTTACATAAAGAAATCTTGGCTTAATATTTTATCTTCAACATAGAGCATATTCAGTGTTTCTCAGCGTTGATCAATATTTTGATTTTATATTCATCAATTCTGAGGATGTTGCTTTGCATCGATCTCTAGTATACATTAGAGGAAGTATGTTTAGAGCCATATCAGAAATTTCTGAAAATCTTGTTCCAATCTGAAGCCAAGATTCACTGAATAATTTCTTTATGAAACCCATCAGCAACTCAAACATCAAATTTTAAATCAAAATATTTTAACTCAATACAGTCCAAAGACATATTGATCTGGTACGTGCCGACCAGTGTGAGTTGGTAAATATTAAACGTCTTTGTTTTCTGTGATTATGCCATCATGTATTTATAGAGTACAAATCCTTGTATGTATGGTGAGACACTGCAGTTCATGACATACAGGAGTTTGGAATTTGGACAGTGTTTGCTGGTGTTGTGGGGTAAGGCAGGGTGAACAGAGCAAATGGATGTTACGTGTTCAGGACGGTGGGTACGGTGATGCTGTGGACACAATACAGGAAAGCCTTCATTATGCACTTAAACTCTGAATTTATTTCCGGTCTTTGCATCTTCAGAAACCTTGTGCTGTTGGCAATTTATTTTCATGGCCACCACATTCAGTCATGGGATTTTGGGTCTACGACCCATAGTTTAACAAGCTGAGGTCTATCTAGATAATAAACTGTGTGGCCCTGGCCATCCCTACGCTTTGCCCCTTTCAGTCTTAACGAAGGTAAAAGCTCCCTGCTAGTTACAAATTTAAATGTGGGCCTGTAGCTCATGTGTGCATGTGGGTCCTGTTGGGCTGAGTTGTGGATCCCACGTGTCTGCCACGGCTCAGGGAGGCAGAAGTACGGGAATTTGACTGAGTTCACTCCATGCTGTGCCAGGTGGACGCTGGGCTATGAGAAGCCACCGAGCTCCACTCTGGGCGTGGGGGGATCTTAGTCTGAGACTCCAAGGGGACAGAGCTCTTGGGTCAGGGGTCTCTGGGCTGAGGTGACTAGCGGGAGACTAGTGGTCTCAGTTCTTGGGCACCCAGAGGCCGCTGGGGACCACAGAAGGACTGAGACAGAGGGGGCATATGGGCTGGACTGGCCCTCAGCTGAAAGGAATGAAGGAGAGAAGCTCTGGCAGTGTCCTGCAGGGTAGAGACTCTTGGTCGAGGTAACTTGCTTGGCTGAGTCATGGCTGGCTTGGCTAGCTTGTTTGAGTTGACAGGGCTCCATGGCTGGAATGCAGAGAGGTCCTCCGGCGGAAGATTAGGCAGGGCTCAGTGGTTGAAGGTCCCCTCTATGGTTCTCCATGTTGATCTCCAAAGACAAGGGGAAGTCCATGATTTTAAAAGGTTTATTGTCAGCTGGGCAGTGGTGGCACATGCCTTTAATCCCAGCCCTTGCAGCTGTACCCCCCCTGCTCTCAGGGCAGTGGCCCTGAGGTTAAATACATTTTTCAGGGAGGAGGAGGGTCTAGGAAGGAATGTTTAATTGGCTCCGCCCTCTGGCCTTTAGGTATCTCATTAAGATGGCGATCTCTTGAGGCTCTGTGGCCTGTAGTCACGCCCTGTACCTGTGGAGGGGCTGGTAAGGGTGTTGTCCTACATGACTTTGGCCTCCTGTCAGGAGCCTGAAGTCTAGGAGTGTGGTGAAATGCATGACGTTCCTTGCAGGGATACCTGTTGGGTCTAGGGCCATCTCTAGCCAGTGCTCGACCAGAAACCATGCTATCCTTTCGCGGTCCCAGACTTAAACACTGAAATACACCTTGACTTCTTTTCTCTGAGCCCTAAAATCATGCTTATGTGCCCAGTAGCTCCTTTATTAAAGTCTCTAATCATCTAAATTGAGTGTGCTGTCAGGCTGGTTTGCCGCCAGGAAGAGATTAGTTCACACAATAACTTGTTGCCAGCGACCCATTTTCTACTGGCTGGCACCGACGAGGAGAGGATTGAGAAGCCTGAGGAGAGAAGAGAGGGGTGTGTCCGCCAAGCCAAGGCACCAGGTTGCTTTGCTTTGGAGTCTGCCATCCACATGGGACCTCAGAACCATGTTCTTCCCCTGAACAGCTCTCCTCAACCGCTTAGCAGAGAACAACAGAGAGAGAGCAGGAAGCTGAGGAGCTGCACGTTTTCCTGACAGATGAGGGGACAGAACCGCGTGTCTCTAGATTTCCAGGTAACTGCTGTATGAATTCATGCCCAGAACCATCAACTCTGTGATGTAGGAGTTCTACAGATCTACCCATCGCACCGGGAGCGATGCCTGTGCTGTAGGGAAGAGATTCTCACACTGTCTTGGACACCGTAGAGAGAAGCTTCAGTGTCAAGAGAAATAATGTTCAAGAGCACGAGAGAGAGAGAGAGAGAGAGAGAGAGAGAGAGAGAGAGAGAGAGAGAGAGAGAGAGA
>NW_021620812.1:2810436-2817918 GCF_004785775.1 Grammomys surdaster
AGAGAGAGAGAGAGAGAGAGAGAGAGAGAGAGAGAGAGAGAGAGAGAAACAGAAGCACATGGCCAGGAAATACAGCCTCCTGCAGTCTTCTCCACCTAGAAAAGGAGCTAGAAAATAAGTCTAAACATAACTGCCAGAGAAGTCTCAGCTACTAAAAACAATGACTTTATGAAATTCACAGGCAAATGGATGGAACTAGAAAAATATCATCCTGAGTGATGTAACCCAGACACAAAAGAACACACATGGTATGCACTCACTGATAAGTAGCCAAAAAGCTCAGGATGCCCACAATACAACTCACAGACCATGTAAAGCTCAAGAAGAAGGAAGATCAAAGTGTCACTTGTTTTTAAGGAGCTGAAGGGGTTTGCAACCCCATAGGAGAACAACAATATCAACCAACCAAACCCACCAGAGTTCCCAGGTACTAAACAACCAAAGAGCACACATGGAGGGACCCATGGCTCCAGCTGCATATATAACAAAGGATGTCTTTGTCTGACATCAGTGGGAGGGAGGCCATTGGTCCTGTGGCGGCTCGATGCCCCAGCATAGGGGAATGCTAGAGCAGTGAGGAGGGAGTGGATGAGTGGGTGGGGGAGCACCCTCATAGAGGCAAAGGGGAGGGAGAGATGGGGGATGGGATGGGGAGTTGTGGAGGAGTAACCAGGAAGGGGGATATCATTTGGAATGTAAACAAATAAAATGACTAATAAAAAAAGATTTTTCTAAAGGCAATTGAGCTAACAGAGAGGAGGCAGAGACAGTCGGGAGCTGAGTGGTAGGAGACCAGAGTTCATATGCCACAAACTGTCACTTTCTGAAGGCAAAATCTATTTCCCGAGAAAGATTACTGTGTCTACGACTGTGGCAGAAACAGGCCACTCTATTGCATCAAGGCCACAGTGAGTTCTGTGGAGAAGACCAAAGGGAGACTAAAGGAACAGCTCTGCAGTGTGTGAGCATGCTTGACCACACTAGGCAATGGCAGCCAAACCCCTGAGCAAGCAAAACGTTACCCTGTGAATTCCCAGGGCAAGGACATGAAAACCACGGGTCACTTGTCATCTATGTAAGAATACTCTGACACTCTGAAAAAGAAGAATACAGGGGGGCAGATTTGATTAACCAGCTGTAGCCTTGCTAAGATTTCACAAGACAGATACAGGACGGGAAGAAAGGTTTTTCATGGTGAAATAAACCATATTCACTCCTGGCTGAAGTACCACAGCAATGGAAGAAGAGAGTGTGGGTTGGGGTCAGGGGTGGGGGGAGGGCTAGTAGATCCAGTACTGAGAAGCTGTACCAGGGAGGGAATAGAAGCCATGATCAGACCAGGAGAGTAAGAATCATAGCATGAACAGACAGCATGGAGCCCACAAGACTCTTGGAGGATTGGAATGAAAGTTGACAAAATGAAATGAGTCAGAAAGGCCCAGCATGAATGCACAAGATTGTCACAAACTCCTTACAAAAGCCAAAGTCCCTGGAGACTCTCCATAAGCAAGTAAATTGTTTGAGGAAAGATAGAAGAAAGAAAAACATCAATAATGACACTATCAAAACCCCAACAGGCCTCGTGATTTTACAGCTAACACTAAATGTTTATGCGAGGCTGGAGAGGCAGCTTAGCATCTAAGCTGTTCTTTGATGTTCTTGCAAAGACATGAGTTTGATTCCCAGCACCTAGAATGAGCAGCTCACAGTTATCTGTAATTCCAGCTCCAGAGATTTGACGCCTTCTCTGGCCACTATGGTACCTGCACTCATGTTCATATGCCCCTACACAGATATACAAGTAAAACTAATACAAATATGTTTAATAACAACTAGACGGAATACAAAAGAAGGAGGTTGGCAATAAGAAATGTGTTTATATTAAAACTTTTCCTTAGGGCTCCAGTTGGATATGTAGCAGAGGATGGCCTTATCCGGCATCACTGGGAGAGGAGCCCCTTGATCCTGTGGAGGCTTGATGATCAAGGGTAGGGGAATGCCAGGGCACTGAGGCAAGAGTGGGTGGGTGGGGGAGGGAGAGCACCCTCATAGAGGCAGGGGGAGGGGATATGGGTTTGTGGAGGGGAAACTGGGAGGGGGGATAACATTTGAAATGTCAATAAATAAAATAACCAATAAAAGTGAAAAAAAAGACTATGTACAACAGGACATATTTAATAGTTTCTGTGGTGATTTCAATAAGGACCCCCATAGGCTCAAATATTTGAATACTTAGTTACCAGGGAGTTGTACTATTTGAAAGGAATAGAATTAAGATATGGCCTTATTGGAGGGAGTGTGTCACAGAGGGTGGGCCTTGAGGTTTCAAAACTTCATGCCAAGCCCAGAGTCAGTCCATCTGTCTGTCTGTCTGTCTGTCTGTCTGTCTGTCTGTCTGTCTGTCTCTATGTCTCTCTGTCTCTCTCTGTCAATGAATCAGGATGTAGAACTCTCACCTCCGACTCCAGCACCATGTCTACCTGTATGCTGCCATGCTCCCACCATGATGATAATGGACTAAACCTCTGAAACTGTAAGCAGGCCCCAATTAAATTCTCTGTTTTATAAGAGTTGCCATGTTCCTGGTGTCTCTTCAAAGCAATAGAACAGTGCCAAAGACAGTTTCTTTTTGTTGAAACTAATAATGAAGAAAATTCAGTCAACCAAAAATTTAGGCAAAGATTGAAGGAATTATACCTTTAATAATTCTGTTAAAACTAGAAGAAACATGAGTAAGAAAAATAGACACAGCATATGATGGTTAACTCAGTTGTCAAACTCAAGAGACATTGGGAGGGGAAGCTCTGGGCACACCTATAGGAGATTATCTTGATTCAGTTAGTCGAGGTAAGAAGACATCCTCACTGTGGGTGGCACCATTCCCTAGGCTGAGCTCCTGGACTCCATGTGCAAAGGGGAAAGGGCTGAGCACAGCGTTCATTGATCTCAGCTTCTGATTGTGGATTTCAATTGTGGCTCCTGTTGCTTTGACTTCCCTGTAACGGCGGGCTATAACCTTGAACTGTGAGCTGAAGTAAACTTTCTCTCTTGAGTCCTTTTTCTATCAAAATGTTCTATCACAATAACAAGAAAAGAAACTAAAACACAATGTAATTAAAAACCCAGGCAGAAGGAAACCACTTGGAAGGAGATCTTGCTTGCGTCCTGTCATTAAGAGCATGAAGGGAAAGCTGATGAGCTATGTAAGAATACACAAACACTCTTAACCATAGCGTGGCAAACACCAGGAAAATAAGACAGACTGAAACCACTACACCGCAGGGGAGAGGAAGGGGAATAAGCAATGTCCTAGTTGTTTACAAGTTGAGATAATCACTAAGTAGAAGGCCAAGACTAATGTACAACTAGATAACCTAGAGGGCTCAGTCAGGAAAAGACTTGTCTCACAAGCGTGAGGACCTGAGTTTGGATCCTCAGAGCCCATACAGAAGCCGGCACAGGGGCGTGGACCTGTGGTTCCGTTAGCGGTGAGAAAGAGAGTAGACAGAGTAATGTCATGCTCTGGAAGCATGCTGGCCAGCTTGTCCAGCTGACTGTACAACTCCAGGCCTAAACTGATTCATACTTGTAAACACACACACACATTCATACATACACACACTCACACACACACACATGCACACACTCACTCGCACACACACATACATACACACACTCACTCACACACACATACATACACACACACTCACACACACATGCACACACTCACTCACACACACACATACATACACACGCACATACATACATATACACACTCACACACACACACATACACTCAGTCAATATCTCTATCTCTATCATCTCTAACTATATGTATATCTATTTAAATGGCACACACACACACACAGAAGAGAAAAAATAGAGAAAAAAATTCTGGCTTTTTGCATGAGCAGAATACATAACAAAGGAAATGAAGCGAAGAAAACAGGCCAACAGTTTAGTTTTAAAACTTTAGGAAAATACACAGCGTATGGGATAATCATAAAAATTCCTTGGGGTATCTAACTGGGACCAAATCACCTGAAAGTGAAGGTGAATCTCAAATGGAGTATTTAGCATTGGGGGGCATAGGAAATTAAGTGATTCCGAATAAAAGTATCAGGCAACTGTAAACAAAAGCATAGCAGAAGCCTTTATTGTATTACACATGCTATTAGCTGTGTAGCTAATAGCATCTACTCTAACTTTATATAACATGGTCTAAGATAGTCAGGCATTTCTATAAGTACTTTACAGATACCAGCCTCTATCCACTTACTCCAATTCAGCGACATAGTTGCTAGCATTATGTCATTTTCTTCCCTAGATTAATAAAATGTGGCAAAAAAACCCACATGGGCAGTAATAGTAATATGAGAATTAAACACAGTCCATTTACAGAATGTGATTAATGACTACATTTCTCGCATATCAAGGCGAAAAGCATGAAATGAGAGAAAATGAATGTTAATGTTGCAGTTCATGACTCAGAATGTAACACTCATGGACTGTGTATCCATCAAGAAGGTAGTGTTACATCTGACAGAGCAGGAACTAAAAAGAATATTTAAAGAGAAAAACAAGTAGAACAGTGGAAATGTCTTTCATTTTAACAAGTATAAACGCATGTTTCACCTACTTAAAATGAACAACCCAGTGCCTTTATTATGCTCCTGGAGCTGTACAGCAGCAGATATGATGAAGTTTAGAACATTTTTCCTTATGTCCCCCATGTCACCCCCTAAATGCTTCCATGGATCTGTGCCCAGTCCTAATGAGCAACCACTAATCTAAATTTTGCCACTGTACATCTGACTATCCCGGGCATCTAACGTAAATGTTATTTTTAGGTTTTACGTGTATGAGTATTTGCCTGTATGTATATATGTGCCGCACATGTGTGAAGGCTCTGGGCAAGCCAGAAGAGGATGTCCTAGAACCAGTGCTGTAGTGTGGGTGCTAGGAACGGAACCTAGGTCCCTACAAGGCCAGCAAATGTGCTTCCACCCAGACACCTTCCAAGCCTTATAGATGTAGTCATTTCACTATGTAGTAAACTTGACTGAATTTTATCTTTCCAGTAAACAATGACTCATTTGTACTGACTTCTGAGTGCTACATCACTGTGGGGATTCATTCATCCATTGATCATCTGATGTGCCTTCCTGTTTGGGCTCTTACGTACAATTCTAAGATAAGTGTGCATGCAGAAGACTCTATATGAGCATGCAATTTCTCTTGGGTGGATTTAAACAGCCACTGGGTAACTTTATGCTTAATAATTGATTAACTGCCAGAGTGTTTCCCAAGTGGCCACAGCAATTTGCCTTCCACACGCAAGATACAAGATTTTCCCACACTGTAGCCAGCGTGTGTTGTTATTCGTCTTTTTAATGTGGCCATCACAATAGTTGTCCAGTGGCATCTTACTGTGCTTGGGGTTTTTATTTCCTGAGTGACAGATGACAGCAAGCACCTTCCCAAGGATTTCTTGGCTATTTACACATTTTCTTTAGAGGAGGTCTTTTGCCTGAATTTAAATTGTGTTGCTTGTCTTATTATTGGAATAGCTTTTCATACATTCTAGACAGATATGATCCTTATTGGCTGCATTCTTAGCTAACACGGTCCTTCAGTCTTTGAGCTGTCATTTTGCTTGTGTCCCTACAGAGTTCGACTATAGGTTTAAATTGTAATGACTTTTTGTTTATCCATATTTTAAAAAAATATATGCATTTCTCAAATCATATGTAAGAATCTGTTGGTCAATCAAAGTCATGATTATACCTTTATTTTGAGGAATCTTAGTTTTAACTCTTACACCTAATAATTGATCCATTTTCAGTTGATATTTGTGCAGCGTGTAGGGTAGGGCTTCCTTCTGCTTATGTAGATATCCACATCCCCCACATCACTTGCTGAAAAAAACTATCCTTTTTTTCCACTTAAAGGAGACTCTAATTTCTTCTTTCTGTTCATGACACACTGGAGGGAAAAGCTAGGCAAGGGGTAAAGTGCCACATGCCGTAACTGTGGTCAGGTTGATGGGCGACTCTGCTCTCTGAAATGAAGAGTGCATCCTTTGTTATAACCATCACAAAAATTAATGACATGCAAGGCCCCAATAAATTTAAGAAGGACAAATTCTATTTATAAATAAAAGAGTTAAGTTGATAAAATTGAGAAAAGAAAGTCAACAACATTCAAGTTTTCAAAAATTTTTCTCTCATAACAGAGAGGTTACAAATTGCTGAAAAACCCAGCTATCCACTAAAATCAGCAAAATGTATAAAAATATCACATGTTAAAATCCACTAAACATCCTGGACAACTTTACATAGAAATTCATACAAGCATTTGTGTTAATATATATTTTATCTTATTGTTGATTTTTCCTTTAATGAATTATGAAGCAGAACAAAATTAAATGCATTAAGTGATTAGGAGATTGGAAGGAAAAGTAAAAGAGGAAGTTACATGACTACATAAATAAGAAATGGATGTACCAGAAGCTGGTCCCTCATGGTGTGGGTCACAGACACTTGGTGACTTTGCATGTTTGTCCCGGACATTAGAGCTTGGCCTCTATGAACTGGATCTGGAGTTTAATTCTAGGTGATGTGTAGAGAAAACTAAGTTTCAGGAGAACTGACTTAGAGATCAGGAAACTTGGGAGTGTTTTAAAGAAAGTCTTAGCTATTCAATTTAGGTTTTAAAAACCAAATCCCGAGGCTGCTTACTTCTTTAACTGAGGGAGAGAAAGAGCAGAAAACTCAGCTTCATGAGGAGTCAGAGGAAGGAAACAAGGGGGGGGGGATTAAGTGGACACTTGGGGCCACTTTGTTTACTTAATACATGAACACAAACAGAGATAAAAAGAACAATATCCTAGGACAGTGTAGCTTATCAAATACAATTCAGATATGGAAGAAACCTAATGGACTAAGTTTCATAGAAAAAAAAAAGAAACTAAAGAAAACTGGTAAAGAACCATCTGTTCAAGAAAAAGACAAGCACAGGACACAGGCACCAGCCTCTGAGGAATCTTCCGACTCAGGAAGACGAATGTCTTTGGTTATTTTCCTATGTGGAAACTTGAAAGTACACATTCACATGTGTGTGCACAAAACACATGCATTCATGTGAGCAGGTCTTAGTTAGGGTTTCCATTGCTGTGAAGAGACACCACAGCAATGGCAACACTCACAAAGGACATTTAATTGGGACTGGCTTATAGTTCAGAGGTTTAGTTCATTATTATCATGATGGGAAGCATGGCAGCATGCAGACAGATATGAAAGAGCTGAGAACTCTACACTTTGATCTACAGGCAGCAGGAAGAGACAGTGAGCCATTAGGCCTTGCTTGAGCTTCTGAAACCTCAAAGCCCCCACCCAATGATATCTTTCCACCAACAAGGCCACACCCACTCCAAAAGGCCACACCCACTCCAACAAGGCCACACCCACTCCAACAAGGCCA
>NW_021620812.1:2817928-2831755 GCF_004785775.1 Grammomys surdaster
GGCCACACCCACTCCAACAAGGCCACACCCACTCCAACAAGGCCACATTTTCAATAACACCACTTCCTATGAGACTATAGGAGCCATTTTTGTTTTTCAAACCACCACACACAGGGAAGTGAAGCAAGGTTGGCATCTTAAACCTAGAAGGACGGATGACTGTGGTTATATCTAGGGCTTTATGTTTACCTGCACACAAGAAAAAATTAAATAGAGTTAAAGACACAAATATAAGAATAAAGTCACAATGGCAGGATTTGCTTACAACTTCGAGGTAGAAGATGACTTTCTGAACGACACAAAAATCCAGAAACCACAGAGCAAAATATATAGTTAGTTTCATGTGCCAAGTCAGATGGGTCATAGAGTTTATATATTTGATCAAATATTGTTTGGGAGAGCATTTGTGTCTGAGCAGAATGGTTTCTCCTCCCTAAGGCAGTCGGGCACATTAGCTGAAGTCCACCTTGCCTCTGAGCAAGAGTGAAGTCTTCCAGCTCCAGCACTGGCTCCCTGTGGGTGTTTAACAAGACAGCCTGCAGCCTGAGGCTTGGCTGGCTCCCTGGCTATGTGAGCTAATCCTTTTTAAGTAAATATACATGCACGTTGTATTGTTTGTTCCCCTACAAAAGCTCAATGAATACCAAGAACCTTGCAAAAAAAAAAAAAAGAATTCTGTGTACATAAAGAAAATTGGTTTTTATGCCAATCAAAATCAGAAACAGACAAATATAGCAAAGCTAGTCTACTGGAAAAGTAAAAATTGCTTCTCTTCAACTGGAAAACAAACAAATAAACAAACAAAAGCCTGGTCCTTTTGGATTGAGTCCATGGCAGGCAGGTCCTAAGAGTGAAGGGAAGATGGGAGCCTGAGAAACTGGATCCACAGCCTTACAGGACTGGTGCACTCAGCGGGGACCCACAGCCTTACAGAACTGGTGCACTCAGCGGGGACCCACAGCCTTACAGGACTGGTACACTCAGCGTCACAACTCTGAAGTTTCAGTAGAGACACTCACAGTAGGGCCTCAGATGGCTCCAACACTTCAGAAAAATGCTCATTAACACTCATGGAAAAACATAAAAAGTAAAGTCTTAGAGCGCTGTTGTTCTTGGTTCCAGAGTGACAGAATTCTAAAACCAATAGCTGCTATTGGTGAGAGCAGGTGTGTGAAATATTGATAGGAACATGGACCAGGGCAATGCGTACGGCAGATAACGGGATGACAACTGCACCCGGCTCGGCTCGTGTCATCAGCATCGCACTTCCCTGGAAGGTGTAGATAACACATGGTCATATGCTAAGTGACATATGCACTGTGATTTCAGGCTTATACGAAGAAGTAATTAGAAACATACCAAATTTCATGAATAAGGAACTGGATGTACGAAGTATGGCAAATATATCTGAGAGAAACTTACATATATTTAAAAAGAAATGAGGGGTTTTATGTAGAGAGCTGGAAAGCAAAGATTCAGGATCTGGGACAGTGAGTCCGAGTCACTTGTGAAACATCTGTCACTCTTATAGAGCTAGAAGAGTAGTAAACATTCTTTATCTATTATTACTATTTATTTCTTAATATATATATTATTTCTTTAAGCCCCTTTGATGGTGTGATTATTTACAGAAACACCAATAGAAATGGATGTAAGCCACTGATCTAAGTCACCAGCATTACTTATGTCTGATGCCAAGACCTGTCCCAGCAGCCTGCACGTCCCTGCTCCTAGACATCCCACCACGCCTTCCAGAAGTGTTCCCACCCTTCCACCTGAGCATGGAGTGTGTTCCAAGAGCTCTGCTTTGAGAACCAGTCCCATCCCCATCTCTGAATGACGTGTAACAGAAGCAACTCCTTCAAAGTTCGTGCTCAGGCATGCTCTTCAGGCTCTTGGTAGGAATCGTAAATCTCTGTTCACTTTTGGAGTCAATAGAATCCGTTAATACAGTGGTTCTCAAAGTGTGGGTTGCAACCCCCTTGGGGTTCGAATGACCCTTTTACAGGGGTCACGTATCATATATTCTGCATACCAGATATTTCTATTATGATTCATAACGGCAGCAAAATTATAGTTGCGAAGTAGTAACAGGAGTAATTTAGTGGTTGGGGGGTCACCACGCCATGAGGAACTGTATTAAGGGTCCCAGTATAAGGAAGGTTGAGAACCACCGTGCTAATGACCGGGGAGAACAGCCATGTTTGTTTCTTTCTAATGATGAAGAAAGAGGTCAATTAAAATGCAGTGTGGTACATAATACTTTTCAGGAGATGTGTCGTGCCAGCATGTGATGCCAGCATGGACAGGAGAGGTGGGAGGATCAAGTTAAGATGGGGGTTGGAGTTGATAGTTTACTGGCCGGAACACATAGACGTTAAAAACATAAAAGAGTTTGAAGACAGACTGAACTATGAAGAAAAACTGCTTAAAGAATAGTGTAGTGTTTTGGCTTAAAAGCTTCATGTTAATGCTATCTTTTCATTATGCTCTTTAACATTGCTTTTTAAATATGTGCTTGTGTGCATTCGCACCCCCCTGCGCGCGCATGTGCATGCGCATGCGCAGAGACAATAATGAGTGTGCCTTCACTGACAGACTCTTCACTAACAGACTCAACTAAACTTTCTCTTTAAATAGCAACTTTAATACCCTATACCCTTTTATGCCTTCAGGACTTTTAGTTGCTGTTGAAAATAAAAATGCTTCATAGATTTGCTTTTACCGCGGTTTCCCCTTCAGCATCTGCGTTATGTAAACAAGCATTTGTTAAACTGAAGGAGGTGGCGGTACCGCATGCAGCCTCTGAGCTTTGAATATGTCATTACCTTTCTTCAAATCTTCTTGATGGTCACAATAAATGTGTGACCGTCCTGGGAACTGCCTGGCATTGGGTTTTGAGAGCACGGCTTCCTTCCCCAGGCTCTTCCCTTTCAGCTCCAGCTGCAGGGCTGTGACCAGGAGTGAGCACTGTTTTCAGACAGACAGCCGGGAGCTCTGAATTTTTTATCATGTTTTCCTAAACCTTCCTCAGCATTCCGCCTTAGATATTCTACCTGTCTCTCAGCCTGTGTATTTATTTAGCTGCTCCAGCATGTTTGTCAGAGCCTACCAAACAGTTGACTTTAAAAGAGCAGCCAGCCATTGCTCCGCCTTGGTGGCTGGTTGAAGTTTGCTTGATTTTAGACCTTCATGTGCCGGATATCTGTTGTTTTGGGTGAATCATTTCATTCAGGCAACAACAAATCTTTACTCAGCGTCTCCTGGAGGTCAGTTTTTGTTCTAGGCACCTGGAGAGATCTTGTTCCTACATTCACGGAGGCTACAAACTGGTGGAGTGACTTGTAGTTATTTCCTCTACAATGACGCACTCCTTCCTGGAGAAGAGGGAGGGTAAGGTGCACTAGCACACAGCATGGTAAGAAAAACAGTTTTCTAAGCGCATAATAAAGTATTAGTCTCTAAGAAAAATTAAGCAGGACTGGGCATGTGCACATGAATGTGTGTGTGTGTGTCTGTGTGTCTGTGTTTGTGTGTCTGTGTGTGCGTATGTGTATGTGTGTGTACAGTACACATTTGTGCACAAGTGTGGAGGTAGGAGGTTGAATTGACTCTTCCCTCAGTTGCTCTTCACCTCATTTTTTGAGACAGAGTCTCTCACTGAACCTGGAGTTCACCTATTCCACCAGACTAGTTGGCTAGCCAGCTCCAGGCATCCTCCTGTCTCTGCCTCGTGGGGGCTCAGATCACAGGTATATGGCTCTGCACTTGGCTCTTTACATGAGTACTGGGAAGCCCAACTCGGATGCTCATGCTTGTATGACCGACTGAAGCATCTCCCCAAGATTATAAACTGCTTTCAGCATAACACTCCTCATAATCTCAGCATGGGCTCTCAAAAGAATGGAACTGTCTTTAGAAGGTCTGTGGCACGACTCTGTTGGAAGCCCTGGAGACCAGTGTATAGCTGCTACTCAGGAAAAGTAGAAAATGTGAAAAAGAATCTCAGGGCATAGGCAAGTAATGGAGACAGAGCTTCCCCAAGGAATCTGAGCAGCATGCAGATGGAAGTGTACTAAAATATCTTAGTGGAAGGAAGATCCTTGAGTGCCAAGAGGCCGGCTGTCCCCTCTTCTGGACATATGTAGTGGCACTTTCCTCTTCCCTAGTCCACAATGGCTTTCAAAAACCATCAGCCTCATTTGGACTACGTTTGGACAAAGCCCTAGCTTGCCCCCTCATTTTACTAAGGATTTGTCTTTTTTTTTTTTTTGAGTAAACTAGGCCATGATTCCTTATGTTCTCCTGTGCTTATAGGCAAGAACAGAAGGTACAGATAAACAAGCCAAAACCAAGGAATAACTGCAGGAGAATTAAAAGAGTTAAAAATAAAAATCAAGCCAGGAAGAAAAAAAAGAGAAAAGATAAAGCAATATCATGCTACCACTGATAATGAGAAACACACAATTATATTTATATTAAAGCATCAAAAAGTTCCAAAACACATCTGGGCTCAAAGTTTCTATTCATTGACTAAGTATGGATATTTTCTCATGTGTGCCCTACAAATCCTACAAGGGTGAACAAGGGTAGCAAGAAGACTGCCATGATCCCTGTCGTCCCAGTTGCTGGGAGACTGAACAAGTTACTATCTCATTTTTCCCACTTGTAGGGAAATGGTTTGGAACCTACGGGGCCAGCATGGCAGCCCTTGCTGGAGATAAGAGTTAGTTGGAGAGTGCTCAGGGAGGAGAGAGCAGGAGGCCCCCTTGAGATGACAGAAGACTGAGACAGACCTGCAGACTGATGGATAACTAAACTGCTCATGAGTGACAAGCGGGGCTGCAGAGTACAGTGATGAGACTGGGAGAGGCAACTATTTAGGGAAAAGAGAAACTCTTGGTGGGATTCAGAGGATGGAAGCCATATTTGAAACCACAGGTCTATCAGAAAAGAAAAAGAAGGCAAGCAACCAACCACCACGCCAACATACACCAGAGCTCAGTGCTGGAGTGTCCCATGACATGTGTAAGGCCCTGGTTCAATCCCTGGTGCTACCTCTAAGACTGTGCCATCCATTTTAAATAAAAGTTTTTATTTTTATATTATGAGCAGATGTTTTGCTTGAATTTATATATCTGACAACTAGCACCTACAAAGACTGAAGAGGGTGTTAGACCCCCTGGAACTGGAGTTACAGATGCTTGTGAGCCACCATATAGGGTTGGGAATTGAACCCTGGTCCACTGGGAGAGCTCTTAACAGCTGATCCATCTCTCCAAACCCAGTGCCACCCCTTTTAAAGAAAGTGAGCTTTGCTCTGACAGTAGAAGACAATGCTTTGAACTAGAAAACCAAGCGGCCCTCTACTTGTACCGTATCTGTTTCTGCTGGCTTGGGAAAACACAAGACAGAAGGTAAAGAGCACATGACACCTCCACGAAGCCAGGATAAGACAGCAGAGCCAGAGAGCAAACCGTTTCAGGGGATGCACGTTCTTCTTCCTAACAGCTACACAGAAGATTATATCATAATCCCTAAACACAGTCAAGTGTCTATACCAAAGCAATCAGAAATATTTTAGACTGCTTCTAACCAGAAGCTCAACAGTTCAGAACAGAATAAAGGCAAGGGTAGATGGGATGCTGATATCTGAATCTAAAGAACCAGGAAACAATGTACATTGTGATGGAGAGACACACCCATCAGTATTTGCACCAAGCAAATATACATATAGACATATATATAGCACCAGAAACAGAAAGTCAAAGAGGCGTTAGGAGCCTCGTGGGGAAGAGGCGGGGCACACAGTGGTCCTCCGAAACAGCTGATCCTGAATGTAATGATGAAATAAAAATCAGACAACTTGAGAAATCAACAACTAGCTTGGGCTTTTAAAACTAGCTCTAAAATTGGAAAACAGAGAGGGAGAGTTATTTTTTCAGCTAAATGATAGAGGAAGGAAATGTAGGAAATAGCTACAGTATCTGATCCTTCATATAATCTTCATTTTCTGGTGTGTGTGTGTGTGTGGGGGGGGAATGCCATGCCATCTAAGATGTATTCAAATGGAAAAATTCTTTTTTAAAAGATTTATTTATTTTATTTTTGTGAGTACACTGTCTCTGTCTTCAGACACACCAGAAGAGGTCATCAGATCCCACTGCAGATGGTTGTGAGCCACCCTGTGGTTGCTGGGAATTGAACTCAGGACCTCTGGAAGAGCAGCCAGTAGTCTTAACCTCTGAGTCATCTCTCTGGCCCTCAAATGGAGAAATCTGAATATTCTGTATTAGATGACAATATGGTGTTACATTTAGTGTTTTGTTGTAGTGAACCGGGTATATAGAAAAGCATCTTTCCCCTTGATAGATACAGTGAATGGAATTGCTCAGGGGTGAGATTTTAGGTCTATTACCTTCAGATGTAGCAATCAAAGCTATGGATGGGTGGATAGATAGATGGGCGGATGGATGGGTGGACAGGTAGATAGATGGATGGTTAGGTGAATGTATTAACCAAATATGTCAAAATGTCAACAACTATCTAGGACTACAGGTGTTGAACGGTGTGCTTCACGAAAATGTCATGCTCATCCAGAACTGCAGAATGTGACCTTATTTTTAAATAAGGTTTTATGCAGATGAATCTAAATTAAAATAAGACTGTGTGGGGTTAGAATGGGCCTTAAGTCAGGGCTGGTTGACTTTCTTAGAACAAGAGGAGACAGAAAGATGCACAGGAGAGAGCACACACGATGTAGAGGCTGCAGTGGCTGCAGAGGCTGCAGACACAAGCCTAGGAGCAGTCCCCAGCCACCACCTGAACTTAGGAACAGAAAAAGAAGGATTCTTAGAGTTTCCAGAAGGTAGTTCCACGCCATACCTCAGTTTGAGAACTCTAGGGTCAGGAATTGGGGGGGGGCTGATTCGTTTTCTGTCACCTGATGTTGGGCAGTTGCTATAGAAGGCGTCAGAAACTGATAAGTGGTTGAAGATAAAAAGCTCTCAGTGAAAAAGATTTCAGTTGTGTAGGTTTGAGTTATCTCAGAACCACAAACTGGCAAAGATGCATATGGCTGTAAAATGTTGAGAAAACTCACTAAATCAAGAGATGTTCTCTTCTGCGTCTGAAGGACATCCACCCTCAACAGTGACTTCAGAAGACTTTCTCGGCACCAAGAGAGAAGCTCCTCAGTCACATCCCTCCCGTCTCCCCGAGATGACGTACGTTCCCAGAGATGCATCTGATTATTGTGTGATTCCTCCAGTGAATTTTGGAGACAGCTGGTAAGACACGGAACGCATTTGGTCTTCAGTAGAATCGAGTGCATTGAAAGTTCTGGAAGGATAAATGGATCTCCCATTCACAGGTGGGCTGAGCAGTATCACAGCAGATGAAATATGATCAGAGTAATTACTGGGCTCAGCTTGAGACAAAGGGAAGAAGAAGGTATTGGCTTACATATCAGTGGCCACGAGAGGCAAAAGGTGCTGGGGCTCGTTACTCAGAAAGCTGTCTGTTAGACTGGACTCTTGAACCAATCTTACTGAGTCTGTATTCACGTCCTGTCTCTCACAGCCTTTGTGACTTTAAACAAAATGGCTAGACACAACACCCCATAGGGTGGTTTGAAGACGTGTGTTTGCCTTCTTAAGAAATGGCTAAGTTAATAGAGTCCTTTTTGCACAAGCAGGAGAAGCTGAGCGTGGCACTCCTGCACCCAAGCCAAAGCTAGAACTGTGGCAAGCGTCTGTGGCCCCAGCATGGGGCAAGCTGAGACAAGAGGGATCCTGAAGTGCAGGGGCCAGTCAGACCAGCCCAATCAAAAAGCCTCAGGCTCAGTGAGACACTGTCTCAAATATGAGAAGTGATAGAGGAAGACTTCCCGGGTTGACCTGTGTCCTCCACACAAACATACAGGCTCGCTGCACACATGGACACGAATGCACACATACACACATGTACACATGAGGTATGTTTAACGTGCATCACACGAGTATGCGGTTTGAGTCATTCTGATGTAAATGCAAAGTAAGGGAGTGAAGCCAAAGGAGTCCAATGGGTCTAGATGTTTATTTAATGCTGATTTATGGAGTTCATTACACAAAACATTGATTAGCAATAACTTTTTTTTCTAAACAAAACTTGATAAACAACATCAGCTGAAAATCAAATGCAGACCCTTTAACACTGACGTAGTCCTAAGAACCAGGACTTTAGCCCTCTAAGTACTACATGAGGATTTTATCCAGTTAAAACCAGTGAGACGGATAGGAACCCTAGTTTAAAACTGCACACAGTCTGCACAGCATCCGCCCAGTGACTACCTGTGACTACTGAATTTGCAGGGATCTTTATCAAAGCACCGCTGTCATCAACTTATAGATGATGGTGACAGATTCTTCGAGTAGGAGGTGGATTTTAAAACCCATTCAAATCAGCTTTGTGAGCAAAGTGGGCATGACAGTATACAATGTATGTGACAGGTGTCAGGTCCCCGAGGGAGCTGCCAAGTGACTGTGTGCCATGTGGATCTCACTCTCGTCCGTATCTACAGAAATAGCTATCACTTACTCTTGCTAGGAACAGCGCGGAATTTATTTTCATTGCCTTTGTCTCTTTTGATCACAGTGCCTGGCCTTCCCCCTTTCTCTCTGTTGTCACAGCAGCAATGTCTTCCCAGCATCCTCCTCGGCACAGGAACCGGCAGTCTTTGGGGATGTACTCTACAACAACTGTGCTTACTGAATCCTCTCTAACCACTTACTGTGGAGCCTAGAACACACGGAGGTTAAGTTAGGGCAAGTGAGGCATTTCCTCAGAGCTAATAAGTGATGGAGGCAAGACCCAGACTCTGTTCTACTGGACCACAGAGGACATGATGATTCTGCCAGTGTCCCTGGCTAACCACCTAATTTGATAGGCATTTATTAATGAATCAATCTCAAATTAATAATACCAATCACATTCACCTCCTGTTCAGCCTTCATCCTAAGAGGAGTGAGGTGTGAGCCTCAGACCTGAGTTCCAGTTTTCTCTAAGACTATAAAAAAGCCACTCCTGGGCCTTGTTGTGTTTAATTATGTAATGGTTGTGTTGTTTGTCTCAAAAATTTTAAGCACCACTTACAATCAGTACTTTGAACACCCTCTCTCTCCTCACCCACAACATATATACAGTACTTGGGAGCCAGCCTGGACTACTTGAATTATTGTTAAAGTTTAAAGAATGTTGAGTCAGTTGTTTAAATGAAAGTGGCAGTTGCAAAGAAATAAAAAATATTAGAAGTAAAGTAAGTTGCAATGGAGAAAAGATAATTTGTAACTATTTTAGAAAGGTTTAACATCCACTCCTACTCCCAAAACCATAATTTGAAACTCCTCATGTTAAGAGTCGGGGGAAGGTAGTGGTGAAGGCACATGACCAAAAGACACAACGTCTGAAAGTAAATGTTTGAACATCTTAAAGAGTAGATTTGAAAATGTCACTTATAAACACAGGAAAAAACATTTTCATTTGATAAAAAGTTAACTAAAAATGGATCATGGATATAAACAGAAATATAAAACTTGCCCTGGAAACCATGTAATGAGGGAAGGTGCTGTGAGACATGACACTAAGTATAAAAGGAAAAAACAAAAACAAAAACCAGTGAGTCCTATTTACCAAAATCAAGAACTCCTGTGGAGTGGATGCAAGACCCTTCATAGAGAAACTCAATATTGGTACAGACTGGGATAGAAAACTTATAAATAGTGTATCTGAAATTTTTTTATGTAGAAAATATAAAGGGAATCTTGAAAGCCAATAGTAAAAACAACTATCCACTTAGAGAACTAGCAGAAGACAGGGCAAGAGTCTTTGTGATGGAGGCACATGAGTGACAAATTAGGGTAAGGAAGATACCCAACCTTATTAGCCAATAGAGATACAGGTTAAAACCTCAAGAAGATGCTCATGCCAATCACAGAAAAACAGAAATAAAAATGTAGGAGCAATAGTCGGCTCGGCAGGGGTGTAAGAGGATTGGCCTTGATGCTCACGGGGAAAGATGGGGGAGGTGTCTCACACGGACCACACGACCCCACCAGCTACTCTTGGGCACTTATCCCAGAAAAATGAAAAATTGCATCTATATAAAACTTGCATGCTGATTTTATGGTGGCCGTGATCATAATCGTAAAATGTGGAAGTAACTCAGCTACCCATTGTCAGGAGAAGGGAAGGCGAAGTTTGAGACAGTGATGTGACTCCACATGTCCACGAGCAGTGACATGGGCGAAAACGTACATGCAATGCCACACGTCTGTGAGCAGTGACTCCACACGTCCACGTGCAGTGACGTGGGTGAAACCGTACATGCAGCACCACGCGTCTGTGAGCAGACACGTGGATGAAGCCTTAGGGAGCTGTGTTGAGTGGATGCAATGGCTGAATTCAACCTGACTGGATTGGGAAGCAGACAGAGATTGGTAAAACTCCTCACCAGGTAACTCTGTGTTTGCAGGGAGGATCGATGAAAGTTAAAGATCTGTCCTATGTGTGTGTGTGGGGGGGCACAGGGTGGTGGCAGCATCCCAAAGGAATAGAGACAGAACAAAGCCACTGGAGTGTAGCGGCATATTCCCCGCAAGTTGGGAGGAGCTAGGGTGGGAGGAGTAAGGAGAGGAAGAAGAGGAGTAAGGAGAGGAAGAGGATAAGGAAGAGGAGGAGCTAGTGGAGAGAAGGAGGATGAGAGAGAAGGGAACATGGCTGCAGACGTGAATAGCCATGCCCACACATTCCTGCTGCTGCAGTGTTCAATGGCATCACAGGCCCAGAGTCAGTCCAGCCTGTTACGCTGCCAGGCAAAAGAAACTCTTCCTTTAAGTTACTGATTTCTAGCATTCTACAACAGTGACAAGAAAGTGACTAAAACAGGTAGGGGGCAAATCTCAAAAGTTTGCATGATGCTTGGTTCTGTTTGTTAGAGTTTCACTTTCATGCTATGACCAAAAGCAACTTAGGGGAAGGTTTATCTGGCTTATATGTGCAGGTCAGTCCCGCCCTCATGGAGGGAGGTCATGGAGGAGCCTGCTTTGCTCTCTGCTTGTGTGTAGGCTCGCACTTAACTAGCTTTCTAAAACAACCCAGGGCCACAAGATCGGAATGGTACCACCCACAGTAGGCTACACTGTCCTACTTTAATGAATAATGAGGACCAGTCTGATCAAGGCAATCGATGTCTCGCCGAAATGGCCTCTCAGATGCATCTAGGCTGTGTGAGTAGAAAACTCAGGCTAATCAGGACAATGGTTCGTAACAGCTTGGAAATAAGAGAATCACAGAGATAGTGATTATTATAGGATGGTAAGCTCATGGTGACATAAAGGAAAACTGTGAAGGATCCTCTTTGTGGTGATGGAGGACCTCTGTATCCTTATAGCCACAGAACCACACACCACCGCCGCCGCCGCCACCACCACCGCTGTCACGCTACCAGCACCTACACCATCATCAGCACCATCAATGCTATCACAATCACCACCATCACCACCATCCAGGCTATCACCATCATCTCCACCATCCAGGATATCACCATCATCACCATCACCAATGCTATCACCATCACCATCATCAATGCTATCACCACCATCCCCATCCCCAGCACTTCCAGCACCATCCCAACCACCACTGCAGAAACAAACGCATATAGCATAGTAACGACTAATTAAAATTCTACAGCTTTATAGAGGTAGAACAGGCTCAGTTTCCATGCTGTTAGATAACGATACTATGCAATCCTTAGCACTGGGGATATGGATGAAAGGGAGAGCAAACTCTGTATAATATTTTTTTCTCAATTTCTTATGTATCTGTAATTGCCACAAAATAGAAAGCCAAACAAAACAAATAAATACAGAAAACAAATACTTTAAAAACTCATCATTTCTAATGGATTGCTCTTTTACTGTTAAGTATGCCATGAAATTATTTACGTTGTCTGCATGGTGCGTGTATTAATTCGTCAGCTCAGACTGTTGTAACGAAACCACACAGTGTGCTTTAATCAGCAGCCATTTGTTTTTCTGCTGTACCGGGTCTGTCTGGGAAATCCAGGATCAAGAAGACAGTAGCTGCCATTTCTGATGACAACCCTCTTCCTGACTTACAGATAGTTATCTAGTCCTTGTACCTTAGCATATTAGAAAAGAGGACAGGAGGGACGGAGGGAGTGGGGGGAGACAGAGAGAGGGAGAGACAGAGAGAGGGATGAAGGGAGAGAGGGAGGGTGGAAAAACTCAGGTTTCTTACAAAGGTGCTAATCTTATCATGAGTGCCACCTTCATAATTTTGTTAATTACCCACCAATTCCATCGTGTTATCAGTCAGGGCTTCCCCACATGGGTGTAGAGGGTACACACACACACACACAGGACACGAGAGTGTCGAGATTTTGTAGGTCTGCTATTCATGATCCCTACATCTACACTTGGTAATATTTAGATTTCATGCTCTCTCACTGGTGACTGGAAACCAGACACACAGAATGTTTACAGAGAACAGGCGAGAGTTCCCAGTCACGACTGGCTGTATGTTAACTGCTGGTTGCAAAGAACCCGAAGGCTGTAGAGAAAGTGAAGTGGGTGCATGCTTCAGTTGCACAGGACTGGTGTGTTCTAGTGTTTTGCCAAGCAGACTGACCGCGGTTAGTACGAATGTGTCACACACTCAGGAATGCCCAGGAGAGAGAATGATAAACACTCAAGACTGTTTCCTGTTGATTTCCTTCCTTAGATAGTTACAGATGATGCTCACGTTGTTAAAATATCACACTGTACTCATAAATTTGTTAAATAGTCACTTTGACCAAAAACATAAAATCAAAAACTTAACAAGTGAATGTAAACTGATACACAAAATATAAAAATAGTAAAGTTTTAATTTTAAAGTATGTTGGCAGGCTTAACCTTGTGAAGACTACAAATTTATTTTGAAGAATATCTCAAACCACCAAGCAGAGTTCAAACTTTAGTATTTTGTCTAACTTTCTCCTTATTCTCTACGGTAAGAAGAGTACCAACCATATTCACACTAGAAACATATCTGCTCATTGGGTGAATCCATGATCTGGCTTCAGGCATTTAGCTCAGATTTAAAATAAGGAATAATTAAGGTGGAAGAGAAACTCAGGATGGACACACAGACACACACACACACACACACATACATACACATAGACACAGACACATATACACACAACAAATGGAAACGAAAAGCCACTTCTAGCACTGATAAGACTTTATCATGAAGAACATTGTACACTTTGCTGTTATTTATCAATTGTGGGCAGTCTTTAGTAAAATTTGAGGGAAACGTAGCCTTCTATAAATATACATTTCAAAGACAGCAATTATTGAAAGCCGCAGGGTCACACTGGCTTTCGGCTTGACCCTGCCACCTTCCTTCAGTATTGCACTCAGCAACCGTCATCGCTTTGCCATTAGCAGACACTGTGTGTGTGAGACAGGCAGCTTTGACCACGGTGTGTCACAGTTCCGTACTCCCCCATTCAGCAACCTGTCACCGCCCTGAGCCCACAGACTGCACAGGGAAGCATGCTGGCTTGTCCTGGCTCCTGAGGTGACCTGTGCTTCTAGGGAGTGTGCTGATGTCTCCTGGTCCTTTTTGCATGGCAGAGTTGAAGCAAGATGTTTCGTTTTGGAAAATGCTTCATGAGATGATGATATCTGTCTCTTTCTAACACTATATGTTTGTTTTCTCCATCCCCATGTCCAGCCTCCTCAGCCTCCTCAGCCTCCTCAGCCTCCTCAGCCTCCTCAG
>NW_021620812.1:2831765-2841250 GCF_004785775.1 Grammomys surdaster
CTCCTCAGCCTCCTCAGCCTCCTCAGCCTCCTCAGTCTCCTCAGCTTATGGAACCCGCCATGGGGTTTGAAATCTTTGGCCTCATTTTGACCTTTTCCTCCTAGATTTAATTAACCTCTAAGCCTAATGTTTTAAGACTCATCCCAGCTTTCCTCTCCTGTCTTGTTCCGTCGCCAGCTGCCCAGGGCAGCCTTATCTCCTAAAGTCAGTCCTGTGTGTCCGTCACCATATTATATCACACATGTTTGTGGCTTACGTCATACAACACTGTCATTTCTTTAGGGGGGGATTTAGCTCTAAATTTGATCAGAATCACTAATTTATTGCCTGTACACAGTAAAAACTTTAAAAGGTCTGGCCTAGTAGACTAGTCTAATAATCTGTCATCAAAGAATGTTAGGTATCTCTGGCATTCTCTGTTCTCTTGTTTCTGAGTCGTAAATAATACCAAAAAGTTATAGATGCAATTGATGAACCACTCTGTGTGAGGTCCTCTTAGCATTGCTGTACTGTATATACAATGACAGTCATCAGCCTTATCATGAGTATGTCACTATACAGACATTAGAGTTTTAGGTTCCTGTATGCCCACGAGTATCTGGCGTAGCCTGGAGGAGAAGCTGGCCTGGGAATCAGAAGGTGCAAGATCTCTCACCTCTACCCACACCCATGACCTTGACTCTGTGCACATGACCTTGGGTTGGTCAGACTTTCTAGTTCTGCAAGATGGGTATGGACTTGGGGACAGGGCAGAGCCTCTCTGCACCCTTAGAATCTATGATTGTAAAATGCTGTACTAAGTCAGGTCCCTCGGTCTGATCTGGGCTCTCAATGACAGGCACATAGACACAGGCTCAGTGTGGACTACTGGGCCATCTTGGAGGTGTATTGGTGAGTTCAGACATAGGGCCACTGCACTTTGGCGAATGCTGACTATAGAACGGTTATGGCCTTCAGTTTATGATCACAACAGCCATTTAGACATTAGGAGAGGAAAATGCAATGCCCGAGAGTTACAGAGGGGACACACCTGATGATTTTTCTCTTAGCTGATTCTGTGGGAAGGACGTCTCTCCAGCTGATCAACCTGGTGACATTTCTCCAGCTCATCCTCCCTGCAGACACCTCAGGTCACGACACTAGTGGCCTCAATTATAGAGGCAGGGACACAGATGCCCAGAATCACAGTGTTACAGTTGGAAGAACCCTTACCTAGTCTAAACATTTGATTTTACACATGAGGGAACTTCATCTCAGAGAGACCAAAGGACAGCTACAAGGTCACAGAGCTAGAAGCAGAATTTGGTCTGGACAGCGTTTGTTCTGGAATCTCAGCTGAAAACGTGTCACCCACTCCAGCACCATCCACAAAGGGTGTGTCACCCACCCCAGCACCATCCACAAGGGGCAAAGACAGAAGTGAGCCCCAAACAGGCAGCATATACAACATTATCCTTCTTCTGGACCCCAGTTCTCAAATAAGGTCTGATTGTTCAAGACTGTTGGGAAAGAGGTGAAGGGAGCATGGGAAAAGATGACACAATTTCTAACTCTTCACTCCTGTGTGAATAGCAAAGCTGCTGTCATTAAGGCGTGTGTTGGTGAATCCCAGATTCAGGAGTAGCTGGTACTTTGAGGTCCTTCTCTCTTGTGCTTAAGGACAAGCTCAGCACCACACCTCAGGACACAGGATGCAAAGACTGTGGTTGTGTTTCCTGACATGACTCTGAAGCCCCTCCCTGGATGCCAGCTCTGTGAGAGGACAGCCTGGGAACAAGTTGCCATGAAGTCTGGCACTTGGGAGGCTTTTGGGTAGCAGGCAGGTTGAATGACCCCGGAAGGCATCATGTCTGTCCGTGACTACATGTCACAGAACATGGAGTAGAACATGAACAGGCTCAACAGTTGGAGCCCTGTAAGACAAGACGAGCAGGCCTGTGGAGAATCTACTCTCTCACACTTGCACAGGAAAGGCAAGCAGGGTGAGAGATGTATTCTCGCTTTTATTCTTATTTCAGTAGAGTAAGCACGCATTTGTGATTCAGTAACTCTGTCTTTCACTGTGCTTTTCTTTCTCTGACTTTTTGCTCATAAGTGGAAGTACCAGGTGAAGTCCAACCTGTAATTTTGTTTGGGGCATTGTGGGTAAGCCAGTGTTTTTCTTCTGTCTCCTTTTCTCTGGAACTTTCTTTTCTCTGGAGAGACATGGCTGCTGCAGGGTCTGAGGCCCACAGTGTAGGCCTGAGGGAAGAACGCAGCTGGGTGCTGACAGAAATTGAGAGTAGGAGAGTCAGGAAGTCTCCCAGGTGCAGAGCCTGGTAACTGTCAAATCCGCTGTATCCCTCTGGAGTCTCCCTTGCTCGCTTGGGGTCAGGTGACTAAGCTGCTCCCAATCAGTAGACTGTGAAAGTGTCACAAGTCACTCATGAACCTGAGCTTGCTGACATGCCTGGTGCTAATGTCCAGCCTTTCCACAGCAACCTCACAGGCTACCGTATGGGAAAGGGTTGTCTGATGCATTCTGGTCTTAAAGTGTGAAGAGAGCTCTGCTCATTGGGCCTTATCTGTAACCAAATCATTATCTGCTCCACCCTGGCTTTTTATTCTAGTCTACAAAACCCACCTCATCTGAGGACAGCACAGAGGGCAGATTCTGACCCCTGTGTCCTCTTGGCTGTCTGGTTTGAGAACGTAAATTTCCTGGTTCTGGGCAGATGGTTGATGGAGAAGTGACTGTTTCCCCTCACACTTCGTTCTGCTTGGAGTTCCCTGAAGTCTTGAGCTTCTCTAATTTCTGTTCTCTTTAAGTGTATACCAGAAGTAGTTTTAAGGATAAAAATGAAACTTTGATGGCAGGTTTAAAAAATTGATGGTTTTGCACTGTAAATTGTCAATATTTTAAACTGTTTTGGTAACCCTGATCACATTCAAACCTGATAAACTCAGCATTTCAGTTACTTCAGAGAGATTAATTTTTGCTTATTTCCAGCTATAGTAGAAGTATTTTAAAAAGCTACAAGTCATTGCTGTCAGGACAGTATCTTTTACATTACTATTAATCTGGAGATATGAAATGCATTCATCCCAAACTTTGGGTAATTATAATGAAATTCAAAACAAAAAAAATCCCACAAATTCTGGGGCTAGAAAGTTGGCCATGTGGTTGAAAGCACTTGTTGCTCTTTCAGGGAACCTGCGTTCAGTTCCCAGCATTCATACAGTGGCTTACAGCCATTTATAACTCCAGTTCCAAGGGATCTGATGTCCTCTTCTGGCCTCTGTGAGTGCCAGGCACATACATGGTACACAGACAGAGATACAGGCCAAACGTTCCTACAGACAAAATACTTTTAAAGGAAGCTCATGCGTTATAAAGTTGGCTTCATTTTCAATCTCCATGTTAACCTGCTGACAAGCGAGCCATTGTTTTGACCTTGAATCATTACCCACAGAAACTAGAAAGACCCATGAGGAGGTGTTAATAGAAGTTGGTTTGGTAAATGTGTTTCCTAAGCTTAATATTTTATAAAATTGGATTTTTCAGTGGTTTCGCATATAAAAATATTGTAATTGATGTGTGATAATTCTATAATATTCTGGTCTGATAGGCTATCTACTCAGCAGTGGGTAAATGCATTTGGGGTGAGACAAGTTGCAAGTATGAAAGATTGCCTATCACTCGGACATCTAGAGACACAGGAGCACACACCCACAATCTTTTAAATGCCTAGATGAGTTACTTAAAATGTTAAGACTAACAACTATGCCTGAAATGTTTATCATCCAGCAACCCACTCTGAACCACTCTTGCAGAAAAGGCTCTTGCACGAGGCAATTTGGGTTGAGGTGTTTTTCTTGTCTGACTCTTCCAAACGCAGCTTTGTATTAGCGTGTTCAATAAACCAAGTAACGCTCTCTCTGCATCACTCCGAGCCATTCTTGACCCTCATTTCGTTCTATTTGGAGGTAATTACTTGCTGCTAATGCAAAATGCAAAAGACACCCTTAAATTCAGCTGAATTATTATGCAGATTGGAAACCAGACCTCTCAACTCCTCTCTCTCCAGAACTCTTTTGTCTACTTTATCAAATAGAAAAGCCAACCTGATTTTTTTCCCACAGGAGGGGAACCAATCACTTATAATAATATCCAGGTCTTGGGACTCTCAGAAGAAAGGGTGAGCTGCCTGAAGGATGACATCACAAGTGAATGAATGAATGAATGAATGAATTAGTCAGTAATGATGTAGCGGCTTAGTGTCCGATCACAGAGGAGGAATGCAGGGATGCCGCCTCTACTCCTTTTCCAAAAGGTGCAGTGAGAATACAGGCTTTTGTTTAAGGCCTTCTAAATAGAACCTGGGTAATCTTGTTGTTGCTGTGCGTCTGGATGGAGCTCTGTTTATTAACTCATTTATATGCAAATCAATCATTCCTGCAGACTAAGAGCTCATCTCTGGATTAATAAATAGTATTTACAGTAAAAACGGAGCATGGCTTGCTCAGCCTCATTCCAGGAATCAATAAACAAACAACAGTAAAAGTCTATTTTTTTCATGACTACCTAAATGGCTTCCCAAGCATCATTCCCCTCAGAGGAAGGGCTATTCTTCTATTGCAGTAAGAGGCAGCGAACACATGGCTTCTGTTAGGACCAGGGAGCTGGGTGCAAAGTTCAGTTGTCAGGAAGAAAGTTATTTGCCACAGGCCTGGAAAACTTCAGGGGAACCTACCAATCAGGTCTTCCTGAGCCAGGGAGTAGAGCGCACTGCTGGACTTGGCTCCTCATGGCAAGCAAGTCCAGGAGCATTATGCTTCCTGGAAATGGAAACGAAATATCTTCCATAAATTAAGAAGATGGCAAGAGAGTAAATCAAGATTAAATGTGTGGGACTGGGCATTGCTTATTTTTCATGGATTAAAATATTAATGTCCACAAAGTATAGAAACATTTCACTCAAAAATCAGAGAACAGTGAGTGATTGATAACCCAGGCTCATGTCTGCAGCAGGCCGCCATGCTTCCTTCTGTGTTCTTACTCTTTCCAGTTTTTGATACTTTTCTTCTGGTCTATCCAAAACACTGCTCCCCTGCAGCCTTGTTTTGAAACTCGTGTATAGCCCAGATTGGCCTTGAACTTGCAGTGTGGTCCAGGATGACTGAACTCCTGACCGTCCTGCCTCCACTTCCCGAGGACTGGGGTTGCAGGTATGAGACATCACACTCTACTTTTTGTGGTGCTAGGGATCAATCTTGGGGCCTTACACACTCAGGGTCAGCACTCAACGAACCATGCTAATCTCTAACCCGAGCACAGCTTACAAATCCTCTCCGTTTGCTGGCGTAAACATCACCCAGCCTTCACCTGAAAAGCACGAGTCCCAGCTAGCACTTTAGAGTGTGGGGTCAGGCCCATGCCCAAGGGAGATTTCACAGACAATATACACAACCCACTGCACAGACAGTTCCCCAGTGATCTTGGTGTTGTCATGGCAGCACTACTGTGTCGGGACAGAATCCAGACTCACCCTCAGACTCACCCTCAGCTTTGTAAGAAAGCCACTCCAGCTGGGGTCCAAGCTGCCCAGTGTCCCCAAGACATCAGTGGGATTGGTCGCCTTGAATTCTTCAACATCTTACATCTTACAAGATGATCTGGCCTTTGCCCAGCTTCCTATTACTCACCTGCTAAACTTCAAATTCCCCCCCCCCCCAGTGAATTCTGGCCACAGAATGTTGTAACTGTGGTTCTAATATTGATGCCTGGGGAGAAAAGTTGATGGAGGGACACATGGAGACATTTCTATGGGAAAGCAATGTCTTCGGATTGGATGCCAAACTGACAAAATCTGTACAGTGTTAACCTTCAGATCTGCCCTTATTCAAGGAAGCTGCTTTATAGAAGGCACTGGCCTATCTTAAGAAATCGATTCATTCTCCAGATTTTAATTCTTTAATGTATTCATGCATGCATTCATTCCAGCCATTCAGCAATCAACAAACATGTGTCGAATACAAAGCTAGAGTCTGCTCAAGACACTGGGGGTGCTACAGTGAACATATGGACCCAGATCTCCGTTCCTGTGTTTAATCTTGGACTGAGGAGGAGTCATGGGTCAACACTTGTTGATGTAAGAACGGGAGCTCGAGGAGCAAGCTCACGTGTGCTCTGTACTGCAGACACCTCTGGCCTCATCTTCCTCCTGTCGATTAAGCACGGATCTGTTACCAGGCGACACTTCCTCTTTTCCACACCGCATCTCGATGCTCATCAGATCTCTGAGCTCCATCTTGTCTTACGAACTATCCGCCGTGGACGTGATAGAGCAGCCTGTTCTTTCTGTCTTTTAGAAAAGGAGAACACTTGCTAAGAAGCTGTTGCTAGTGTTCTCAGACGGAACCCAGGCACTGTTTGCTTGAGATTCGGGCCCTGTATATCAGGGGAAGCGCCTCTGTGTCCTACCAGGATGAAAACTATTGCCTTGGGCGGCCTTGGGGTGACAGGACCAACACCAGGAGCACGGTCCCCTTTGTTCTTTTGATCTGTCCACCTTTGGGGCCTTGTGCCGCTCAGCACATGACCAATAAATAAATCACCTGCTGGGCCTACAGTTCTCCTTTATGTGAAGTGTGCAAACCTCACCCTTAAAGAACGTGACGTTCAGCTATTTTTTTTTTAACTCCAGAGAAACCCCACGTGGCTAAGATTCGAGTTCACTGAACCTTGGCTACTCACAGGCATTTCTATTCTGTCAGTAGTTTCTAGGAATTAGACACATTACCTTGTCACAACACTGAGCTCAAAACTCAAATTACATATTAGAACATCAGGAAAAATATATTCTAGTCCACAGCTCACGGTGCCTTTATCTCTGCTAATATGGAGGGAAATTAGCTTGATTCCTCCCTGGATTTTAACCAAGGACTGATTTCTGGGAAGAGGGAATCCAGATGACCTTGAAAATATTTCAGGAGTGCAAGACCTGTGGCAGAAGTGAGTGTGCTTGAGCCTCATTCTTCAGAGTCTGGAAGGACAGCTTGGCTGAATACTTTCCTAGTTAGCTGTACTTTCAACTCAGTCAAATGTACTGTTTCAATGCTACGCCTTGCTATTTTCATATGCAGGTCCTCTCTCCTTGATCAGTCTTGAAGTATTGCCCTGAGTAGTAGAGAGGTCAGAACTTATGGTCAAATAACCTAGATGCTTGAAGACTGGCCACTGGGCTGTTAACATATGAAGGACAGATATGTGAATGACACTTGGGCATGTGTGTCCAGGGAGGTGGTTTAGCATAACGGGTTAAGATTACAGACTTCAGAGCCACACTGGGTTTGAACCCCACCTCTACTATTAAAGTGTCCCCCAAAATGGGGCAAACTAAATAACTTGTGTCTAGCTCAGTTTTTCCACGCACAAAATGGAAATAGCAACAGCATTTTCAGGCCGATATGAAGAAGAAATTGATACTCAGGACATGTTTAGGGCACTGCCGTAGATAGGAATCACGTGGCAAAAAAGCCACCTGATATTGCCTGTCCAGCTCTCTCTGTGAGGCCATTGCTCACTGTCATAACTTCAGGGAGATATGAGAGCCATTCTTCATAGAACTGAAGGTGGCCCCGTCGGAACTTTTAAAAGGGCGGCTCATCAGATTGCCAAGTGTCTATACCAGACCTGGAGTAAGTCAGCTGCTGTGGATCTCAAGTCGTGCTCTGTCTAGACCTAGGCTCTGGGGCAGCTGCTCTAGATATCTGTAGAGGTAGGCAGTGACAGCAGAGGCATCTCCAAGTCCCTTCATGGAGGGAGATGTAAACACCTGTGTCTCATCTCTGCATCGGGCTGGGCGGTACCTCTGTCTCCGTCTTGATTGTCCCTCTACATTGTCAGGCCTGTCTCCCTTTGTCTCACAAGAGTTCTGCAGCACCACCCTCAGACACTTTTGCTCTCACAGAGAGGACAGTTGCTTCATGAATGTCAAGGGGGATCTATTTCCTGGGCTGTCAGGTAGCTTAAAACAAGAGACATTTGCTCTCTCATTGTTCTAGAGACCAGGAGTCAGAGATGAAGTTTCTGGAAGCACCATACTTCTCCCTAAGACTGCAGGGTCAAACCTTCCCTGCTGCTGCTTCTTGTTTTTGGTAGTTCCAGGAAATCCCAGCCTCCTAGCATCTCTGTCTCCATCTTTCCAAGCTCTGTTCTTTTTGGTACCCATTTTTTCTCTTCCCTCTCTTATAAGGGCATTTGCTACCGGATTTAAATAGTACTTAGACAATCTGGGATGCTCTCATTTTGAAATATTAACTTTGTTAGATCTGCAAGGATCCTTTGACCAAATATGGTCACATTTGCAGGTCCTGGGGTTTTGAAATCAGAAAGTCTTTCTTTCTCAACCCTCTCTAGCTAGTAAGAATGACAAGCAGATTATGAAGTTGCGTTTGTGGGTTTCCAGCAGAACCCCGTGTGTTCTGGGTGAAGTGCCTGTGGAGGGGACCCAGTGTCTGCCCAGCATGGGGAAGCACATGGAGGAGAGATGGACTCTCGTCCATTTTACAAGGTGGTGCTGAACCACACTTGCTGCCTGTGTCATGTTCAGCACTAACTGCCGAGCACAGCACTGGCTGTTTCAGAAAGTCCATGGCAAGTGTTTAGGAGGCTGACCTCCACCCAAGCTCACAAAGCCACTATGTTCACATCTGTCAGCACGGCCACACGCCTGTCTTGTCTCAGAGACAGCACGTTTTGATTTAATTCTACCACTGAGACAATTTTTTGACGCTCCATACAAAAGTTACCACGCAGCCATGATTCATCCACAGCAATCCTGGAAACGTGTGAGGGTCAAGCTTAGAGTTTCTGTGTTTGAGCTTCACTTTCATTAGGAAGACTGAGGAGTCAGAGAAAGCAAACTGGTGCGGTCCAAAGCAACTAACTGAGCCGGGCATGAAGGAGACAGTATCTATTCTATACCCTTCGCCATTACCACAGCAAGCGAGCAGGAAGCAGTGAAGGAGAGGCAGGGGTGGAGTGGTGCAGAGCTGCTTTCCCTGGGCAATGGGCCAGCCTTCTGCTTCTGGTTTACCACTCACTACTCAAGCTGGTAAGTCTATGGCTCAAGCTTTACATAGGAAAGATGTATACCATATCATGTCTCAGGGCCCCTCCATTTAACATATTTATTTATTTGTGGGTGAGTGTAGCAGTGTGTGTATGAGATGTATCTATGTGCCAGTGTGTTGTGTATGTGATGTATTTGTGTGCACATGTGTTGTGTATGTGATCCATCCCTATGTACATGTGTTGTGTATGTGATGTATCTGTGTGTGTATTGTATTTGTATACCCATGTGTTTGGTATGTGACATATCCATGTACATGTGTGTCATATATGTTATGTATCTGTGTGTACATGTGTTGTATATGTGATGTATCTGTACACACGTGTTGTGTATGTGATGTATCCATGTACACGTGTGTCATATATGTTA